>NC_090941.1:319884324-320197452 GCF_040938575.1 Ambystoma mexicanum
GTTGTATTTTCCCATTCGACTCTGCGTGACCCCTAGGAGAATTGATGTGCACGCACACACACACACACTCAGCGTTTTTACAAAGAACAAAGCAGAAATGTTGCCAAGTCTGCATGGAACCTGCGCAAATAGAGTAGAGACCGTGTTTGCCTGCTTGGTCCAGTGAAATAATGTAACACACGCATATTACCGCATGCCATGTCTGTTCCGCTGTTAACTTGGTGTGATATACGTGGCAATTGCCACACAGGAGCGTAGCAAAACGGACAAGGTGTTCTGCATGCCGCCTGGTCACCTGTGTTTGTTTGCGTGTACAGCCCCTTGGCTTGCAAGGGGTTAAGGTGGAGATGTCAGCGTTCCTGCGTGCCCGACCTCGTATTGTGTCTGCCAAGGATGTGGCACTGTCCCTTGCATGGCTGCGCGTAGTAGGCAGCGCAGCGGTCTGGCCTCTGGCTATATGTATTATGTGCAATTTTGGGAGAGGCAGCTCCTAGAAACTTCGACTTGACCCTAGTGGCGATGGTGTCGCGTCTAGCAATTGGCATTCAGAAAAGGTGCTGTACAAATACTTCCGAGGTATAGAAGCGTTTTGGGGCTAAGTAGGTATTCCCAAAACCAGGACGAGCCCCCGTGGGAAGCGGTGCAGTTCTGTGAAAAGACACTGGTCATTATATAACGTGTTATGGATAGGCTTCGACGTTGTCCCTAGGAACTGCGGTGGGCGTCTTTGCTAATTCCTTGCCTGCGCCCCCCCCCCCCCCTCTGCTACAGCCGAACGGGGACACAGGGCTCTGCGCTCAGTGCGGAGTCTTACTCCGGAGGAATGTGTAATCTGGTCAAACAACCCTTTCACTTCCTCTGCTCTTGGAATCCGGAGCTGGGCCGCCGGACGTGCCGATGTGCACCCCCGCTGCCCGCGAAGGGCTTTATTCCGTGATTAAAGACCTCTTACCAAGAAAGGGCGCTCGCTCGTGCCCTTCGGCTTTGTTGCTCGAGTTCGACGCAGCCTTGTTTGTTTACATCGCCAATGCCACCACACACCGCAGACGTCTGCCACCGAGGTGCATGCCTGGTACCCTCCATTGCCACCAGTCTCACCCGAGCCCGCTGTGCACCGCCGAGCTCCCGTGCATGGGGTCATGTCCCCGCAGCGAGCATCGGATGTCAGGCTAATTTGTTGTTGAGGTGCAATGGTTTGAACACTGCTGCTTTAATGCATACGTAATCTATTAAAATTGGCGCCCAGTTTATCTCATGCGACGTATAACAACAGACTGTGATACCCACGCCTCCTTTCAGAAACACCAGTGCCTGACGCACACAGATATATCTGGCCAACCCTACCCTGCCAAGGTCCAAGACACCTGGTGACCTGAGCCGGGGGTGGACTGGGGGCCAAAAGAGGCATCGGAAATAAGTGGCCTCATACAACACATTTTCAGCAAGTCCAACCCTTTTCCTATTGGAAAATTTGGAAATTCCACCCAAAAGACGCCCAGGGTGCCATATGGGCCAGTGCACCCCTGACCTGCTGGTGTGTAACCCAAACCGAACCAAATGTTGCATATCTGCAAATTGACAGGGACGCTTGTGTAGAACATTGTGTCCATCACATTTAATTGGACTTCAAGCGAGTCACAGAAGTGACAATATACTACAATCTTCCAGGGCTTGTTGTTTTATGGTGTGCGACCACAAGGGTCTGTCGCAGGCAGAGAAACTCCCCACGCTCACGCATCAGTGGTGGCAATGCTGCACTGATAGGCACGTTGCCCAAAAGGGAAGCGTGTGAGCAGAGCACGTGAGTTAGGCGATAGGGGGCGCCCCACCTCTGTGGGGACCACATGACTCCCAGGATGTCACTTGGACACCACTATTCCAGACATAAGGGTTAATTTAACAGGGAGCCCTGGGACTGGAGCATTGTTGCCCACTGGCACCACCTGACCAAAAGGGTAAGACACAGTGTAAGCAATCCCCCTGAGGCGAGGGAGGGGCAGAAGCGTCACTGGGCCCCCACATTGCGTGGCTATCTTTTCTCCTCAGAGGGCTCCCACCTGTCATAGTTTGCAAGCTTCCAGTATTGTTTCTGTTATACAGGAAAACAACGCCTTTACAACTGGGATAGTGTATTTTGCGCCCAAAATATGCATATTCAACAATATTTGAGAACAATGAGACAAGTGTGTTTTTCCAAATCTTGTCAAACGTAACAAAATGTGTGAATAAGGCAAACTATGTAATCTTGTCGTAATATGCTTTTACACATCAAACACTCATTTTTCACATGTTCGTTGACAGATGGAATTGGTATTTCTGTTCGAAGGTAGTGATTTTCAGATTGCGTTTGTACAGTAGCACCGTTTCACCACCCACCTGTGCCCCTAGGTTCTAGCTAAGACCATCACACATTGCACACAGGACATGTCTCAGGCACCTTGGGAAACGGAAATATCAAAGAACGGCACCCATAGCGCTGTGAGCACTTTATGTAATGTAATTTGTCATTTGTAAAGCACCTTTATCACAATGGTATGGCCTCAAAGCGCTGTAGGGAACCGTAGTCCAAGGTTTGGGAAAATTGATCAGAGGAATGTAGAATGCGTGTGTGCATTATGATGGAACCCCCTCCCCGCCGCCCTGTCTGCTCGAATTATCTCAACCATTACTTGTACCTCTGAATTGACTAATCTGAGTGCATGCAGGAAACCTGAGCATGCTATCGATGCCCACGCGCAACCAAGGTGCAACATCAAGGAAAGTTGGCAAGGGCAATGTTCCACCTAGGCCAAGGAGGGGATTGGCTGAGAGCACCTGTATGTGGCAGGCCTAAGCACAGGCAGGGGAACCAAAGAGCAGGTGCTCACTGGTTTCAGCAAAGACAGGCCCAAAACCATGACAAGCGATACCTAACTTGAACACACATAAACTGGGTTGACCTGTCCATCTCAGAGCCAAGAGTGCAAATTTGGCACAATTCCTAATGTGGTGAGCAGCATGACATAACGATTTGCCAATTTTTAACTATGTCCTCATTGATGCCTAGATATGAAGCCTGCTAGGTTCATCTAGTTTGGCTGTGTCCGTTCTTACTAAAACCTCATGGTCTCTCCCTGGTTTCCAGCTCTGTTGGTGCTGTTCATGTATGGTGTGAAATCCGGGATGCAAGGTCTTCCCCGACGTCCAGGCGCTTGCCCCCAGTTAATTTGCATATTCAAGTAACTTTGGGTCTCACCCTAAGTTACTAGGGGAATCCAGACATGGACCCCTTGCTCACTATTCTTAGAGAGGCACAGCTCCTCCCTACTGATGAGTTCCAACCAGACCGAAACACGTGTCTGGGGATGCTGTTGGTACTCTTGTTCAGAGGAGAATTGCCTAGCATTTTAGTGCTGGACTACCCCAGGGCAGGACAAAGACTGATATGTTTGGGATATTTCTTCTCTGTGAAAGATAGTGAGCTAAAGACTCTGGCTAAGTCTCTCGTAACCAGGACTAATGTCTGGCAGAGGGACTCCCAGGACCCCCCTTGTTAATTTGAATACTCACAAGCCCACATGACCGCCAAGCTCTCCTTCTCGGCCTGGAAGTAAGCCTGTTTCGTGGTCATGAGGTTTCTGCAGGCATAGGCCACTATGAATACATTGGATGATTGTCAGGGTTTCGCTGTGTCAGGATGGCCCCGACCCTGACAGGGCTGGCGTCGACCATCACCTCGGTCTTTCTTTCTGCATCAAAGTACGCCATGTCCTCTGCGCAGGCAATGTTGTTGCGAATCACTTCAAACGCGCTCTGGCAGTCTCTTGTCTAGTCGAAAGGTTGTTCTTTGCGGGTGAGTAGTCGGAGGGGGTTGCTGACGGTAGCATAATCCTTGAGGTATTTTGAGCAGTAGCTTGCGAGACCCAAACAGAAGCACAATTCGGAGGTGGTTTGAGGAGGTTGTGCCGTGTTGTGTGCCGCCACTTTGTATGGGGCTGGCCGCATCCCTCTCTAAGAAAAGATGTGGCTGAAGAATCGAAGAGAGCCCTTGCGAAACTCGCATTTGGATTTGTTGAGGGTTAGGCCCTCAGCTTTGAGTGCAGAGCATACCCTGTGCAGGGCCATGTCGTGCTATTATTTGGATTTTCCGAACACGAGGACATTGTTCGAATAATTGAGGCAGTTGGGGACTTGCCGGATGACCTTATGAATTTCCTTCTGGAATATCTCAACGGCCGACGAGATGTCGAAACAAAGTCATTTGTATTGAAACAGCCTGCGGTGTGTCACAAACATGGTGATGTATCGAGCCTCGAGTGGAATCTCGATTTGGTGATACCCTTTCGTGAGGTCAATTTGGAGAATACCTTCGCTCCATGCAGCAGGTGTATCATGTCGGTGATCCTTGGCACTTGGTGTCTTTCGCAT
Organism: Ambystoma mexicanum; assembly: GCF_040938575.1. Lineage (NCBI taxonomy): Eukaryota > Metazoa > Chordata > Amphibia > Caudata > Ambystomatidae > Ambystoma > Ambystoma mexicanum. The sequence continues at coordinate 319,888,732 of NC_090941.1, forward strand.
TCTAATGCTTGATTGGCCCTCCAGATGTCCACGCAAAGTCTTATGGACCTGTCCAGCGATTTCTTGGGCACCGGGACTATGGGTGAGACCCACGGGGTGGGGCACGTGACTGGTTTGATCATCTGCTATTGTAGGAGTTTGTCCAGCTCTTCCTCCACTTGCCGCTGTATATTGACAGCTATGCCCCGGTAGTGCTGGGGCACTGGTCCAACCTGGGGGTTAATGTGCAGTTGTATCTTCGGGGGTGTTAATTTTCCGAGTCCCTTGAACAGCTTCAGGAATGCCGCCTCGATGTCATCCGGATTGGCAAAATACTTGTGGGGCCATGAGCTGGTATAGGATGTGCACTAGTCCCGTGTTGACTGCCGTCCTGAAGCTTAGCATGCAGCCACTTTCAACTTCTGTCTTTAGGACGTGCAACAGGATCTTTGCAGTATGGGCTTTGTGAGTGCACCAGGTGGATATAATACCCTTGCATGGAAGGGGCGTGGTAGACCCGTACGGGTAAATGTCGACTGTTGACTTTTTAAGCTTCGGAGGCTGGGCCAGTGCGTTAAATGCCTCTTCACTGATTATATTGAATGTCGCCCCTGTGACGATGAGGAAGTCTAGTGGGGTGTCGTTGACGTGTAGTGTGAGGACTGGGCTGTGCTAGTTGGCTGTGCTGTTGTTTAGAGGTCATAAGTAGCCCTTCTTCCATTGGTCTTCTCCTGACAAGGGGGAGTCGCTCCTCGAGGGAGACCTCATTTCGATGTATCGGACAAATCGTCTCCTGCCGCTGTGTAGCCATCGGTAGGCCGACGGCCGTTTCAAGGTTCTGTATTGCCGTTCCTCTCTCCCTTAACTTCTGAGTTCGCTGTCTTGTTTATTTCCTGGAGGACTTGCCTGCGTGCTTCTCCTTCGGTCTTTGAGAACTCACCTGCTGGGTGTGATGACTGATGCATTTTTGCAGACAGCACGGAACTGCTCGTCGCCGCTGCATGCAGCGCATTGTTGTCCCAAGGCGGGGCATTCATCGTATGGGAATATTCGTAACTGCATCAGAAACACGTGTCTTCTGATCGCCTGCCTGGTTTATTCGGTGTGGTAAATAGTTTGTTCACGGCATCGGTTTCCGCTAGCTTGTGCTGTATGGAGATCTTGCCCAGGTTGTCGAGCTGTGATTCCACCGCAGCTTCCATTCGAGCTAGTACCAAAATGTCTTCGAGAAACTGCTGTTTTTGTAGCAGTTTCTTACGAAAAGTTTGTGACTCACAGCTGGCTATGACCTGAGATCATGGGGCCTCTTTGCTTGAGTATCAGTGGCATTCACAGCCTCATGATGAAATTGTTAAGGGACTCCCCTTTGTCCTGGCATGTCGTATGAAAGATGTGACTCTCACAATCAATATTGGTGTGGGGTGCGAAGTACTCTGATAGATTCTGGTGTAGGTTTCTGGTATGAAGCTGTTTCTAGGTTGAGTAGTTCACCTGCGATGTCTCTGACAGCCGGTCCGACCACCATCGACAGCGTGTTTTTTAGGCGTGCGTCATCCCTGAGCCCTATGGCTCCAACATAAAACTTCAAATCCCTCCGCCAGATGGCCCATCGGGGTCCTAGATTGCTGGTATCTTGTAGGTCGAACTCATGATGCAGGTGCAATACTTGCGAGGCTCCCCCTGATGGGTTGGCTGGTCCTGTGGCGCTTCCCAACGTGCCCTATGCTGATGTGGAGGGGACGTCCTGATCTGACATGGTGGGCGACTACTGGAGCTAAGTTTGGGCATGTACTGTGTGCTGATGTGCAATGTTCTTTTCTTGTGTTCAGGGTGCGTGGTGGCTATCCAGGGCTCTGTGTCCTCCTGGGCTCTTCACCCTTTGGCCTTGGCCGCTATGGCCTTATCCCCTTGCCCCTTTCTCACTGTGTTCCGGGGTGAGGCCGGGGTCTCCTTGTAGAGGGCCGCTAGTAGTGCTGGCATGCACTGCTGTCCTGCCTTAGCAGTTCTGTGTGCTGGCGGGGCTTGCCGCTGTCCTGGCTGTGTCCTTACTGAGGAGGGGGGCTTCCCTTACCGCCTTATGGCAGTGTGACCTGGCTGTGGCCTTAATGCGGAGGGTGGCTTCCCTTACCTCCTTGTGGCTGTGTGCGGCGGAGGCTGAGGACCGCTCTGTGTTCCGGGGGAGGGGCGGGGCTAAGGGGAGGAGGCGCACAGACATGCTTTACAAATGCCCAACAGCATCCTCTAGGCCCTCCACTGGCTGCGTCATGCCCTGGCGTGGCTACCAGTCGCTGTGCGTTCGTCGGCCTTTCGAGCTGTTGTCGAACCACAGGGAGTGGGGGGCACGCACACGCAGTGTTCGCTCCTTGCCAGTGTGAAGTCCTGGATGCGGGGGTCCTCCCCGGCGTCCAGGCGCTTGCCCCCAGTCTCACCTTCGGTGAGAATTAAGACACGGAGCAGGGTGAAGTGTGACCTCCTTTATTCAAACTATAACATGAACCTAACTTCCCTCAGCACGCCTCGCTAACCACAACGTCACTCCTCTTGCTCTCGGACCGAACGAGGGCTGACCCCCAATACCGATGTGTAAGGGCTGTGCAGTCGTGCCTTGCGACATGACATCTGGCTCCTCTAACATGTCTCTGCTAGAGCATCTTGAATTTTCTTTCTGCTATTGACCGGCAGCACTATTTATTACTGGTTGTCAGGATCGCTCTTTAAGTGAATAAGTACTTCCTTAATTTACCCACAAGCCTCCATGATGTTATTTTGCATCTCTTTTCAGAACTCTTCAGCTTAGACACTATGTAACAACCAAGCACAGCACTTTATGAAGTTCTGTAATGTATCCATTTATTTTCTGTGACTGACATCATCTTAATATTCTAAATGAGGACTCACCAACAGTGATCACCAAGCATCCCTCTGATTTTCTGAATTAATCTCATTGTAGGCACCTAAAATTGACCAAGATCGCTTTACTGACTGTAACACTGTTAGAATATATTTAAGTCTTTGACAAAGAGAACTCCAGCGCCACTCTCCGAGCACATTAACTCCATATCCCACCGCTTCACTCTTTTACTGCTCCCAGCGTAGTTGCTGATTTGCTGAGTACCTTTTTTCAGCTTCCTTTATATGCTGTGCTTTTTTCAGTTCCCTCTGCTGTGTCAGCCTTGATGCATACTATTATTCAAGTGCTGTCATTTCATCAGAATAATCGTGCTAGCAAAAGTCACTCAACAGTTCATTGGATTCATCTTCCCATCTCTCTCCGCTCCCACTTCTGACAGTGTCATCAAATGACCCTTTATCCTGATGATGAAACATTGCATTTTACAAGCAATCGTCATTAAAAAAAAAATAAGGCACAATGTACAATCTACTAAAACCAGCAAAAGTTAAATGCATGTTTATTTTTTTATAAGATCTGTAGTCCGATTGGTTCACTCATAAATGTTACAAAAACTCTTATAAGGTTGAATGCCTCGATACAGGATAAGGCGCTGCTTCTTCTATCCTTAGTTAGTGCCCATGCCCAGGGATATCAGTAAAGATGCCCAGTTTTCCTTCTACTCTGTACACATTAATTCATCGAGCAATTGAATAGGACGGTTGATTGTATCATTTGTTGTGGCAACCACACTTGTCACAATGTGAAGCATTGCGGAGTGAACATATTCAATCATTATGGCCACATGGTATGAATGAGTAATATGATTTAAATGCATTTTCTTTAAAATGGTTTAGATTCCTCTTCATTTTAATACCAAGGTGTTTTGTTTATGTTTTGACGATGCCATTTTTCGATTCTCTACAACCTAGAATAATAACCTTTGATGATACAGGAAGTGTTTGTAGGGTCGGACTCCTAATTTTTGTGTGGATTTCATCTTTGAGGTAGCTCCGGTTATAATACATTTGATGAGACACCCTTTATTAAGTTTGAACGCTATTCAAAGCTACATTTTAATTGTTTAAAATGATCTCTCTGGACATTAATTGCACCTTAGGACAGTTTTGCCAGCAAAACACATTGACTGCTTTCTTGTTTTATTTACATTGGTGGATATTTTTGAAACTATTCGGAAATCAATAAGTTACTTGCAAACTGAATTGTACAAAATGATTGAAGCTTGATATCTAATTCTAGCAAGTGGCATCACTCTGAATGTGGGATTTAAAACAGCTTTTGTTTGATATGTCTTTTTGAAACAATTGGAAAGTGTTAAAAGCTTTGCGGTAATGTGTGGGTCCAGACAGGGTGTTCCGGTCACACCACATTCTTTCGTATTAGCATGATCTGATCTGGGATAATAATTAGGATTGTATTTTGATATTTCTTAATATTAGTTTTCAGCGCAACAGTTGTTCTACTTTTCAGTGCAGTACACATTTGCACATCATTTTTCATTGTGTGCACTTCCCGAGAGTACACTATCAATTCAAGAGATCTGTTGACTATCTATCACTTGGATGGCCAGTCATGGCACCAGACACATTGTTTGCTGATCACCTTGTTAATCTGCTGTACAGAAAAAGATTGTGCACAGGTGTTTTGGTTCCACCGTGGATCTAAAGACTTGCCATGTTACTCCTGTATGGTGAAGTGAGATGGTTAGCCATTTAGGACCTTTATTTGAGTAGTCCACGTCTGATAAAGTGTTTGTCTTCCTCCATATCAATCTGCTGCTGAAACCAGGTTTTTACTTGGGTGTGGAAAGCCGCCACGTTGGATATCAAAGCTTGCTTTGCTAGTGCTACTGGCCCGGGCAATGGGCTAGCTGCTCACAGCTTTAATCCGAGTAGAGCACCACTGTTGTGGTGTTTGTAGTCACTTTGCCTTGTATATTGCCTTGGTGTGAAATTTTAAATCTCAAGATTGGCTCTGCCGGCACGAATGACCAAGGGAGCAGATTGACACTTTGGGCACGATTCATGGAATTCTTTGCACGGTTAAGTGACTTTGCACTGTTGAAAAGTGACTTTGCACTGCAGAAACAAACCCTGATCCATGGAGCTGTGCAACCATGTAGAGGGCATGTATCAGCCACCTGGCCTTCACCGATAAACTAGGTTAAATAACATTAAGGACAGGTCCTCCTATTGAATGAAGTAGGAAAGGCTGTTCCAATATGGCTCTATTCTCTTAACTAAATGTTATGTAAAGACTGGCTGCACTAAACAGAAGTTACTTACACAATGAGTCATAGTGTTCAGTCCTTGCCCATTGTTAAATGCACAACAGGTATCTTTTAAAGGTTGTGCAAATATGGTGAACATTGTTGAAATGGAGGGCAAGTGGATTCTGTGTTTAAGACCTCAAACATAAGTCGCTGTCCTTGAACTGCCAGAAAGACCTTGTAATTAAAGCCATAAGCAAAGTGAGGAATCTTGACATAACAATAATATCTGTTGAAACTGCAATTTTTCTGCATTCTGGGGATTAGGGTGACATTGTGTATGTATTCCGAACATATTTGTGTTATTATCTTTTACAAATGAGTAAAAAATGGCCTATGCTGATGCAGGCTTCATTTTTGTATAAAATGAGACACTGTGTACTTTTCAGGCACTTCACTTCTCCACTCTCCATGAAATACTGGTCGTGGATGAACCTGAAGTCCTCTCGAGTGTATGATATGTGCAAAATAAATCTTACCTTGCAATTCTGAAACTCTGTCTCAGATATTCTACTTTGTTTGAATTATAGTGATTAGAAGTTTCATGCTTAAAAATTTGCCTATGTCAAATCATGGTCCATAAAGTTTGAAGAACCAAATCTGTTTGTCTAGCTACACCAGCATCCCATAGCGATGTGCAAACTTTGTTGACCATCTTTTTGGGCTGATAGATAAAGAAATCAAGGAAGGAGGAAATATGCTATGATGGACTGTATTTATTTATTTGTTTTAACAAGCTGGAGGCTTACATGGGTTGCACTAAGTTGACTCTAAACTGGACAAGCCTTCCGTAGAATAAGTCACAAAACATTTGGGTTGTGGTCTTCTTATACTATTCAGAACAATGAAGTGGATGTACCATATCATCAGATTAACGCCACCTCACTGGGTCATCTCAAATCTTTGGATGATAGCCCTAAGCAACAGATGGCAGATATCATCACTCAATCTTTTTGAGCGCTGATAAATGACCGTCAGCAGATTCATGAGGTTGTGATCTCCCCTTCTGATACAGTACAGAATGACAAGGATGTTTTGGAGAAAAAAACAAAAATATACTAAGGTGCTTTGGTCACCACTCCCTTATATAACATTTTTGGCAATTAATGTTAACAAGAAGGTGTTGGTAGGTGACTCTGATCAACAAGTATACTCATTAAATGTATTGGCCACAACCATAGCAGGTATGCACCAAGCAAACACTAATCATCCATAACCTGTGCAGACCTGTAGGAATCTTCAGCATTTAAAACTTGTGGAGCTTGTAGTCTTCTGCAGTAAGAGTGCCACTACACAATAAATGTCTAGTATCTGTCTTCAGCGCCAAGACCCCCTTCAAACACTGGGGGTGAACCTGTGATCTACATTTACATCTGTAACTTTAGGGTCACAAAGGTAATAGTGCCCTTTATTTTACCCACTCATACACATAAGCAGTACTTATTAATTTGTTTTGAATTCTTGAAACAGTGGTGTCATAATGAAATATGTTATCAATGAAGAGTACAATTGAAAAAGTAAAAAATAAAACTAAAAAGCGTACTGGTAATACCAGTCCAGCAGGAGGATCTCTGTATGACTGAAGGTCACCCATTATGCACTAGGATCATTCCCATGCCTATGTCTCACATACCCAATCTTATACTGTCACCAGTGGTACCCACAAACCACTCTTGAGACTCAAGTGAAGTCCAAGGTTTTTTTTATTAAAATATTTCTTGACCCTAGGGCCGTCCCTCTCTCTCACCTCCCGTGGGATGTCCTCCCTATCCCAGGCATCTGTAATATTGACTGGTAATCCCTACTGTCTGTTTATGGCTTAAGCTATGGATGACTCCCTAAGATGCCGGCGTTCTACCTCTGTCAGTGACATCCTATCTGTCCCAACTCTATCCAGTTGCTAGCATCTTAAGGGACTTTGGAAAGTGCCTTCCACTCACTCTGTTGGATTTAGGCTTGTTCACTCACACGTACCGTCCTTCTTCTACTCTAACTGTCCCTTTCCTCCTCCTCCTCCCACCAACTCTCTGTCCTTCCAACGTTTCACTCCTCTTAGTTCTTGCCTCCATCATTTGATGTCATCTTTCCTCCCACTCCACTCTCACTCTCCCTCCTCCACACTACCACTTCCTCCTCCACATCACTACTTTGCCCTCCAAACGACTATTTTGCCTCCCTGCACACTATGCCACTACTCCGCTCCCCACCCCCCTACTCTGCCCTCCAACAACTACTCCATACTGAATCCACTACCCCACCCTCGAACCCGAACCACTACTCCCACTAAAACACTATCCTTTCACTTTGTAGTCCGACGCTTCACAAACATTTCTTAACCTTCCCTTCCTAACTACTCCTGCCACACAACCACGCACACTCGCACCGCAGTACCCTTGCACCTACTGAACCAACTCTTCACGCCACAGGGCATTCTGATAAATATACATGATTAGTGAGGATCCGATGATTTCCCATGTCTACTATATTTTAATGGTTATAATTGGGGTGAGTAGAATGCTAGAATGCGCTAATTTCCAGAAACTGAGCTAGTCAGTTAGCACAGTGAGCAAAGAAAAGTGTAATGCAAGCACAGACTGCCACTCTCTTCTACTAATTTGGACATTGCTAGAGAGCTTGTGTTGTTAAGCTCCATTACCTGCCACTGTGATCTTCATGAGAATACTTATGCTGCGTGGAGCTCGTGCTCAACCTAACGCGCCTTCGGTCAGGTGAATAAAGGACAGTCCTCTCCTGCAACGCTGTGGAGAGAGGCCTTGAGCCTCTCACTGGCTCCTTTAATGTTGTTTATGTGCTAGAGACATACTGTATGACTTCCTTCAATATGGCTGGATATCATTGTGTCATAGAGTCTGCCCTACATCGTGCTGCAGAAACACTAGACAGTTCAGGCATGAATGTTTCCTCTCTTTGAAATGACACATAATTTCCAGATTACATGACAAGAATATCCGCGCTTTGACCAAGACTAGAAGTGCTTGCCTTTGGCTTGCTGTGCCCAAGGGTTATTTACCACCTACTATGTGTCGTGCATCATTGCTAAATGCCACTTTACACCTTTTCTGCTTTACATTTCCAAATGATTTGACCTTCTTACTGGGGTTTTGTTATACTCTTGTGTGTTCTGTACCAGAAATGTCAATGGGAAACGAGTTATGTGAGGCCTTTGAAATCCCTGTACGTTCATTTATGAATCAAACGTATCAGAATGCAGGTCTGTAAATGGACATGTTGGTATCCCATCCACTGATTGTAATGTATAGCTTCCTAACCGCTGACCACTGATTTAGATATACCCGCTGCTGCCTTAGTAGTAGACTTCAAAGGACTTATGGCCTTAATGTTTGTTGAGTCCTGGAAATGTATTGATCATTGTCTGATTAGGAGCACTTGAGAAAGGGGCCACTCCTTTGTGTTCAGGCCCATGAAATGAATGTTAGTAATCGAATGAGTAAACCCACAAGGGAATCTAGAATGTCTGAAATGAAAGGTAGGGATACCACTAATTATATCTGGTTAAATCAGGAATCTTCATATCCTAAATTGGATATCATGTTTGCTAAAATGGGCAATGTACTAGAATGCACGTTGATTGTCCTACAGATCAGTACATCACTATTCACATTTCAACTGTCCTAAAATACAATTGTGACCTCATAGATTGCCTGCTCGGAAATTGCTGAGTTTGTGCTGAGATTTAGTTTCTTTAAGCACCTGTGGCGGGCCCGGTGGCCAATCAGGTTGCTCAGAATGGGGGCTGAATCTCATGACACAAGCCCCTTCCCAGGAAGCACTCCCCTGCTTGCACCCACCCACCATCTTAAATGTCACATCATTTCATATCATATAATCTATCATCTGTAAAAAGGACCTATATTATTAACTGCTGCCTGTAACACCTGGAGGCACGAACAATAGACAGATGTTCATAAACCAGATCGCCTCCGTGCCCCCCACTTTCTCCACATTTCCGCAATGCTTGATGGCCATTACTATCCTGATGGGGAACCAGATCGCCTCCGTCCCCCCGACTCTCTCCACATTTCCGCAATGCTTGATGGCCATTACTATCCTGATGGGGAACCAGATCGCCTCCGTCCCCCCGACTCTCTCCACATTTACGCAATGCTTGATGGCCATTACTATCCTGATGGTAAACCAGATTGCCTCCATGCCCCCCACTTTCTCCACATTTCCGCAATGCTTGATGGCCATTACTATCCTGATGGTAAACCAGATCGCCTCCGTGCCCCCCACTTTCTCCACATTTCTGCAATGCTTGATGGCCATTACTATCCTGATGGTAAACCAGATCGCCTCCGTCCCCCCGACTTTCTCCACATTTCCGCAAGGCTTGATGGCAATTACTATCCTGATGGTAAACCAGATTGCCTCCATGCCCCCCACTTTTTCCACATTTCCGCAATGCTTGATGGCCATTGCTATCCTGATGGTAAACCAGATCGCCTCTGTGCCCCCCGATTCTCCACATTTCCGCAAGGCTTGATGGCCATTACTAACCTGATGGTAAACCAGATTGCCTCCGTACCCCCCACTTTTTCCACATTTCCGCAAGGCTTGATGGCCATTACTATCCTGATGGTAAACCAGATCACCTCCGTGCCCCCCACCTTCTCCACATTTCCGCAATGCTTGATGGCCATCACTATCCTGATGGTAAACCAGATTGCCTCCGTGCCCCCCACTTTCTCGAAATTTCCGCAATGCTTAGTGGCTATTACTATCCAGCACTGCTATGTATAGGTGAGGCTACGAAGGGGTCAAAAACTGTACATGTTTTAAAGAGCGGCTGCCCAGTGTGATGGATGGTTTTGCCGTTTCTGTTATTAGAATTCATTTATTTTGGAAGGTAACTAGTTCAGCCTAATTGGTGCATCTTGGGTATGAACATTGGCCTTGTGTCACAATTTAAGTAGGTGGAGCTAACATTGAAACTTTGGAATGTGTACATGAAGCTGACATGTCAAATGTCGCTTAGCTACAGAAGTACGCTGTTAATATATAATCACACATGCAGCAGCATTGTATGTTGGAGCACTAGTGAAAGTGGGCAAACTGAAAAAAAGGCTTATGTTAAATTGAATGTCTGAGAGATGAATTCAACAAAAAGGGAAATGATTTGGAGGTAAAATTGTGATGCGCTTTGCACTGCGCTCCTTCGGAACAAGACTGCGTAAGCAATTGGGTTACAATGAGACTAGATGGCTTAACATGAAAGCTCCATGCATCCTCATATTGGAGTCTGAGTAGGACGACTTGTAAGATACTAAGTCGTAGCGTCAGGGCCTCTGTAAAGGTGGCATGTCTTTGGCAAAACTCAAGGTAAGGAGTTTAGTAAAGTGATGGGTAGCCACCCTCCAATCTAGATCTGATCATATGCTTTTATGTTTAGCCCTTTGTGTATAATTTTACCCAAGTAAAGATTTGGGCTTATTCCATTATTTGAGTTTTCTATAGAGATATGGCCAATAGGGCAATAGGGCAATGCCGAAGTGCCAGTCCATTATTCTAGATGGGCCAGTTTTTTTTTTCTTTTTTCTTTTACAGAATGGACCTCTTTCTGGACAGATTGGGCCAGTTTCATATGTTACTACATTTTTCTTTTGTCCACTCTCCCCTCCGGGTCTGAATGCTTCAAGAACTGTGAATGTGTCCCCACTCCCCCTCTCTGTCTGTGTATCCCCCTTGTCCTCTCCCTCATTGGTGAACTACATTGCATTGTGTGTACTGCAGTTTGCACCATTTACCTTATCAATAAATACATACATATGTATGTAGCTCAGAGCTGGGGGGAAATCCGCCAAGGCCATGATCTGGCGAACCCTTAAATGCGGCAGTAATAGCGCTACCGCCGCATTTAAGGGTTACCGCCAGACTCGTGATGAGGCTTTAATCAGTAAGTACATACAGTTTACTAAAATGAGTGCTCATTTTATTTTTTACAAGTTTCATCCCATCATTAAAGTATTTTAACCATGGACCTAGAATCTTGAGACAGCCTCAGGATTTGGATGCCAGGATAAAATTGCTGCCACAACTTTAACTCCATGAGCCATCCTGCTTTTCAGTTTCCGGAGATAATGCTCCCTTTCCCCAAAACTGGGAGTCACTCAGAAATTTAGGAGATGGCTACTGAGGGCTAAGGATGTAGCCAGGTGTCAGGGTAAGGATGATTGTGTGCATGCGCAATATGGTTTATGTTCTCTGACCCCTTACTGTTTGCAATCGCAAAGCGGGTTTCATCAGTTGACTTCTACCAAGATATCAATATGAGCTATTTACACTGAGGACTGGGACAAAGTTATACAGATTCCAAACATGGGGAGATTACAATCTGGTGAGCATGCAGGCATTATTTTATTTCTGCAGCGAGTCTACTCCCCCACCTTTCACTATATAGACAATACCGTCTTACAAAGGATGGCATTCGCGAAGTTATTCTGACTTCTATAGATCCTTATATAAGGATGACTCTTGTCAGCATCACTCTATAATTGATTAATTCCTTAGCACCGTTGGTATACCAGTAGCCTCTATGATCAAGAATGGCTATTCTCATCCATAATGAACGATGGAGTGTGCATTTGCTATGTAGCCTAGCAACTGCCAAAGCTTCCTGGGAGGAAGCTATTATATAGGGTAGCAACCACCAAAGCTTCCTGGGAGTTTGCAATTATATATCCCATTAACCGCCAAGGCTTCAGGGAGGATGCTAGTCCAGTTGAAGTAATTTCCACTTTGTGGCCTGTATTAGTCCCTGTTTTCTCAATTTAGTAAAGTTGAAAATTGATAAAGGTTGGGAACCAGTATCGTGAGCGATCTTCACCCAATAAAGGGAACAAACCACAGCTTTGCTCAGCTCATCCCCTCATAGCACTACTGATATCCTTGCTTCCGCAAATGATTCCGATGCAGCACAGCTTCATCCCTGGGTTGGATACAAGCAGGCATTTATAAAATTGTCAGTACTCTTCTTCATGTGACCGTTGTCGAGATCTCCCAGATGCTACTATGCTTTCATGATGGAGTGAATATCTGGTTATCTGGGAGTAGCTTTGGGCATTTTTCTCCACACCTGAATGTCAGCACTTTTGGTACAGTCGCAAGTAAGGAATATGTGATGATCATGATTAAAAAAGGCACGATATAGTTATGTTGTCTGACCCTTACTATTTGCTATCGCAGAGAGGGTTACATTAGTAGACTTAACTGCTAAAGTTACATTTCTAGAATGTATTATCACTTAGTCATTTCAGATTAAAACAGCTGAATGTGGCGAAGATATCCTCTTGGTATATGAGAAACCTCCAGCATCATATCATGTGGTTTTGATACTTTTAAACAAAATCAGGCCTTAGACTTTGTCATGAGCAAGCATGTAGGGCATGGGTGCTCTCACTAGTAGGACCGTTATTGCTATCTTTCTCCCTTGTTCCCTAGCCCGTTTTTTGTCTTGTGGCGCCCTGAAACACCATTTGTTGCATGGGTGCCTTACAAATGTCCAATAACTAAATAATAAATAAATAGGCAATTGGTTTTCACAGAGCTTGTTCACGAATACTTTGAACGTGTAACTATATTTCCAAGTATATCATACCCTGAGTGAGAAGTAGCAAGTGATTTAAAATCGTGTAGTCATTTAGGTGACCAGAGAGATTTTCACAGTTGGGTCCCATAATTACCCCTCAGACAAGACCTTGGGTTAATACTTGGCTTGGTAAACCACAAAGGGGCCACCATTTATTTAGAGGCATTTTTATGACCACATCGCAGCCCTGCACCGAAAAAATGCACATGTACTAGGTTTTCGTATCTCTTGGTCCCAGTTGGGCTGCTGATTAAAGCATACCACAGATTTCGGAAACTCTTTCTAAGCCGCAGCCCAACACAGCACTCATTTATCAGAACTCTGTATTGCACTAAAAAAGTTAGTTTGTTTTCCTGGACATACATCCTTTGTTCTCTCATGTGTCAACAGCAATGAAATGTCCTTCGACCTTTTCTGTAGTCAATTATCTGATCATCAGTGTCATTTCACCTACTTGAAGGAGTATCTCTACTCGCTGTTTACCAATTTGGGGAACATCTCCATTTTGGGCCCTAAAATAATCGCAATCATTATTCACAAAATATTAAGGATCATACGTGCAAGAACAGAGCCTCGGTGAACCCCATTGGTGACAGGGAAAATATCTGTAGGCTCACCTGTAGCAACAAAGTGCCCACTTCCTGTATTCAATACCTACAGCGTAGGCTGGGGAGACAAACCTGAATGTGTATGTAGGTTATTAAAGAAGTCAAACAGATTACTTCCTTTAAAGGACACGTGTTTCGAGATGAGCAAAAACAGAAAAGGCACTGGTTGTATGCCAATAGAAATTTTAAAGCCCACTGAAGTGTTGGATACATTTCAATTGGTTGGGAGGATGAGGACATTTTTTCTATTTAATTTCCCCCATATTGTATAAATAGACATGATGAGAACGATTGCAAATTAATTAGCTGGATAGCCTCGTGGCCCCCATTATAATAATAATGTATGCTTGCTCCTAATATGTTGAAATTGTACATTGATCATTGAAGCAGTAAAGAAAAATGAGAAAATAGGATCCACATCACTTGATCTGCTGTAAACGTTTCCATGGTTATAGGATCACTGGCTGGAAATTGGTTGGACTTATGATCCAAGGGCCTTCTTGGTTCTGGTAACCTTTGGCCTCATCGCAGCTTTAGCTCCAGAAACGGCTCCAGAGGAAAGTAGCACAACAGTACTGATCTGAGTAGCCAGGCAGCATTAACACGAGCGCAGTGGTAAAGGCACTGGTCTCCCTTGAATACCACTGAGTTTATCCTTGAAACGCCACTTGGCATTTGTTTTCTATAGATAATGGCTAGTGTACAGTGGACTGAGCCTAGGCCTACTGGGGATGCATATGGGTAGGATACAGGAGAGGGACATTGCAAGGTTACTCCTGACACCTGCACTCTGTATAACCGCCTTGATCTGGAGGTGAGGAACAGGCTGTTTAAACCACTCTGGAACTTGGAAAATTGGATATAAGTTCCGACCCCCAAACGCTAGCGTGCTTGGGTATTCCCCTTCTCCACCATCTACTCCCATTGAAGTTCGGGGTAGAAAGACCACAGTGCATGCATACAGGTAGGAAGCTTTCAAGGAACAACCATAAGACCCAACACCAACACATTTTGACTTTTGGGGACAGGGGACCTTCAATGACAAGCACCTGCCGCAGCTGCATTGGACTTCAGGCACAGGAGGACTCCAGGGAAAATCTTTTTTTTCACGATTTTAATGAGGGCCTTGAGAAGTAGATTCTTTTGGTTTGGTACTGAGTCCCACCTCCATTCACACTGAGCCTAGGGCCTAAAAGCACACATGGGAACGGCTTATGCACTTATTCTTTCACCAACCCAAATGGGGCCAGATGTGGTCATTGCACTGGCAAGTATACTGGATCTGGTGCAGATGTTTGCCAATCAGCTCAACCTTCAAGATCGAGTTTAGCTGCCTCCCAACAATACTACCTGGCGGCAGCCAATGCTACAAGAATGGAGTTCCTTTAAAGTGTATGGGAGGCACTGCTGTGCTGCTTTTGCTATATGTACTGTGTAGAGTACACATGCATTGCTGATACCCGTGCTGTACCTACTGTGTCCGTGTGGCAATGTCCCACTGTTGTTGTCTGTGAAATATCTGTTCTGTGTGTAAAGTAGTCCTGTGTGAGAGAAGTTCGTATTGGCGCTATATCTGCGGTGTCTCTTTGCAGAACGGAAGGGGAACTTCATCTACTTTCTGTTGAAGCCTTACCTGTTGTTTCTCTCTATGAGAAAAACAGATCCATCTGCTGCATCCCTTACTGCATCCCTGCTGTATCCCTTACATAAGCAGAGATCCCTTACTGTATCCCTGCTTATGCTATACCTGCCCTGTGTTTGTTGGGAGAGCTTGTACTGCTTCTTGTGTGGATGTAGGGAGCCTGTACTCATTTGGCCCATACTGCAATTTCTCTGTGAGGGGCTCTTGTCTCTCTGTAGTGTGTTGGTAATTCTTTCGCTGCTGCAGTCTGTGTCTTGTTTGCCACAGTCTACAATACCTTTCATGTTGTGTCTGCCTGTCTTATACTGGCTCCCTGTGTCCTGGAAGTGTGATAGAACAGGTTGTGACTTCAGTGTCCAATGCCGCCATAGTCTGAGCCGAAAACCAGCTACCACGTTTCAGGTAGTGGAGAATAACCTTCTCAGAGAGATAATGGGGTCTGTTAAGGGCAAAATATGCCTGCAGAACATTCTAGATTATTTTAGGTTGGGTTGGGGCACACGCCAGCCAATGTTCTAAAGCATGGCCACCGAGCAAACTGGAGTAGGCGCTTTTCAGGCACTGGGAGGCTGAAGCCTATATCAACAAGTCTGCCTTCAGGCAGGTCTTATTGGTATATTTTAAATCCAAGGAGTTCAATTTGGTTTAACCAAACGTGGCTGAGAAAATGGAGACTGGTGACAGGGAACTTTCACTAGGTTTTGATTTGGCCAACTCGCCTTGTTTACATTGGGGGTACTTGGCCCCGCTTGCTGCTGGAGGGATGCAGCTTCGCTGATTCGAGTCTAGGGCTACATAAAGCGCTATGCCTGTATGCCTCTTCTAGCCCATCATCATCATCAGTGCAACACAGGTTCGAATCCCGATCCCGCGCTTAGAAACCACTCTCTGGTATTAAGCGCATTATAAAAGAACAATTATAAGTATACCTTCATTAGTTGAAACCATTGCTCCTGGGTAAAGTGGTAAGGCGGACTAAGGATGTAACCCCCCTTTTCCCCCAAACGTCTGCTAGTAATTTTTGTGGCTGCTCTTAGTATCTGATGGCTTCTGGAATAAATGCACACTCTGCCACAGGGGCATGGGAAGATGGGATGTGGGGTTCGGGGCGGCATGTTGGTGAATATGTACTGTCAGGCTGCACTGTAGGTCACCAACCTTCACTCAAATCAATTATTGTAAATGTTTGATGCTTTTAGGTACTGTGTTTAGGCTTTAAAGGTTATGATCATTTAAGTTATGCTGTGTTATTACATTTCCTGATAGAGTTGGAAAACGAATTCAGTTATTAATTTCAACATGCTTCACTTTATTGGGAATTCCATGTGGGCTACAATAATAAAAATACAGCTGCTGCTAGTTAGGAGCACACCCGAGTTTTGCTGACCGTCCCAAAGGTTTACTTTTTAGTTTATGTTTTGATTTTTAATGTTAATGTGCCTGTCTTGATTTTCTATTTACTTGAGATGTGTATGTGTAATGTCCCTTTTCCGATTCTACCGGGCCTTGCATCGCATAGTACGGAAATCCTACGATAAAGGATTTAAGCTGATGTATGGTATCACTGCTTCTCTTCCCTCACAATAAACTACATCAAGTGCTCCCTGGGCCATCAAACATGTAGGACTGCAATGGTATCATGACGGTTGCAAGACATTTCTGATAGCCTCTGCCCCTCCAATTGAGAGGCCACCTTTGGTGCTGGTTGAGGTACTCTTCTGCCTTCCTGCATATTTTGCCAAGATGGCTGTCTATTATTTGCTTGTCCTGCATTTGAAGCGAATGGTACATCTAGTAAGTAACGTGAATCAAATTGTGGTAAACACGTAGATATGATCAAGCAGTAAATACATTGTTCCCTTTTCAGTTATGTTCTGCATATATTGGAAGAGATTTTGAAGAGTTAAGAAATGTTTAGTGAAATTGTGAGGCAAGACTAGTGTTAGGAAGCCCAATAGACTCCAAAGAGGACACAATGAATGGATTTAGTTTAAAAGAGTTTTATTCAGCACCATACACAGTGTTAGGAAATGTGTTCAAAAAGGTGTTAGAATGGCAAAACAAAGTCTTTTTTGCTTCGAAAGGTTCTTTCCAAAAGGCTCTCCAAGACTCCCACCAAAGAACAAAGGTGCTCTGAGAAGCGATCTCCTGGTCAGTCGCTCACCTCTTCCTGTAGACCAAATATAGGGTTGCACTGTCCGGCTGTTGCAAGACTAAAGCTACAGGCTCTGTTTCATCAAGCGTCACAGCATCTCTGAGAGGTGAGGGAGGCCAGGAGTGCTTGTAGGTGCCGGGTCAGGTTCTGGCTCAAATCCCTTTTTCATGATTCCCAACATTAAAAAAAAAAAACTTTCATTCCCTTCAGCTGTTTTATCTCTCTCAACTTACCTCCACTTCTTCCCCTCCTTCACCCTCTTTTCCTCTGTCCTGTCCTCCTTTATGTTGACTAATTCGAACCTCCTCTGCTCTCTCCCCTCCTTCTTAATGTAAACCTCCAGGGTCTTCTGCTTTCTCCCTTTCTCCTTGATTGTAACCTCTTCCAAACTATTCTGGTCTCTCTGCCCCCCTGCACGCCCAACTTTTATTCACCTCCACCTGCTTCTGTACCGCCACCATTCTCTCCCCTAGTTTATACACATACCTGTCACCTCCCCCCATGATGAGTTGAAGCTAATGTGTGGCACCTGGGAAGCATAATCAGTTCTCTCTGGGGCTTGGCGGGTGGGTAACTAATTTAGGCGTGCACAGGTGAATTCCCCTGCGTCGCCGGGCTCCATTGACCAAGCCTCTGGCGGATTGGTCTGCCATCTCTCTCTCTGGATTCCCATGTGCATGTCAGATATGGGAAGAGAAGCTTGACAGTGCTTTGCTCTGCTCCATGTTGACTTGACCGCCTACAACATAGGCAGTGAGCACGTTGGGACTGCCCAAACACAATGATTCAGAACCTTTACTACCAGAAGGAATTTTAGGGACACTTGAATACTGTAGAACTAAAAAGCCCCCACTAAAGTGCATCACCCTGTGGAAAAAAGATGCCAGCAATATGGATCACACCCCACCTATGAGCACTGAAAAAAAAGAAATCAAATATTTGAAAAAACATTGGGGAAACACTACAGCCCACAGGACAAGCTCATCTTCCAAAGACAGATCTGCAACTACAAATAAATACCCTTAAGCAAAGACACAGTACTATTCTGAATGAATCAATAATTCACCTTATCGAGAGAAAGACATTTACCAAATCGTTAAAGAGATGAGAAACCCATTTCTGCAGCAAAGAACCTTCATCTTCCCAAAAACGATATGATGATATCACCAACCATTTACAAAGCAAGGTACTAAACATACAGCAAGCCCCAATGCATCAATAAGGAACAGAATTGGAAGCAACATTCAAACCCTGGTCAATGAAGTAAAGCCTGGTTTGCCGGATACTTCACAAAAAAGAAGGTAACAGATCCAAAACATAGCAGCCAGACTCCTACTCAGAGTCAACAGGAAGGAGCCCATAATGCCAGATCTCAGAGCACTTCACTGGCTACCAATCTAAAAAATGATAAAGTTCCAGGCCCTATCCTCAGGTGGCCTTACCTGAGTACAGTGAAACCTGGCTGCTCTCAGAATGTATGGCCGATCCCTATCGGACTCCACTATGACTCAGGATGAAATGGTATAACCAGAGGCAAGTGAAACCCAAGATGAAACGCAGTGTGGGGGGAAAAAGCTCAAGGCAGAAATAAAACCACACTGCAGCAGCTTCAGATGTAACTAATCCTTGATCCTGGGTCGGAGGTCAGGAGTTCATGGACTGAATGATTCAAATAGATTGAGCCGGAAACCCAAGATTACAGCAGCAAGGAACAGGTGCTGAGGGCAGGCAAGAGAACCAAGACATGGAAGGGACAAGAGGGAGCTCGGGACAAGGCAGAAGAGGATAGAAGAAAAAATGAGGAGCAGCACATGGAAGAAAGGAATAAAGAAAACGGGTAAGCGTCTGCACGATAACTCAGAGTGTTCAGACACAATGCTTTCCTTTGTTTTTTTTTTTATAACTCTGTTTATTGATATAAATGATGAGTACATATCAACATCAAACTACCAACAGCAAGGTCACATAACATAATGACAGCATTACAAACCAGAAGTCATTTCACAGCTAGCACAAGGGTATCACGGGGGTCCTGGTGACCTATATCGCTGGATCCGTGTCACTTGATACAGTAAGGAATATCATGGGCTACCGGGGCCTTCCACTGCAAGTCATCCTCAAGTGCTCTCCTATTTCCCCCACATTTTCTGAAACTTCCTGGGGCACCCTCTGGCCTTGTAAATCCGTTTTTCCAGGGACGCACATCTGTCCACTTCGTTGGTCCATCGGTTTATACTCAGTTTTCCTGCAGTGCCCCAGGTTGCGGCCGTTTTCCTCTTCCCGGCTCCAAGTGCCACCACCAGGAATGTCTTCTCATGATTAGTGAAGTCCACCTCCCGCCATATTCCCAGCAATATAATTTTCAGGTCCTGTGGAACCGTGGACCCCAAGGTGTCAGAGGTCCTGCCAATGCATTTCCCCCAGAAGCTCTGGAGTACATCACAGACCCATACCTTGTGAAAGAAGTTCCCCCCCTGCTCTTTTGCATTGCAGACATTATCCACTGTCTACCACCCCCCATTGCGCCATCGCTGTTCGAGAATAGTACGATTGGTGTAATATTTTGAGTTGGATCAATCTCAGTTTGGTATCAATACCAATATCTCACGGAAACATTAATGCCTCCACCCATTCCTCGGTTTCCAGTGGGCCCAGAACTCTTTCCCACTTCTCTTTTAGCCTAGCCAGTTCTTGGGTTCCGAAGGAATTGAGGACCTGTTATAGCATGGAAGTGACCTTGGTCGGGGATGTGATCCAGGAAAATGTTGGTTTCAACGAGGAACATTTGGGAACCTCACCCAGGTTAGGGAATTGGGCGTTAATGGCGTGTGTTAATTGCAGGTGCCTGTAGTAATCGCTAGATTGTATCTCAAATTACCCCCGCAGAGTCTCAAAGTCCAGGAGGTGTCCCTCCTGCACTATGTCTGAAAGAATGCATATACCCCATCCCTCCCAGGTCGTGAAGAGCCCCATTTTCTGGATTTCGGGAAAGTGTTTATTGTGCCACAAAGGTTGCGCCAGTGTTGGCCTCGCTGTCCACCCAATATGTTGGTGGGCTTCTTCCCAGTCTTGGCAGATGTGTAGTGTCATCCTTGACAGTCCCACAATTATTTTGTTTTCCCAGTATAGTACCTGAAGGGGCTTGATCGCGCCTGCTCTGCCTATCTCCGCTTGATGTGTGTGAGTGCACGGTCTCCGTTTAGCCATTTGTTCACCACTCCCATTTGTGCTGCCCAATAGTAGATGCAGAGACATGGCAGTCCAATACCTCCCTCCCACACCGAGCGTTAAAGTGTTTAGAGGGCAATGCAAGGTTGTTTCCCTCCCCATAGCAAACCACGGCTGACACAATCTATTCATGCGAAAGTTGTGTGGGGGATGGAGAGTGGGGTATTTTGGAGGACGTAGGCATCTCGGGAGTGTCAGCATCTTGAACAAGGCTGCTTTACCCATTAGTGTTAAGGGGATGGACTGCCAGTGGGAGACATTGGCTGCAAATCTGTCTATGACAGGTTGTAGATTGAGCTGGAGAAAGTCATCCAGGGCCAGACTGATGCGTATACCAAGATAGGTAAAGCCGAGGATCGAGATCAAGTACACGGATTGTAGCATCTCCCCTTGGAGCAGGAAAAAAAATGTTTTCTGTTTGTTCACCTGAAGCCCTCTAAGGTTTTGGTACTATGAAAGAATGTGGGACCTCTCTAGCGCCACCCCGTGCGAGACAATGCATGCATCAGGCTCAACGGTATTGGACAACCTGGCACTAGACCTAAGGCTACACTACAGCAAGTTAACCTTTTTGCGTTATACTTTCCTAGGCTGAATATCATCCCACCTAGAAGGCCATAGCATATTAAAAAGGACTTTGTGTACTAAAGTAACATTTTTTTATCTGTATTTAACCCCTAGCTTGGTTTTCAAGCAGTGATGTGTTTAACTATAGGAAAGCATCCTACAGTCTAGCTGCAGACAGTGCCTGTTTTATGCCTCCCCAATTGGCCTCTGTCACAGGAATTAATTGTCGGCTCTAGGGTGGTCCATCTCTATTTCTTGTGTCCCTTGGCACCTCCTCTCTAACCCAGGTGTCTGTACTTCCTGGTTAGTTTTAGTGAATGGTAACACCTACTGGCTACATATTTGTCTTATTCTGGTGGTGACTCCCTGAATGCCAGCTGTCCTAACTCCCTCAGGGACTTCCTAACTGTCCCTACTTTCAACAAGGATTGGTGTTCTAATAGGGTTTGGGATTGTGCCATGAATTTGCTCTGTTGGACAAAAGCTAGTTCACTCATTTTCGCAAACACCTCTCTTTCTCTAATCTCACTCCCTCCCCCCTTCTCTATCTGCACTCCAATCCTCTATGCCTCCATTGTTTCACTCCTCCTAGTTCTCACCTGCCCCGTTGATGTTACTACTCCCCCCACTTTGATTCACTACCCTCCTCCCTCTATTATACTCCTCCCTACTACACCTCTTGTCTGACCACTACTCTCCTACTACTAATACTACTCTTCTCCCCCCATTACCACTCTCCTCTCTGACCACTATTCTTTCCTCCACCTAATACTCCAACTTCCAACCACTACTCCTCCCTCCAGGCACTACTTTTACTCAAGCCCCCTCCTTTCTCCCTGTACTAACCACTTCACAGTCATTCCTTACACTCACCCTACTCATTCGCCACGCAAACATGCACACTCTTACTGCAGAACCACAATTGGCCCTAAGCCAATACCTCACCTGCTTTGCCATTTTTCTCCACAAGCCAACAATCCTGTCTTACTCCAGCTGGTTTCTTTGTCTACCTCCACTATTGACCACACCCAGATAACCCACCTGTTTTCTGTTTAAATCCCCCTCCCTCTCTGGGTATTATTCATATCTCCCTGTCCAGTCTGGCTGTGTCTTCTCCAGATAGTGAAAGTATGTCACAAGAAGTGGGCTAAGCCCTGCCCTCTGTCTCTGTGCAGGTCAGATGTGTAACAAAATGTGCGGCATTGGAGATTTGTTGGGGGTGGGAGGGGGGAAGGAATCGCTCCTTTTCCCCTTGTGGCCTAGAGGACCTTAAGTTTGCACAAACCTCTTTCCCCAACTCAGGCTCTCCACAACGTTTCAGTGAGTCCCAGTAGGTTGATCTTTGGTTTTGTATTCTGGGGCCCATTCCAGGAGGCCTCCTGGCTTAGATCTCTCATGGAGGATGGATCCCTCTCTTCCGTTGTCCATGGTGGTCTAGGGGTCCTCAGAGTTGTGCTGCGGCTTTGCTGGCTCTTACTGGCTCCTCTGTCTGGTCTCATTCGTGGTCTCGCAGGCTCACAGTTTTCTCTATGCTCTCTCACCTAACACTGGCGCCTCCAGCGTTCTTTGGTGGCCACCGTCTTTATGGATGCATTGATGAGGTTGCCTTTTCTTCCTGTGGGGCTGCTTCTTCTGTTGCCAACTTCCTGCAAACAAAGTAGAGACACTGGCAATTACTTTGGAAGTGTGGTAAGGTTGTAGATTAGTATCTGCAAACTAGCATACCGGACCAGGAATTGGGCGCCTCTGTCATACTTATATCCCCCTCATGCTTGGCATAGGTGCTGGTTCCAGCTCCTGATAAGACCGAGGCATTGGCCTTTTCATGCCTCCTTTTGCCCAAGTAACTACCACCCACATCCTCTGCCTTCGCCCACCCACATTGCTTTATCCAGTGTTTTCCCTCCGACAAACACTCCTCTTCCCTTTCCATGACATTCTGAAACAGGGACTAGCTGCTTGAGGCAAGGTTCAAATCACCAACAGATAGAATACAGACCCCCCTCTCCCTGTTTCTGTGAGGGATCAAGTACGATATTGAATGAAAATTGAAATTGACAAGTATATGCAAGAACAAGGTGTGTACCAGTACCAAAACTAGGATGCTTCCATTTTGAAAACTTTCAAGCAAAGGTGGGCAAAAGTGTAACTTCTTTTTATGAACTAAAATAACTTTTTCTATGTTTCTTGCATTACTCACACGTCAGACACCTGATGGGGCAGAGGTCTCTCCCGGAACCATGATTTTATGATTTACATTTTTTTCCTGAAGTACATTTCACACATTTAGGGCAGTTTAAAATTTGCAAGATCTCTGTATTGCTTATAAATATTTTCCATCGAGAATAGCTTAAAATAAATGAAGTGCTTCATCCAAGAATGCAGAGGCAAAAGGACCTTATGGTTAAAACGAACATACATCTGATAAGCAACCACTATTTTAAAAAACATTTGTAATTCGTGCATTACCCCTTTTAATGGGGTCAGTACTCTGGCCTTGTCAAAAAGCGTACACCTGCCAAGAAGTAATCCCCTTCCAGTCCTGGCTCTGAGGGAGCAGGTGTGGGACTCCGTTTCTATCCCTCTGTGCCTATCCCTTCCACTTGTGCCTGCATCCTTTACAACATTACACCTTCATTTCACAATATGTCTCTTTGCAACGATGCTGGGCATTTTCTTTTGTACAGAGCATCTGCATCAGACAACTCATTGAAAGTCATAGACCAGTTAGCGCTCCACCAATGTGCCAAACTATTTGAGACCAAGATACCCATAAAGTAGAACAACCCTTCAGGATGCAGCGAACCAGGTGCACAATGGCAACTGCACGAGGGGAGGATGGACACAGCAGCGGCGCACGCACGACATTTGTGACTGCACAACATACCGCGGTTCACTGTTGCAACGGTAGTGGTATGCCATCGCAGACCTTGGGTCGGCCCTAGACTACCAGGGACAAGGACAGGAGGCTGCCATTGCCAGCCCAGAGACCTACCTGTAAAGTCCACGGAAGCCGGACCCCTCATACAACCTTGGACTCCATCCCATCAAGACCACTATGGCAGTTCTGCAATGTGTGGAAGAATTGGGCAGGGCTTAATCCCCGCTTTATGCTTTTCTCTCTCACATACACACTCCTTGGGGAAAAGGCGGGGAAGTATTGGACAGGGTCAGAGGACCAATCACTAGGGAGGAGAGTCAATATAAGGCAGGAAAGGGAATTGGGTTTTGTCGGTTGTTCGGGTGAGATCAGAGGAAGAGACGGAGGGCCAATAGACCAGCAGGAGGAAGCAGCGGAGTCCAGAGGCTATTGTATCAACAGGTGAGGTATTCATTTAGTGAGTGCGAGTGCAGTGTAAGTGAGCATTAATGGGAAGGCGGTGAGGTTAGTTTATATGTGTAAAGGAGTAATCAGGAAGTGGTTGCGTGGGTGAAAGGATAGTGATGTCGAATGTGGGAGGATCAGTAGTAGTGCGAGAGGAGTAGCCGGAGTAGTGAGAGGAGGAGAGTAGAAGGTGGAAGACGATAATAGTAGTGAGACTAGTCGTGGGCAGAGCTGAGTAGATGGAGGAGTAAAAGGAGGGGTAGGTAGAAAGAGTAGGAGAGACATGGTAAACGGGGCGTGAGTGAACGTAGCTGAATCCAAATGCACAAGTACAAGGCACTATCCCTATTTCCTAGTAGAGCCCTAACAGAGGGATAGGGTACTAAAAGTTAGGAAGTCCCGGAGGAGTCAATGAGCCTGGTTTGGGGAGTCCCTATTGGTTTAATAATATTAGTTTAATACAGAGCTTAGATAGTCGGGGTTCCCATTCTTTAGCAGGAACTGAGGTTGCTGACGCCTGCGTTAGTGAGGACATTCCCCATGAGATGAAAGAAAGGGACGGCCCCAGGGCCCTCAACAAATGTAATAAAAACTCTTCAATCTTCCTCAAGATTCAAATTGTTTTCTGTGCCATCTGTGACAACTATCACTCACCAATATGTTTCTTTGGAAACCTGTTTCAAAAAACCAAATGACATACTTATGAAATCCCATTTCATGAAAACAAAACACTGTCCCTTCGATCTTTCTTAATTTTGAGGTGTTTAAAGTAAATGATTGTTTGCATGGATTTTTCTTCGTTTTTCCATTCAAGCATCACCTAATAAGCTACATTGTCCGTTTATAAGCCCTGGACCTATTTGGAGAAAATTGAATATGCACAAGTGGAGATTCCAAAATAAACTATCAGATCAGGGATGTATGTTCATGCCATCTAAAAGTACAGCTCGGATAAGAAACCAGTAGCACCTTTTCAGTGCTTCGTGCCCAATCACTCCAGCTTCTAGGGACTGACCTGAACTTGCAAAGTGCAGTCTGACCTCGTGCCACACAACAGCACGTTCATTGTGAGCTATCCAAGCGAGACAGTGAACCCTCCAGTGTTGCATATGACAGAAAAAGGCTACTTCATCACTACACAGGAATGAGCATGCTTTTATTTTGCATATCCTGCAGACGTTGGCAAGTCGTTTTAGCCAATTTGATTTGATTAAAGTGTTTGACAGAACATAACGCGAAACCTTTGCAGGTGAACGTGCAATTGGCTCTAGGGATCTTGTATTACAGAGAGTTGAGCAAGTCTGACTTTTAAATACAATTATTAATTCATTTGGTTGAGATTTATCAAGATGGTCCTCAAATCCAGCGTGTACCTTTCTGTACTCAGTGCCAATGCACATCCTTTACCGATGTATGCACTGGGTTTGTGGAGGATTTTCAATTGCAAACCCATCTGGGAAGCACCAGAGCACTGTGCAAAGGATGCACACCCAGGAGATTCCACTTAAGGACCTGGGGGTAGCAGAGGAGCTGGGGTGGTTCGGGGAAGCCCGGGAGAAGGGGTAACTCGGGAGAGGGAGTTTCAGAGTTGAATGGAGTGATTGGCGAGGTGTTCTTTGAAGAGCTGGGTCTTCAGGTCCTAGAGTAGGCTGGAGGGTGCCAGTCTTATCTGCCTTGGTAACTAGTGACAGAGAAGACTCTACATTTCCCGAGAATCTCATTGCCTGCTTTTTGTCCTCTTGCAGTTCTTTGTTTCCAGTCTCGTAATGTTGTGCCTTTTGGTGGTTATCTGGCCTGGTAGATGGTGAGTGTCTTGGCTGGGAAGAGTGGTGTTTGGGTTGTAACTGCTTTGTAGGATAAAAAACAGGCTGTCTTGAACATAGTTCATGCTTAGAAGTGTCTTGGGAGGGCACCTTGCTCGCCTTGGAAGCAAGACGCCGCAGAGCAACACAGGTTCGATCCCCGGATCTGCACTTGGAAACCTCTGGGATTTAAGCGCGCCTTATAAATAACCTATCATATCATATCATATCATATAGAAGGGGAATCCAGTGCCTCAGTCTCTAGGTCATCTCCCAACAACTTTGCCCCACTGGATGGTAACTTGAGAGCTGATGATTTTCTGAAGACTGTCTTCCAGGCACTGTCAGCGCTTGACCGACTTATTAGGGTCCAACGAAAAATGCTGATCAGAACAGCTGGCTATCTGAAACACAGGCTTTGCAGGTCATCCTCCTCCCATAGCCATACATGTGGCACATCAACCGCACAAGAGCAGTGTAGGAATCAGCATCTTGATGCCACCAGCTCACCAAAGCAAAGGTTTGAGTGCCAGTATTGATTCTTTTCGGCATACCTGTATGTTCACCCTCATAGGAATAGACATTGATGAGTGGTTCATGCTTGGAATGTGGGGTTGACAAGTATTTTCAGCTGGAATGAATGTGAGTAATTTTAAGTTGATCAGCACCTAGTGGAGTTGGTGTAAGGATGACAATGGAAGAGAGTAGAGGGAAACTGAGACAAAGCAGGAACAGCTTTAACTCGGAATCCCAGGAAAGAGCACCAACATGTCAAAGGGCAATGCTGAACCTTTAGGACATTTTGTTAAAGTCCCATGAACACCTTGAAAGAAGAATTATGAAAATATGTGTGTGGGTGAATTTCAAGGGTGCACTATGACCAAGGATGTATGGTGGGACTCAGAGTGGAAGGCCCTAGATTGTAATGAGAAAACCTACAGACAAGACACGGTGCATACTGGGATTTAGAGTGTGAATTCCTAAGGTATACTACTAACACTACTAGCAACTCAGAGTGCAAGATAAATGGAACAAACAGAGAAAGACGTTGCATCCTGGAACTCTGAGTGCAAGTTCCTTGTCCACGCGGAGAAATCCATATCGACAAGAAAAACTATGCGCCAGAACTCCCAGCACAAATGCCCTCTGGCCAACCTACTGAGAAGAAAAGCATTCTATCCTAGGACTCAGAATGAACTAAGACAGTCATCCTGACAAAGAACGCTGCATGCGTAGTCCGATAATGTGAGTATGTTCGGCACATGCGGAAGATCCATTCACTAGGAGATTAGTAGAGGGTCCAGAACTCTACGAGCATTTGAGAATGAGACATTCATTGCATGCTTAACACAGACTTTCCAAGCGCCCCAGAAGATGACTTTGTTACAGATGATTGACAGTTCAATCCAGGAGAGAAAACCAAGCCTATCAATCTTCCTTACAACTATTTTTGTTTACCATTATTTTTTGAGTCTAGTAATTTGTTGTATTCAGTCGGTAATTATTATTATAACAAAAGATGATTTTAATAAGTTTGTGTACAGCTCCTGTTAGTATAACCATGAGAAGGTGCTACTAAATGACTTTACCTTCATCCAACCCAAACGTTCTCGCTTTAATGTTTTGGGATGTTGTGGTAGGTCAGAATCAGGCCTCGGATGATGAGGTATTGTTTAAATAACTTATTCTCGTCTGGATTCAAAACGATCTGTACCTAAGTCTACCTGTCCTGCTCAACCCTAATCGATGAAAGATAAAGGTGTTTGTCAGGATGTCTATAATTTAATAGGTTGGGGTGGGATTCTGGACAGAGGACTAGCACATTCCCTATTCCCAAAAGAAAAGATCAAAACAACAAAAATTCCGGTAGAAATAAACTATTAGCTTGCGGGGATGGCTGCTGGCTCCTGACCTAACCTTGTCCCTCGAAGTCTGTCTTTGTCCATAGTTCCAATTCAGAAAAGGCAGTTCCTCCGGTGCTGGGTGGTTCTCCAAGTGTTCTAGCCCAGGTCTCGCTCTGTCACTTCCCACTGTGGGAATCTTTGAGTCTTTCCTCCCCTCCCCTTCTGGGACTCTCTCAGTTTCCCCCCACTCTGGGCTCCTCTCCTTCTCGCTCCCACATTCTCGGGTGTTCACTGTCTCGCCCTACTCTGGGGCTCTTCTCTTTTCCACTCTCCACTCTGGGGTGTTGTGTCTCTCCACACTCTGGGAGTATTCTCCTTTCCGCTCTTCCCTCTGGGGTATGCTTCTGCTTTCCCTCTCTTTGCCCACCTCCCTTTCCGCTGGAGCCACATCACACCTGAGTGTCTCGAGCGGTCCTCTTGTAGTTTTGGAGGCGCTTATACGACTTTCCAGTTGGGGCCGACTTTGGCATCCTGAGGCTCTTTTAGTGCAGGTTCGTAATTTCTCGGGTTGGTGTGGAGTCTCTTATGCAACATTTCAGCTGAGCTCTGGTAATCCGAGGACCTCCTGTCTTGTTCTCGCAGCTTCTCAGGCTGAACGGAGTCACTTACTTGACCTTTCAGTGGGGCTCTGCTTCGGCCTTCCGAGGCCCTCCTGTCTTGCTCTCCCAGCTTGCCAGACAGAGCAGAGTTGCTTACATGACCAATCAGCAGGTCTCCATGTCGGCCTTCTGTGGCCCTCCTGCCTCAATTTCGCAGCTTCTCAGGCAGAGTGGATTCGCTTACGTGATCCTTCAGTGGGGCTGCGCGCCAGCGTTCTAAGGCCCTTCTTCCTTTCTGCCTCACCTTTGCAGCCTCTCGGGGTTGCTCCATCTAGCGGTTTGCTGCGTCTCTCTGTATTCTAGTGAGCATTCTAGTTTGGACTGCTGACACAGGCGTTCTCTCTCTTCTTGGCCACATCCCCTTGTTCCTGTATGGTGCTGTTAAATTCAATGGGTGTGGCAAACTCCCTTCCGTAATTGGTCGTCCATGCAATGCGCCTCCAGTGGGCTGGTTCAATCGTCTCTCCGTAGTCTCTGCATGTGACTGGGTGCAGGTAAGGTCAGAAGCCAAGTCCGCCTTTGCAAAAGGGCGTGTATGGTTATGGTAAAACCTAGCCCCTAAATATCCTACAGAGGTGTTAGTGCCTAGGGGGAAGGATGGTGCCTTATACCCCTCTCATGGTCCCTCTCCCCAGAGGGGGAGTCCCCTCCACAGTGTTCCCGCTCATAAGGAGTCCTAGGGGGTGTTAAGCATAGTGGGTTCACCACTCTAGCCCCCAAGGGGTTAGCTTATCATTGTGGTCAGGTGACAATCTCCCCTGAATCATCACAATGTGTACTTCAGTTATGCCCTATGCATGTCCCTAGTTTGCACTGCCTTGCTAAATTCCAGTCTTCCCGGTAATTCATTCTGTATTGTTTTTTATTATAGAGTGATCCATGTAAAATAATTGACCACCTTGGCATGGGTGTAACAAACCTATTGCATGCAAAAGCTGCGGATGCAGACAAACTCAAAGCTAAACTAGAAAAGCATGATCTCTATGGGTTCCTGGTATACAGATGCTGTAAATCCAGGGTCTGCAAACTTTGGCTAGCCTGATGTTTTGTATCCGCTGCATTCGATAGTGAGGGATTATGGGATTGTAGTCCAGAACATCTGGAGAGCCACAGGTTGCAAACAGCATGCAGATCTATATCGATGCCTCCTGAGCTTCAGCTAGATACATTATAGCATCTATAAGAAAGGAAGGAAATAAATATGTCCTTTTAGCAAGATACCATTTCGTATTCCTTATTTTTATGCGCCTGCGATGTACTGAGCCCTGCGCGAAGGCAGTTCCTTGCTTTTCCCCCTGATTAGTTTACTTGACAGTTTATCACCACCCATGTTCTGTTGGTTTAATGAGGCACATACAGATAACAATTTGCATAGGAACAGAGTGTCTGTGTCTGGACTTGGCTTCACATTCGCATTCAGACTCGCCAAGTCAGCAATTATTTCCACTAAAATACAAATGTTTCCTTGTCCTGCCTTCAGAGGCTCGATTAATGTTACTCCGGCGATGGCATCTGCTCAGCTTTTTGCGAAGGTCCTGAATTTGGGATACGCACGAGCCTGCTCGCTTTCTGGCACTGATAGTGTACACTTTTGCTATTATAAATGCTGCCATCGTTTTGAATCTATGTCTGAGGCTCCTTGGCTTCATGTATCAATGTTGTGGCTTATTGCCACTTACGCACCGTGTGTGTGGGCGACGGGTCGCTTCTCGTCCATTCTGCTGTTTTGGAGAATTTTTGTTCTGTAGTACAGTCAAAAAATATTTTTTTCTTCTGTTGGTACAACTTGCACCTGGGAAAGGCCCTAGTTTATGTAAGATCTAGTTACTCAAAAATCAAAAGCATTGCATTGACGTGAATACGTTTCAATGATGTGAGGGCAATTTACTCTACGCACCAATTGGCATGTGTAAAATCTAAGAGGATACTGGCATAACTTGGTGCTCGAAATATAAGGGCAGGTGATGTGTATATTCCTTGCAACCACCTTTTCTATCCTGTATCATAGCAATGTTCATGGCAGGTTAGTCTCGGGAGGATAGCTCAGGTGCAACGTGCTCTCCTTGGAAGCAAGACGATATGCAGCACCACAGGTTCGATCCCCGGGTCCGCGCTTAGAAACCTCTGGGTATTAAGCCTGTTATAAATGACCTATCATATCAGGTGCTACCCCCATTTAATGCCACTAAATATATAGACATTTGCAGCGTGAATGTCTCAATCGGCTCTTCTGGGGTTGAACACTGTGACCGGCAGGTTGAATACATAGCATATCATAGAGATATTTGGGCCAGATTATAAAGCGTTTTGCAATGGGATTTCACCATTGTAAAACGCTTTTGTAAATCAGTCCCATTTACTCATAAAGCAATGTGATTGGCAGATTGTGTGAACGCCTACAAAGACGTAACTTTCTGGGTAGTCACAAATATTTTTAAAAGGCTTTTCCCACCCCTACATGTCTGTAGCGCTTAGACCTGTATCTTAGATGTACGTGGTAAAGAAAGCATGGATAAATGCACTAAATATCATTGGGCAAAGATGAATGACATATAGTTCCCATGTTTTTACAAATAATATTTCAAGATAAGCTCCTCTGGAAACGAATCTGACGCTGCCCTGACGTGAATACGCTCTTCCCTTTCCAATCAAGACCGGATAGTCCGATTTCAAATCTGCTCAATCCTCCAGCAACATGATTACATGTGGAGTACCTCTTGGGCCTGCCTTTTCACCTCTAACCTTCACAGGAAACACAATCCTTCTGGACCTTTCCAAACATATGCAGGCCACGCCCACATTCTGGTGTGACTGCAAGAGATCCATGTGCCTAAACCCAGATCTCAGACTGCCTCAACCACATCTTCCATTAGTTGAAGGCCAACTACCTCGTCCTCAACAGCTTGAGGTCTGAACGAACAGGAGCAGTCTCTCGCTGAACTGAGTCCAAACTGTTGGTGTGGTTCCAAGACTTGTTTAAAAAGGTGGAATTCTTTTGCTTTTCATATATTCAGATATTTTGTTTGACAAGGCAGCCAACAGAGGAATAACATTTCATCGAAGCATACTTCAAAGGTTTCGCCTCCTACATGATTCAAATCACTTTGTGGAACTACACCAACTCTGTGTACAATTTTATGTAATCTGTGAATGCATCCCAAGAGTGCACATCAAAGAGATGCAAAGAATCCAGAACCAAATGCCAGAATACATCTAGGCCTCAAAATTATTATACCACGCACGCCCTAATGATTATCTTCACACTCCTACCGACATTGAGATTCAAGTCCAGGATTGTACAAATGGTGTGTTTGGCAAAGACTGTGGGGTAGAGAAGACAAGATGCCAATTTGCTGTGATAAGGTTTTTATTGATTAATCTTACGGATTGCCTCATACAGATTCTTCAGTTTACTTCCACCAAAGTCTTCTATGAGTCAAATTAGGACAAGGGTAACACAGATTCTTTTGAATATGTGCCCTTTCTTTCCTCTGGTTTCTCATCCTAATATGCGCAGTAGTATCGTGGGCTCTCTACGGCAGCAGCCTCCTCCTGAAATGTAGGCAGTCAGAATGACACAAAGTAACAGACCCATCTATATTTATATACCCAGGGCTTGACCGTAGCCAATCACTGAATTAGGTTCATTGTCCCTTCTCCATTTCTCCTGGGCTGCAGGCCTTGCTTCCCTTTTCCTCCAACCTGGTCCTATACGCATGCCTCCATGACACCTCTCTGAACCGCCATGACTCCCAGCAGGGCTCTCTTCTCGCTTGCAACCAGCCGCTGTCCTATGGGATGGCCACTGTTCCTGGAGCTTTTGGGTGACAGCTACCCGAGGATTCTGTGTTCCCTCTATTAGTCGTCCCATCTTCAGCGGAGGTAAGAACGTGTACCGACCGTATTGGCGGAAGCATTACTAAACATGGCTTATTGTTGTGCGGTCATCCCACAGTCTTGTTGTCCAGGAGGCAAATCCACCTGTTGGTTCTCATATCCTTGGATCACTCAAGGGGATCCCAAGCTTAGAAGTACATTCCTGTATTTTGTGGGAACGTCCGCGTTCTCTGTGTTCCGTGCATCAGGCACCCCGCCATGTGCAACCTTTCACAGACATACACGAGCTGGCTCTATACTGCAACCAGTCTACGAAACTCTGATCCGGCGGGACATCTGTATGTCACATCAAGGCTAGAAGAGCCAAGAACAGACGTAAATCTATCAGGGTACAGACTATACCTAGCCCTTAGTATCCAACACACGCACAAGTCCTTCAAAAAAGTTCTGATAAACAAACTACTTCACAGGCCTCCAGTGCATAAAACTGATGCATCGTAATGCTCCCACACTTAGCGGAGATCACATAACAACGTTTTACTAACATAAAAGTGATTTAAATTGTACTATCCAGAATCTCCTTTGAAGACTTACCCTCCCTCACATATGTGGAAGGATAAGTCTATGACAGATTCACTTTGCGCTGCTTCGGTCTGTAAAATTCTCTATTCATATCAATGCCACAAAATCGCCACCAAAAACCATCTCATATTTAAAGCTTGATATTAGAATCCCAAACTGCAGGTTCCAACTTCCACTCCTTGAATCTGCTCTGCTCCCCTTGTGTATTACCGTGGCGCTTTCCTTAATGGCACAAGGCAATGCCACCTATAAGGTCACAACACACATGGCATTGGAGAATAATCCTAACGTCCCTCGCTTACATTAATTAGAGGCATGCAGCAACAAAATGTCATTGCAAGGACTACGTCTTTAAACAGTAGCTATGGAAAGAAAATGAATTGCCAACCAACTTCATTGAAGTGAGCAACGGAAAATAGCCCAACCCTTAACAGGATGGATTTCAGATCTCCCAGGCATGTGCAGAGTCCGCGGATTGCGCACAAGAGTTAATAATGGTCTGTAATTGATTAGTGAATCATAGAAACTGCTAAACTGGAATAGCATAACAAATTGCCATGTCTGACATCCTGCCTATGGCAAGAGCAGGGCTCTCTGTGATTCTGTTGAAGGCTGCACTGTTTAATTATAGATTCGCGTCCTTCTATGTCCATTTCAACGCCGCCATGTTGTACTCGCGAAAGCCCTGGAGCATGACAACAGCAATTGATTTCTACGATGGTGCATTGGGCTGTGCTCGCTTAAGGAAGTGCTCAGAATCTAGCGCTATTTAGGTGCATTGTAAAGATCAGCCTGATTAATTGTCGGAAGAGGTGATCAGTGCCCGTTATATTTGTAGATCAGGACTCAAAATACATCCAGGAGGACTGACACGGCTATTCCATGTTAAAGGACTTTCACCTCATTACCAGTCTCTGCTTCTTTAGGAGACAGGCAGTCCCGTGGGGGAGAGTGAAAGGAAGGGGTGGAGTTGAGTGAGGAGAAGTTAGTACGCAGTTAACTTGAGAATAAAGAAGACGTTAGAAACTCCTGCGGTGTTGCATCCTTATTTTCATGGGCCCTAGCGGTCCTGTTAAATACCGTCCCCCAATAAGTGTGCCCAAGCTCAGTTACCTATATACCTACCCCAACATAATGGGCAGAAACCCATCATGATCTGTTTATCTAATGTGTTAAAACTTGGAAGTCTTCATTTCTTCCAAAACACTACAATTTCTTTTCCAAAGGTATGAATTCTTGACCTGCCTAAATTCCTTCCAGTTTCCCACAGATATTTGAGGATCACGCCCGTATAATTTAGGTGACCTGCATATGTTTGTTGGTCAAGGGGGGGTTTCCGAATCCGACTTCAAGTGCATCCAGGGTAGGGACCCAGGAACCACGGGAGTTTCCCTGAACTGCCTATTCAGGGAATTGTTATTATTTAAAATATCCTTAGCATGTAAGCAGCTTGCACATCAAATATAATGAGCGCTTTTCCAGCATGGCCCCGCCCGTGATAGAAATCATATACATTTTTTAAGTATCAAAGACCCACCCACACAACCTTTAAAAAAATGTTTTGTATATATATTTTCAGTGTGGACGGACATTGGGGCTGGACAATTCATAGTTGTGGGACATAGCACCAAAAGTTATGTTTCCCACAAATTTTGTTGGCCGGTTTTGAGTGGTGCAAGCCAGCTGCCCATCTCCTTCTAAAAGCAGCTGTGTATCTCCTTCCCTCTATTGCTCCATTGCTCCCCATGCCCCACTGCCCCACTGCCCTGCAAGACATTGCCATGCCCCATTAGGTGTATAAAGTACAAATGATCAAGGCTTTTATGTCACACCCAAATAACTTCAGTCTATTTGATTTGATATAACCAACAATAGCATATCATTTCATTTTCAGACACAGGGCTCATTTCGGGACTGGTAGACCCTGGCGGAGCAACTCGCCTGTGGGAAATAGGATCGTCTGACTGGCTTCCCGGGTCTGATCACTGACTGGAGAAGCTGAGAGCACCTGTATGGATCATCCAACACTGCGCGGATGCAGTGATCCATAGGTCCTGACATTGTCGGATTTTGGACCACACAGGAGGGCTATCAGTACCCCCTCTTGAGGCCGGGCAACTACCAAAGACACAAAATACACAATTGTGTATTAGAAATTGAACACGTCCTGATGAAGGTTGCACATCGGCGAACCACAGTTGTGGTTCATGAGACGGCCTAAACACACTGTGCCGACTTTAAATACAGCAAACAAAGGGCAGGTAAAAAAAAGCAAAAATCTAAAGTTATCCTAGACTCTGTCAGGTTTATCTACAAATTGCAATGAGAGGAGAGATTTATGCTGTTCATAGTTCTCAACTTTGCACAACCAGGTTTTTTTTGTGTCTGAAAATAAAATGGTATGCTGTTGTTCCTTATATAAATTTGTATGTAGGCTCAAAGATGGGTTGACTCTGGCACAGTAGGAATATATCACA
Organism: Ambystoma mexicanum; assembly: GCF_040938575.1. Classification (NCBI taxonomy): domain Eukaryota; kingdom Metazoa; phylum Chordata; class Amphibia; order Caudata; family Ambystomatidae; genus Ambystoma; species Ambystoma mexicanum. The sequence continues at coordinate 319,924,244 of NC_090941.1, forward strand.
TTTTATTTCAAATACTTCATTACAAAAAACATATATATTTAGATTCTTAAATACTTTTAAAAAATTGAACAATTCATCTCCTCATTCATATCCCACACACACTCACCAATCTATCTAAAAAAGCATGTTATCCCCCACATTCAATTTTTTGCAGAGCATCCACTCTATTTGTCTACGAGCAAGACATCTGGTTAAACACCATATCAGCCACATAATGACACCTGATATTATGGACTGGGTCATTGTTGAACATATTAATGAAATACAATAATAGAGTGGATGCTCTGCAAAAAATTGAATGTGGGGGATAACATGCTTTTTTAGATAGATTGGTGAGTGTGTGTGGGATATGAATGAGGAGATGAATTGTTCAATTTTTTAAAAGTATTTAAGAATCTAAATATATATGTTTTTTGTAATGAAGTATTTGAAATAAAATGTGATATATTCCTACTGTGCCAGAGTCAACCCGTTCTACTGATCCAACATATAGTTTTGTGCTGCATAATACCTGAAGGATCAGGGACTATAAACGCAGGTTTACCCCTTTATTTTTCTTTTCGGCTCAAAGATGGGTCACAGAATGGTGTATATATGAATTGTTTTTAAAGATAAGAGTTTTTCTATATGAATACAAATATATTTGTATAACAGTTAAAAGTGAAATATCAGAAAATCAAATAGACTGAAGTTATGTGGGTGTGACATAAAAGCCTTGATCATTTGTTCTTTATACACATTATCGTAAACCTGGAGGATCAAAGCTCACCAGGTACCCTTAATATATAAAACACACGCCCCATTAGGGCAACGGAGCTTGTTATAGGGTCAGAGTCGGATTGGGGCATAACATCGGTCCAGACAACAATGGAAACGTAGCCCACAATCACACATTACAATTCATTACTATGCAGAACAGACTGTTTGAGCACTATCCAAGGGGGTGTTGATAGTAAAAATATGTTGCAAATAATCCATTTGAAAACATAGTTGCTTAGTAGTAATGGTTAAAACTAGTGTAGTAATTTAGGACACTGGCCCACTCCGGCCAAAAAAGTGGTCTGTAAAAAAAGAACGGGCCCATCCTGGAATCATGGCTGGCACTTCAGGAATTGCTCTGTTGGCCAGTCAAAGCCTGTATAGGGCATGTATCTTTCCGTTGAGACCAGCCGCTGATCAATCCCGTATAGAGGTTCCAGGTGCAGCGAGAGCCGCGGTAATACTTGCAGCATGTTATTGCCACAGTGAGATTTCACCATTGTACACGCAAACTAACAACGCGCATGTTACACACCCTACATAAGAAGCCTTGGGAGAATCTTGACATTTTTGAACCGCCTAAGAATGATCCGGCTTCTATTTGTAAGAATTTCTATTATCCACCCCCTACCAGTGATTAAAGACTGGAGTGTGGTAACTGTTAAATTTATAACCGTGCGAAAACCTGTGAGGATTGTTCAAGACCATAGACCATATCTCTGAAATCAGGAGGTAGGCTCAATGGCTCCCAGTCAAACAGAGAATTGTCTTTAAGACCCTCGCTATCACCCACAAATGCCTGCATGAACTTGCTCCCCCTTACCTAACACACAGAATCACCAAGCACACAGCCACAAGACCCTTAAGGTCACACAATGTCAACACAATTGTCACGCCCACCACATTAAAGTGCGCGCTGGTGGCTCTAGCTGGGCCATGGCTGCCTCCAAACCCGGGTCCGGGTCCGGTCTGGCTGAATGGGGACTTACCGGGACATTCCGACCTAGGCGGACCCGGTAAATCCCCATTCAGTTTACCATTCCCCATTCCCATTTGAGCCCCATAGGGCTCAATGGGAATGGGGAAGGCGCTAATAACGGGCCCATTATTAGCTCCAAGGTCCCTTAACGGGACCCGCAGAGAACGACTGGTCAGACCAGCCGGTCCTGCTGGGACCCGCTAAGGGACCTCGGAATAGGGTGGTAAGGGTTTAACGGCACCGGCATCATTACCGGTGACCGTTCACCCTTACCGCCCAACTCGTAATGACCCCCATGATCTGGACACACAGCATGGGCACTCACCGGAGATTGTCTCAAGATCTGGTAGGTCTCCCACGCCTTGGATCTGATCCTCTGCGATGAACCCTCCAGCGATTGCCTCATGTTCTGTTAGTTCATCCTCCTCTGGTGGTGACTCACTGCCAGTCACCAGAGTAGAGGCGTAATTGGAAGCCAGCTTGTTTTTTGCTCGGCGTTTGAGGTCATTCCAACACTTTGAGCAATCATCAGCTGTGCGCTTCACAAATTCAAGGGAACTAATCTGGTCCGCGATGGACTGGCAGTGGGCCCTACGCTGAGCAGTCGTAGTCTTGCACCCTACCGTCACCAGCACGTGGCGGCCATGTGCCGACATGTAGCCCACAAGTCTGTCTAGTTCCACATCATTGAAACTCCGCTCCCTTGACGTGCCGGAGGGGCAAGCCGTGTCTGGGGTCCCAGCCTGTTCCGCAATAGCACGCTTCTCCCTCTTGAGAGGTGGTGCAGACCCTGAGTGGCTAACGCCGCTCTGGTCTGTAGGGGCTGAAGTGCAGGTGGACTGGCCACTGGAAGCAGGCAATGGCACGATGACCAAAGGTCTCAATGCAGGCATTGGCTGCTGGGTGCTGTTGCCAGGACCAAGTGGCACAACTGCCTTGGTGTGAGGAGCCGGGACCAACACTGTCCTGACTGGGTGACTCCGAGCCGGGGTGGAGTGAGCTGCAGCTGCCCCTGCAGCCTCCTCACCCTGGCTACTTGGGGCAGCAGATGACATTGCTGCCCCAGATCCACGTGGCCTGGTGAAAGTAACTTTCACCGCCACACGTGGCTTGGACTTTGTGACACAGAAGTCGGCCTGTGCGTTATCCCGTGCCAGTTCGGTGACCAATCCGGGCTAGGTTAGCAGGGCCTGAGCTGGGATGGTGTCAGCTGCATCTCCCTGATGCACTGGTGGGGGCATAGGTCTCCCTAAATGGTCCTGGACACACTGCCCTCTTGGGCCACCCTGCCAACGTTGGCCACCACTGCAACCTTGGCCACCCTGCTCATCCTGGCCACATCCCCTACTGCGGCCACCTCTTGGAAGTCGGCCACCTTTGCCTCCCTTACTATATGGTTGCCTCCCAACCATGGCACTGATGTTCTTGTGCGAATGGGAGGTGCAGGAAACAATTGTCCTGGGCAATTCGGGTGAAGGGGGCAGGGTACTAGATGGAATACGTACCCTTGTGCTCTTGCAAGGCTGTCTGTGACCCCTGGGGGAAAATGATGGGCCACGCAACACTCAGGCACCCCAAAAACAAAAAGAAACGTGTACGCGGCCCCTTGGTAGCCCACAGAAACACAAAAAAAGTGTACACGTGGTACACGCAGGCTACAATGACCTCTGAATGGGTACACGACACACGAGGGAAACCAAAGTGGAAAAATACGTGCGCGACTCCCCGTCTGCCTGGAAAATGAATGTGAAAAAGACGCACATCTGCGCATTGGTAACACCCCAGCCAAAAGAAGAATTGAGCTCTGCCTCAGTAAACAAGGAGTATGCACAACAACCGTTGTGAAGTAATGGCGTGTGAACCGACAAGAAGTACAAGAATCACCTGCTCTCTCTCCACAAAAAGCACGTACAAGGATATGGAATCCTACGTGGACCTTTCACCCCTGCCCACAGAAACGCCTATGCGTGTCACGTCGCTTACGCGCTACGGGCCTTTCCTCGTATTACACGCATTCACACGCGGATGTGCTGTTTTTGCACGTGCGGATTCACTATGCACCAGTGCTGAGGGAAACGCCCCCACGCATCACGTCACTTACATGTTTACGCGCTAAGGCCCTTTCCTCGAATTACATGCTGACGTGCTGTTTTTCACGTGCGGATTCACTCTGCATCAAGCTGGCCATGCGACAACCCAGAATGCCATTTACCTGCCCCCCAGAGCCCTGAGCCGCCTCCCATGAGCCATCTGCTACGGTCTGCCTGCCTGCTGGCCACGTGCCTTGCTATTTGGTGCCTTCACATCAGCCATCTGCAGGGGTCCAGTTGCTGCGACAACCCCTGCTGGAACAGAAGACTCCCGACTGCTGTTCCATCGCTCTACAGCCCAGCCCCAGGACCCAGTTGCCCACCCACACCTGCCTCGGGGGGTTGCCATGTCGGGGCAAACACCATCTGAGACCACTGGCAACCCCTAGCCAGAGAGGCAGAGGGCTGTCAGCTTCTCAGCCAGAGAAGTTGGCATCCTGGTGGACCAAGTCCTGGGGCATTATGATGCCCTCTTCAGACGACCGTGCACTGACAAGGAAGGACAGAAGAGGACCTGGTTGGACATCGTGGTTGCCATCAACGCATAGGGGGTGGCAACCTGTGACTTGAAACATGTCCGGTAGCGCTGGGAGGACTTCAGATCCAGGACCCTCATGAAGGCCCGGCGCCTCTTGCGTGCAGCTGATGCAAGGGGGTGCCGGGTCCAACTTTCCATAGACCAGATGAAGGTCCTGCAACGCATCGACCCAGTGCTTCACCACCAGGTCCTGGAGAGGCAGACCCATCTGGAGTCGAGCAGTGAGTGTCTGGGCTATCCCATTCCACACAGAGCATGTTGAGGTGTGGCAGGAATGTTCAGCTTGGACATATATCTGACATGGCCCATGTATGGATGTGTGTGCAGGGACATGCCCGTGCTGCATGTGAGTGCAGTCATGTGTGATGCACATCAATGATGTATCTGTTCCAATGCATGATGCCCAACTGCATGTGGAGATGCACACATGTTAGCATTTCTGTGTATGTAATATGCCATGGTTGGGGTGTGACACATGGATGCTGTTTCCACCTTCATGTACATGCACAGCGTACATGTGCGTGTGTGTGTTTGAGATGTGTGCGACTGTGATACACCATGGATGCATGTGACCCGGACATGTGAGTACCTGATTGGCAGATATGACTTAGTTGCCGATGACTGCACTGTGACAGGTGGTGGAGATGTACAGATGCATGTCTGTCTGGTGGTGTGTGTGCATGTGATTGGCACTCCCCATGTTCCCTGTGACGTCATGCCAACCTTTGGTTGTTCATGCAGTTACGTGTGTATGGATGCTGATGCCTGTTGCACGATACCAGTTTTTTGCTGCATGTATGTGGGTTCAAATGATGTGAGTGTTGGGGATTGTGATGCCATCTGTGAAGTTTGACACTGCCACTCATGTGCAACTGTCATGTTTGTATCAGACCATTGTACAGTGCCCTGATGCCTGTGTTCTATCTCTCCCTGTCTGCAGCGTCGACTGATGAAGAGGGCGGAGACGGTGCTGTGGAGTACAACGGCAGGGATCCCACTGCCAGCCGGAGACGCAAGGCCCAGCTCCCCTCCCAGGTACTGATATCTTCCGGGAGTGAGGAGTCTGGTGCCGCGTCCATGGCCGCAGGGGACCTGTAAGCTGGTCCATGGTTAGCGCGGCCCTTTTTGGCATATTGGGGACTTCTATGGATTTTCCTTGTACAAGCGGCGTTCTTGGGGGCATAACTGGCGCTGCGGGATGTTCGCTGCGCCACGGCTGCAAATGGCGTGGGAAATCCATGAATACACGTTGCGCTAGAATGCTGTTTAGCGCACACGGCTGGCGCACGCTCCCTCTCTGCGCTGGCCGCATGCGCTACTTCTGCGCTGAATTCTATGAATTACCCCCATAGTCTATTAAAAGCAAGATCAGTGGGCCTCATCACGAGTTGGGCGGTATCCCTGCTGCAATACCACTCTACTGTAATAGCATTAGTGGTCACCAGTCCGGCGCTATTACCGCCGGATCACAGGTTGGGTGCTAACAGTAAATCCCCATTCTCCATTGGGTCCATTGGATCCATTGGGGCATTTTTGGCGATAATACCGCACGCTAATATAGCCCGTGGTAATGGCACTGAAAACAGGGCGCTAAGGCCCTTGTCACGAGTTGGGATACCGCCCAGTTTTATCTGCTTTATCACCCACCCGTCCAGCGGTATTACCTTCGGATCACGGGTCAGGCGGTATTCCCCATTGGGTCCATTCGAATCATTGGGGAATTTTCTGTGCAATTACCGTCAGCAGTATTACCACACAGAAATTGTATTGAAAATCAGCATTTTTCCAGCGTGTTTACCCCCACCTGTGAGCTCGGGGTAAACCCGCCATACTCATGATTGGACAGACCCTTAAATGCGGCGGTAACCACGTTACCACCGCATTTAAGGTCTACTGCCCAACTTGTAATGAGGCCCTAAATGGGATTTTCACCTCCAGAAAAAAAGCTGGAAGGCCATTTAGTGCCGAACTCGTGATAGGGCCAGCCCTTAAATGCGGTGTTAATACTCTTACTAAAAATGATAGTAATGCTCATGCCTTGTGCTGGCATTTTATCAACAGGCACATGACAATGCAAGAAGGGGTCTGAAAAGACCCATCAGCAGTATCATTTCTTCCATGGCTTGCTTATGATATGGGCCACCAGGGGCATGGGAAACTGCAACAAGGGTAGGTACACCCCAAAGGACATCTTTATGACTATCAAGGATCTGAATATGAAGGGACTGCTACTCTCAGGGAACAAAACGAAACAATGGGCCTTATTACAAGTATGGCGGTAGCCTTGTCGGTAAAACCGGCAGGCTCCCGCAAAACTTGCAAATGTTTCCGGCGCGCGCAAATGGGCAATTACTGGGTCATTAAGGCCCCGCCGGACCCGGTAATTGCACATTCGTGGGTGCCGGAATAAACATGTGACCCCTCCATCTGAGGTGCAGGGCATGGACTAATAGTCAACAGGTAGAATCCCTCCGCCCATCTTCCACCTCCTAACTTTCTCTTACTCTCGTTTGAGCACACTGCAATCCCAACTCCTTGGTTCTACCTACTCAACATCCTCCATATCTTCAAATTGCCTTTTTTCATGTCCTGGACCTCTTACTTGACTTTCTTCTCATTGATGCCCCACATTGTCCTAACAATGAAATTCAAACTTGCTACAATTCTCTGCATCCACCAACTAGAACTTGACTCTCTCCTCTCTGACCACCATCTGACATCTGGCCAAAGCCTGTTGACCTGTGTTCAAAGCAGCTCCCTTTATCTTACCTCTATTATATCCTTTCTTAACTCAGCTAACCTAAGTATTGACCCCATTGTAACTTTTGTATTTCAACATCTCTGTCCCCCCCACTCTATCTACCTCCTACCTCTTCTATATTTAAACACAAGTTCAAACCTGAATCACTGGCTCCATACCTTGCCAAGGTCAGGTTTTATTCCCGAGCCCTCCCACTTCTCAGTCCTCCTTCAAGGAACAGGCCTCTAAGGTCTTCTAATTGGGTCTCTGCTCCCTCTTCAAACACAGCTCCCCTGCTCAAATTTCCTTTCGCACTACTCGAAAATCCTGGGACACGTTGTCTTCATAAGCATCACCAAATGCCTAGAGATTAACAGGCTCTCTGGTCCTCTCATCCAGCTTTATCCTTCCTGTTCTTTCTGAAATCTTCAAAACCATCAACCAACCCTCTGCCCCTTTTCACACTCTCCACCCTTGGTATCCAGGACACTGCACTTGCCTGGATTGCCTTCTATCTCTTTGCCCAATCTTGAAAATGGAACCCTCATCTTCTCCCTGAAGATCTTCCCAAGTCGCTGTCCTTGGCCTGCTATAACTCCTCCCACAGAATTCTCATCTTCTCTTTTGGATTCTCGTGTCCGCTCTTTGCCGATGATATACATCTTTTTTTCTCCATTCCTTCTTTAACCTTGAGCCTCCTTAAATGATCTCTGATTGTCCTTTGACCAACCATCACTGGGTGGCACTCGTCCTATCCCCCAAACATTTCTTTTCCCCCTAACCTCCTTTACCGCCCCCCCCTCCCAAGGTGGTCGTCTTCAACAGGGACCTGCAACTCCATTAGTTTATCACCTCTACTGATCACCTCTACTGCTTAGGCCACAAGGCCAAGTCTTAACCTGCTTAACCTTTCAAATATGTGTGCCCTTCTCACCCAACACATTAATATCTGCCCTCAAACACAGCTGCCTCAACCAGTGTTGTAGCATTTCTGTATGCATTCCTGGCCGGAATGACCGGATTAACTCTGCGCATTCACGTTTGTCAACTTAACTCAACTTTAACAAAGAGATTGTAGTGAATTTCAAGGGTTTTGTTATACCATTGTTTTTTTTATGTGCCACCGGCAAAGAACTTTGGCCATGTCCACTTCATATGTTCCCCCGATATGTTTCTTTTACACCCACTAGGTGACCACAGCCTTTTGCTGTGGCCACTAGCATAAGCTAAAAAGTGATGGGTGAAAGGTTTTGAATTAATCTGAGCCACTGGCACTGCTCTGTGCAACCTTCCAAACCACTGATTTGTTGGCCCATTTGCGCCACTGCAAAACGGGTCCAGCCATATGCAAATCAGTCAGGTACTGCCACTCCCACCGTATATTTTACAACACAATCAACCCATTAGCCATGGCCTTCGGCTGTGACCGCTGTATAGGTTTCCATAATATGTTTCTTTTACACCCACTTGGTGGCTAGTGAGCATGACCTTTGGCTGTGCACACTGTACATTTGAATACACTGCCGGGCTAGTAGCCATGACCTTTTGCTATGGCCAGTGCACATGTTCCCTCTCTCTTTTGGGCACACTAGCCAGGGCCTCTGGCCCTGGACAGGGAGCACGGCCTTCAGCCGTGCTCACTGTATATTTTACAACACTACCATGCCACTAGCCATGGCCTTCGGCTGTGACTGCTCTATATGATCCCCCAATATGTTTATTTTAGACCCACTTGGTGACCACAGCCAAGGCCCTGGCTAGGGAGCATGACCTTTGAGTGGGCCCACTGTACATTTGAATACACTGCAGAGCTGGTAGCCATGACCAGTGCACATGTTCCATCTTTCTTTTACACTCACTAGGTGGCCACGGCCAAGGCCAAGGCCCTGGCTAGTGAGCACAGCCTTTGCCGTGGCCACTCCATATTTTAATATGCTACCAGGCTACTAGCCATGACCTTTGGCCATGGTCACTGTACATGTTCCCCCTCTCTTTTGGTCCCACTAGCCAGGGCCTTTGCCCCTGGCCAGTGGGCACGGCCTATACCCATTCCTACTGTATATTTTACGGCACTACCAGGCCACTGGCCATGGCCTTCGGCCAGTTTCTAACCCCCACCTCACTGTAGCTGTCCAAATACATGTTTTGTTTATGCTCGTTTAAAACAAAAAAACGTTTTCCCAATAACCGCTTGTTAGGGTTGGTCTTACTTCCTGTATGTATGAGGTGCTTGGACTGATGTCATCTTTGGAATGTAGGCTGTGAGTGTGGAATGTGAGGTTGGAATGTTTGTAGATGAATAGGTTCTAGCTCAGGCAGTTGGAAGATGTAAGCCTGGGTGGTGGGAGCCAGTGCGCTCTTATTCTGATTCCTCTTAATCTCTCCATGGTACTGATGACACCTGATCTGTAACTTAAGAACATATTAAAGTATCCTTGCTGTGTGAACCCACTGAGTTGAGGAGCAGTCATAACAAGTGGCGACGTGGTACTGTCTCAAGGAGGACCCTTGGAGTGAACAACAAGAAGCAGGTACCTGTGTGATGTTGTTTGAGTGAGGAGAGAAGAGACACTGCTGCGGGTGGTGCAGCCAAGAGGAACTAGAGTGACTGTTGGAAGAGAGGGAGAGCCCACTGCCTCCCATGGACTGTGTAGAGCCCACCACCTATTGCTCAGTGATGCAGCCTGTCCCAGGTGTACGCTGGAACATGAGTGGCCTGCCGGTGCCCAGGCAGGATCAGAAAAGGCTGTCTGGAGTAGAGTCCTGGGACATGAGATGAGTAGTGTCCTGATTGTGTCCAGGCAGGATTTAAAGAGGCTGTGTGGGAGTTGACAAAGGATTGGTTCAGCCGGGGCTATTGTAAAGCCTTCAAGTAATGTGCAAAAGTTTGGAGGTTGCCTGAGGGCAGAAGACAGTATGGGAGCACCAGAGTTAGAGTGAGAAGTAGTACCAGTGCCAGTAGTGGCTAAGTGCACCAGTGAGCAAAAAGAAACTGTTGGTATCTGGGGGTGTGACTGGAAGTACAGTGCATCCCGGCAGGATTTCTGAGCAGACTTTGGCAAGCACTGGAGATGGCCTCAGCCAGGCATGAGAGGTGAAGGAAACTGTGGATCTCTGTGTCCGTTGGACCGTTGGGGCTGGAGAGAACCGTGATGTGCAGAGGCCAGAAGGTGACTTATGACGTCACGATCACTGCAGGAGGTGATGGCGATCAGTCGGAATCCTGATCTTACCTGCATTTGCGCCTGGAATTGTGATCTGGTTCGCTGTGCTGGCGTTGGTAATATGCGGAATGAAGAGACTGTTGGAGTGAATTTTGAGTAAAGAACCTACGTAAATGTGACAACGTGACAAGAAAGTCAGCCCTGTGTTGTCTAATAAGCAGAGTGTTCGGCGTTATCAAACAGAGCAGCGTACGTGGGGCGAGAGGCACTTTCGAGTGTATCATAGGGGCTGATGGTGCAGTGCGGCCAAGGAGAGTGTAATGTTGGGCAAGGTAGTCGGCCTGCCCATAAAGTGAGTGCGGTGCATGGGTCAACGGAGATGCCACCTCCGATGTTTTTTTTTTTTTGGATGCAATGCTGATCGATGGCAGTGGTGCCATCTACATCGTACAGTCCCACACAGGAAGCACCATTGTTCAATTGCTGTTGTTTTTGGAAGGTGTTTACGGTAATAGTTTTAACAGTGTCAGTGTTACGGCAACTGTACCTTTGTGAAGAAGATAGTTTGAAGAATAAGGTATTTGTTGATAAGAGGAATGATTTTACGGTCGTTACCAGGTGCCTAAGTATAACCGTGGGGGTTATAGGAAACTCATTTGTGAGGGTTGGCATGGTGTTAGAGATTTCCAAGTGTGGTGATTAGTTTACCCCATTAGGAATCGCAATACTATGCATTATTGTTATAGCTGGTTGAGTGAGTTTGCGTGGGTTTGGTGTGTGGGACTTAGAATCTGGAGTATGTTAAATGTATTTTCATGATGCACATGATGTTTAGTTTTAACAATCTTTCAGGCGTTACAGGGGGTTAAGTTGCTTTCTGTAAGGGCAACATGGACTTGTGGGAACCCTGCATGATATTTGAGATTTAGCAAAGAGATGCATAGTTTGAACTTAGCATAACATGTTTGAGGCTTTTCAGCATTTAGAGTTGCATTTGTAAGGGCAACATGGACTAATAGGAACATTCATTGTTATTATGAATGTATTTTGTATCGATCGATGCACTGTTATTGCGAATGTATTTTTCGTATCGATCGATGTTTATATGTATCTACAGTCTGCGGATTTACAAGTTTCAAGGGATGATGTTGTAGGTATGAAGTGACACTTGTGGTTGTGGGCATACCTAGTTTCTGGCTTCAGTGACTGCAGCTCTGATAGCGGTTTGTTATTCTTTCTAGGTTGGGTGGGTGTGTGTTGTGTCATGGTGATAGTTCTGAGAATTATTTGGTGCATGACCAGGAGACTTGTGGGAGTCATGTGGTGTAGATTGATCAGTGCGTCTGGTCTGGTGGCCATGAAACTCTGCAGAGTTTTGAGGTGTTTTGTGTTACGGCTCTATGGAGTAAAGTTCTGGAGCAACTGGTAGGAGAATAGTTGTTTGAAACTCTGCAGAGTTTTGAGGTGTCTTGTGGTATGATTTGCAGAGTCAGGTTTGAAGGGACTAGTGGGAGGCTAGTTGTTTGAAGCTTTCGAGAGCTTTGATGCGTGTTGTTTTGTGGTTCTGCAGAGTCGTATATGTTCAGGGATTTCTGTGGAGACCCTGAGGATGCAGGTGTGCTTGCATCTTGTTTTTCCTGTGAACATTTGTGTGATTTCTAGAATCATCCTGGAGTTCCCCCCTGGTTGATTCTGGGAGCTTGGCAACATATCATCTGTGTGGCTGTTTTCACTTTGTGATGATGGTGTAATAATGATGGAGCTCGAGTATCGAGCCAATACTTGGAGCTTTATGCTGGTGGTTGGTCACATCTGCCTGAGTAGATTGTTGGGTAGTTGGTTAGCTCCCTCGTTCAGTTGCGGCAGGACCTGTGCCAGTCCCGATGTGGGGAGTTTGTGCTTGGGGGGTAGCAGCCCCATGATCCGTCCAAGCCAGTGGCAGAGGTGGATAAAAGGAGGTCAGAATGTTTGGAAGGTTATGGTTGAGTTTGGTTAGTTACCCAAGGTAGGTCTGGAGGTGCTCGGAAGTGGCAGTTTCGAGGTTCCCTGGTGGCAGGGGTGAGCGGAAGGAGGCATCTGTTCTATGTTGGGTAGGAGTGTAGTTGAGGTGGTCGGTTCCTGTCGTGAGTATGTTAGTTACACTTGGTGGTACAATTTTCTGGCAACTTGTTAGAGTTTGAGGAGTGTTCTGATTGGTAGTAGGAAGTAAGACCAACCTTAACACCTCCTTTCCTTACAGCAAACAAACACACCTCATACATACATCAAGGAGACAACCCTAACAACAATGTTATAATAGTAATGTAGTACAGATAGCTGCGGTTATCTGTAGGTGTCCGATATCTGCGGTTATAGGAAAAAACTGTGGATATAAAGGTTTACCTGCCCTCCAAGTCACTCATGATGTGCCTCTCTCCTCCTAGCATTCTCTGCCAACTCCCCTAAACTCATGCTTCCCTCCCTATCCCTCTCCCATGCTCCTCCAACCGTCGTTGTTCCATGTGATGCACTTTGTTTTCTTCTGTAGCTGTGGTTAGTCTGCCTAGTAACCGTGGCTACAAGAAAACATTTGTGCTCTTAACTTGGTCCCCAACCCCTCTACAACTTCCCAATTTCACATGGTGTCCTCATCCCTCTCTCCCACCTCTAGCCTAATACCATTGCATTGTTATTCTGTAATTTATCTGCCTTTCCATTTTCGGGTAACCACGGGTAAAACCGCGGTTATCTCTCGCATCGAACAAAAGAAAAGAGCGGTTTATGTGCTTCAAAGAACCATGGGAGATATCACTATAATTTTGAGAGAATGGCGCACCCGCACCGCCTTTTCCATCAAATATTTTTTTAAACGACTAGATGCAATAACATCACAGCCCCTGGAAACCGAGCCAACTCTTCGTGCTCAAGTTGTTTCGTACCTGGTCCAATTCCATCCAGCGGTTGGGGCTATGCTCTCGAGCAAAAAGTGGACTGTTTCCTCTATGGGAAAATGAACAGGCACTAGGCCAAAACTGTTTTTTTTTCATAACGTTTTTATTTTTTAAAGAATCTTTCCCAAAATGTACAGTCTGAAAGGGGGGGGGGCTACGTACAATTTGTGTCTGCAAATTTTCAGCCAAATCCATCCTACTTATCAAACGTTGTTAGCAATTCATTTTTTGGGTTTCCTTGATAGTCAATACTCAACCTATAATATATAGCTTACTCCGATTCTTAACAGATACATTCTCAAATAGCTATCCAGAGTCAGACACCTGCCTGTAGGACTGCTCTGATTTCTGCAGTGTTTCCTTATGTACATGTTTCTGGTCTAACCACCATGTCTTGGCAATCAAGACGACAAATAAATACAACATTTGGAACGGTGGCATATGCTCCTGGCATGAACTAATTCATTTCAGTGCTTCACTACAATTACGCGATGCTTGCTTTTAGAGTCATGTTGAACAGTAACATAATCAATGACAATTAAATAAACAATTCTCTGCAGAACCTTCACGTTTGTTATTTGCATCTGGCATTTCATGACTGAATGAAAGTGCTTACCATTTACCCGGCGGGCATCTTAATTAATATGTGCAGCACTTACAGCCTGACAAACCCTAGCTTAGAAACCCTTAATAAATCGCATCTATGGCGACGATTCATTTTCAGTGAACCGTCATTTATAGCCGCCCCATTGACTACACAACAGACGAGGCAATGGGAAATATTGCTAAAAGCACGAACTATTATATCAGCACCAGTCTGCTCTGATGTCAGTCTCCACCATATCTAACTCAATCTCTTAGGATATCTACCAGTGGCAAACATTAAGTGGCTGTTGGGGCCAAATATGAGTTGGGAGGATTTTGGAGCAGGGGTGCCACTGGAGGCAAGTAGGACCTAAGTGGGTAGTATTCCAGAAAAGCCACCAAATTCAGGGTTTACCACTGGCACACCGGCAATGGCAGCCATGTTGCTGTAACACTACAGGAGGTATTCCAGCTATATCATTCTCATTTCTTTAATTCGTTACCTGCGCTATCCTTGTAGTCTAGTGTGTAAAGAAGCTGCTCACACGGGTCGGTTATGTAAGCATAATCTGTTTATTCTTTCAAGTGTACTCCTTAAAACCCCCAGCACATCCTTCTAGATATCCCTGGCAGCCAACCGAACATTGAACCAAGGAAAAACATTCCATCAAGGCTAAACATTCTGGATGACATGGTGAACATTAACATTCCACTCTACAGTTCCACATTCTGCCTGAGCCACTCTACAACATGTTGGAGGTAAACATGGTCAGATCTTCATTTTGGAAATGTGCCACTGCTGGCGTTCTTTAGGAATTTCTTTAGCCACCCCTGCATTGGGTGGCCAGTAACAATTGTGATATGTGGCAAATACTGCATGTGTTACCATTACCAGCCAACTTGTAATGCCCCGATCATTTTTAAAATCACAAAAACCAGTCCTTTTTAAGCTGACATTTGCGCAGCTAAAAGTGCATTTACTGAAACATAAAAGATGACCTGGTATTTAGAATGTGGCTGCTAAGGAACACTGAGTAACTCATTTTAAGAAGAGAGCGCTACATCTGAAATCCCACCAGCAACACTTTGTTGTGCCCTTTGTATTCTGGCAAAATCTTGAAGCATTTAATTAGAAAAATGCTGCTGTTGCAAAAGTATTTATTTCCATTTTTAAAGCGCTCACACAACCCGGGGGCATCGAGACGCTGTTACAGGAATATATGTCTTAGTTGCGTATTTATAACACGCTTAATACCCAGACCCGGGGATCGAACCTGCATTGCTTCATGTTGTCTTGTTTCCAAGGCGAGCACATTGCCCCTGAGCTATACTCCCGGCGCTTGCCATTTCAGGTAAAATATTACAGATTCTGAGATATGAGTTGACCATGCAAAGTAACCTGGAGCAGAGTAAATTAACTTCTAATATTTAACAATCTCATTAGAGGTCACCAGAAGGGTAGTGCTGAGCCTAGCTACAAGCTGCCTTGAGAATAAGTTAAACTAACCACACAGCATCTTAGTGGCAAAAATAGTTGAGTACAAGAGAAGGGTGAACACTTCACATTCTAAGTGAAACAGGCTAATCACACTAACCGCACCCCAACCACTGAAATATCTTTGGATTGGAAATAGACCATGAAAGCTGAGCTAGACAATTGCAAAATCATTCACAACAGGTGTGTGAAAGGGTGAGTGAGCCGGTGAGTGAGACAATGATGGAGTGGATGGTCTCTAAGAGGGATTTACTAAATTGAAACTCCTAGAAGAGCTGATTGGTTAGGAATGTGTTCCTGGAGGGTTGGTGGTAGAGTCCTACGTGTGCCAACGGGGGCCTTTGATTAGAGGACTGACCGAGAGGCGTGCAGGGAGAAGGCTATAGGGTGCAAAGAGCAGCATTTTCAGCGTACTTTAAAGGACTGGTTGGGAAACAGTGGCACACAGGCAGAGCTCTGTTTAGTTTCACATTCAGGGGTCCAGGACAGATATGTAAGGTCTAATACAGTGAATGACCGGTTTCCTCTGATATTCCATTGGTCCTCGCAACTACTAACATACATTCTTCTTTAGATCGTAAATCCCGACCTAAGATGTCTGGCTAAGCTAGCTTGGGGCTTGCCGCTACGACACATTTTGAACCATGCTTTGGATTTTAAAAGCTATCTTATCAGACATTACACAATGTTTGAAATAATACGCAGTGCTCCTTAAAAAGGACATACTTTAAAGGTGTAGACAATTGAACTGAGATGACCATTTATTTATAGAGACGGCTTCCATGGATCTGGTACAACTCCCTGTGGTACTCATCCCACCACATTTTTTGCCTGCATGTTTTGAAGGAGGGCAGCCCACCTTTACCTCTTCTGTGACCCTGTACCTCACCTTCATTCATCTCCCCAGTACCCTCCAATTCAATATAAACTATACCCTTAGCCTGTATGCCCCCCCCCAAATAAAGCTGGCAAGTGGTTGTTCACCAAATGCGGTTATACAGCCATGGTGAGTTGAGCAGATACCGGTTGCCGAACCCCTTTAGCCCAAGTGTGGAAGGAGAGGACCGTCATGGTAAAAATGCTGGCAATTCCAGCACCAGCATTTATTCCAGACGTGTGAAGAACAAGTTTGCCGGTGGGGGCAGTGATCTACTGGCAGGCCTGACCTGCCGGTAGTTCAGGCCCCTACCAGCAAATAAATGCCAGAATCATCGGCACTGGTGCTAGCTGTGCCGGTGATTCCGGCAAGCCCATCCCATGGAGTCCTATGGAACTCCATGGGAATGGGAACTTACCAGCTCTCTGCCAATCGTAATATCGCAGTAACACCCGGATATCAGGCAGTGGGGATGGTAAGTGCAGTTTGAAAGTATCCCACTGGTGCTATCAACGGGATACCGGCAAACTCATAATGAGGCCTCTCTTGTCAAGCTGATCTAACATTGTAGTGTCATTGTTATTAGTATACATCGCCAGGCAACACAAGTGTATACTTCTCATGTGTACTGCTTTGTTAATGGCAGGAGTTGACATAGAATGTACCCTGGTTACTTTATACTCCTCCCATTAAGTGTTCTGTAACAAAGGACTCGTTGTTGACAAATCTACTGGAAAGTACTCAATTGGCATAACCTATACCAATTATGCCGATGTTACACAAATACGCCTCCCACTCACAGGCATACACGAAACAGATTACCACACTATCCATAGAATTTATTCCACCATCCAAGCCTGGATGGCCTCAAACCAGCTATGCCTGAATGACGATGAGACAGAGATACTATTAGTAGGGTCTCCGACCATGCTAAAAATACTCATCCACAATTCTCTGCCTTCACAATAGATGGCATTGTCATCCCGGTGTCACCATCAGTCAAAACCCTGGGCATTTATCCAGATGCCTCACTATCTCTATCGAGGCAGGTGAATGCTATCGCTTTCTCAGCTGCATACTCAGCGAAACTCATAAACACAGCCAGGCAATTCCTCACACCAACCAGTTGCCTCACCATCGCCAGAGCAATCACAGAAGCTCTACTGCACTACTGTAAAGTCCTGTTTGCAGGGACCTCAAAACATTAACAAAATGTAAATAATCCAGAACAATGCCCTCTGAGCAGTGCTAAATATATCTCAACAGCCAGACAGAAGGCGCACTGGCTTCCAATCAACAAAAGAATAATTTTCAAGACTCTATCCATCACGCATTAGTGCATATCAAACTCTGCCCCGGAATACCTTTCAACGGCTATCACAAAATCACCATCTACCAGACCAGTAAGGACGATCCATGCCCACCGCCTCGCTCCTCCAACTTTCAAACAGTCCAGAGCAGGAGGGTCAAGCTTCCCTGTAGTAGCCGTCAAATACTGGAATACGCTTCCCCACTCCCTAAGAGCAGAGAAGTCCTGCTGGCCATTCCGCAGAGCCCCTAAGACTTGTGTTTTCACACAAAGTCTTGACTCATGATGACCGGTAAGTGCCATGGAATGAGCATGAAACATCCTTCTTGACATTGCCCCATTTCCTTCATGTATGTGATTTAAAAGAAAATGACGTGTAACTGGTTTCTCGCAACAGCGCCCTGATGCCTGGGTGCTTTACAAATGTAAAAAATAAATAAATGATTGCTACTTTATGAAAGTGCTCAGGAAACATATATTGTCTTGCTGTGACATCAATTCCAATCACCCTGTTTCATGTTGCTTATGCTAATGAGTCTCCAAATTACTTTTTTCAGACTTGTATGTATGCATGGGAATATAAGGTGTAAACCTACCTGAACAGCAACAGGGTGCTGTACATAGGAGACATACCGAGGTGGTTACAAGAAGGACACAATGGTAGTAGGGGAGTTGGGATGGGAAGGACAGGTGGGGAGGTGGTGCTCCAGAATCAGAGTAATAGGTTTGAGTGGAGCGATCAGCAATTGGCCATATGTTTAATGAAGAATTTGATCTTCTTGTCCTTCCTGAAGCATGGGATAGATGGGACCAGTTTGATTTGCTTTAGTAAAAGGATCCAGAGACAAAGCACATTGCAGGAAAAGGGTCTCCTTGTCCATGCATGTTTTGAATGGGACGTCACCGTCGAATAAAGCTGAAAGATTTAGCAGTTTGTGAGAATTGTGAATAGAATCCATCAAGCTTCATGTCAGCCAGTCAAGTCTGGAGTTGGGCATGTGTGGTGGGGGTGTTAGTAGGAGAATTCATTTATTTGATCTTTGTTGGGTTGAGGATCAGGTAGGTACTATACTTCCAGGTTTGGGTGAGAGGAAGGCAGGCCTTAAGTCGATGGACCTCAGTGATGCAATTGATCTTTAGGTAAAGCTGTATGTCATCTGCGTAATTGGTATATCTTGATGTTTCCATGCTTGCCACATTCATCAGCTAATCAATTCATGCCAGTGTCCCAGATATTTCTTCCAGCAATGGAAAGCATCTTGAGCAACTAAGTAAGCCAATGACGACAGGACCAATTTACTTGCATATCTCAAACAGAGTAATATGTGTCTTTAAAATACTTTCTTTTGAAGTTTTACACCTTGCTTGTGCACTTTTGGGGTTAAATTGATGCATCTGTGTATGTGGGCGTAGGAGTTGCAGGGGTGTGGGCTAAGTGGGGGGCATGGAGGCTGGCTGCGGGAGTCTCCCCCGCATATACTTGCGGTAAAAGAATGTTCTTTTCAACGTTTTCCTTTTTTACCTTTCTCCCAGACATATTTCTTAAATATAACAAGCTGTGGTCATTCTTATGCTCTCAAAATAAATGCTTTTTAAATTTTAATAAAAAACAGCCATGAACCCTGAATGGTGCTATCTGTCCCCCTTTCCTTTCTCATTGTGGTATTTTGAAAAAGTAAAATATGAGTATGCTAGACTGTCTGTCTTGGAATCATAACCTTCATACAGGTGGAGAGAGGGAGAGAAACACACACACAGGAAAAGATAGCGGGAGAGAGAGAGAAAGAGAGACATTGAATAAAGAAGGATAGGAAGAAGGATAAGCATTCTATATTGACAAAGATAGCACGCATGTTCTAGACTGCTCAGACATAGAGAGAGAGAAAGGGAGCAAGAAACAATGAGCGAGATGGAAAGAGAGAGAAAAAACAGACCCTCCAAGAGAACACTAGCATAGGAAGAGAGAGAGAAGATGAAAGGCGGTGAGAGTGTACAGGACTGCACTGACAGAGATAGCACAGTTTGTTGGGTTTTCCAAAAACTCCCACTTACCACATAGATATTGTACATATTTACCATATTAGTATTGCCAAAGCACAAAGTGTGTTATTGTGTATGTATATATTCTGAACTTTATTTATATAAAGAACTGTGTTATCAGCAACATAGTGTGTGGAAATTTCTTTGTGGGGGCTTGGGGACTACACTGTACTTACGAACCAGCCAGCATCACTTCCTGAGAGCTTAAGCCTTGATTACTCGACCTTCGCAACCATTTAGAGAATCATGGCTGGGGTTCTTAGTGCTTCTACTCTGCCATATAGAGGGCAGGAGTAGAGAAACCCCCCTCCAATCTTCACAACCATGTACTGATTTCATAACCTACCACAGACGAATCCCAAGAAAGGGTGTGCTATAAATATGATCTAAAAATGGTAGTTATGATAATCGACGACCAATGAGACTGGAAGAATTGGAGAAAGATGGGATTTCTTTGTATAACAATCACAGGTGGGGGTGGATTGTAATAAAATATATGGGAGTGTTTTAACTTTTGCAAAAATGTATATAATGTGTCAACCTATCTGGTTCAGTGAGACTTGGGTTAGTTTGGCTCGACAGGGGCATCTAGCCAGAGGTCGAATTGGGCACGGGCAATTGGGAGCGGTGCTCCTCTACTTTTTAAAATTTAGTTTTACTGTTCCTATATTTTTATTTTAAAAAGAGATCATTAGGGAATGGTTTTAAAATAAAAGTCTAGGAAGAAGTTGTAACTTGCACTTTCAGTGCACTGTACTGAACGTTCCCTTAAGGGTGCATATATTAGGGGGTTTGTATTGTGCATGGGAGGGGGCGTGGCGATGGAGTTTATGGGGACCGGGGGCAGGCCAGTTGGAAACATAGTTCCACTACTTCTTTTCGTACACTTCGACCACTGCATCTAGCTCCTCCCCGGATGATCATACAATCAACTTACGTACAAACATGCACTCGCTTCTTAAGTGGTGGGCCTGCTTGGTTAAGGTGATTAGGGGCACATCCATACATTTTGTTTCATTTAGCAAACATTACACTGGCACCCATGTTTTGGCTTTACACCCAGTGCTTCCACTGCAGGTTGCTGAAGATTATAACATATGATTGGCTTATTATTCTTTATGTATGACCAATTGAAAATATGTCAGATTTCTCCTACATCATTCCCATAACCCCCTTTTTGAGCCTGCCCATCCACCAATCCCTATTGTGCAGCCCCCTTAAGAGGGTCCTCCATCATTGACAAGTCCCCTTTTCTACAGAGATCACTGACCAACATCCACGAAATCTTCACGAAAAACAGGAAGGCCCTTAGTACCAGCGGCTACTATTTTCAAACGGTAAAAATATTATCTGTAACTGTTACTTCCGAAAAAATTGCTGACACTTTAAGGCGTTGCTATCTTGAAGACAAATCCAACGTCCACAAGGGGGCGGAGAAGGGAGGGCATGGTGTTAATTAGTTACCTCCAAGTTCATGTTGGGTGATCCTACTCTCCATCAAAACCTTTACTAGGAATAATAAGCATTCTATGGCATGGCGCACAGGCTTCCTATTATGGTGATTTGCAATCTAGTGAGTTCAACATCGGTAGCAGAAAGATTGAGTTTAAAATAAAATATGCTTGTTAGAAAGTCTGCTCGACTTCCAAATGTACTCCGATCGAGCAAAATAGGATTAGGATGCCATTGCTCTTCTTGCAGACTGAGCCACAAAGATGGCCAAATCGACCTCCACCTGGGACATGACCCAATGCACGCAACAGCCCAGGTTAGAACAGGACACAGGTTTGTGATATTTTTAAACCGGAAATAAAAGGCGGTTTAGCAGTTATTCTCAAAGAAGCAGTGCTCCTCTCATGTACTCTTACTTACAGAGCTCCACAAAGGGAAGGCATGGCCAAAAAGGCCAGCAATTAAACAGAGGACGGCCCTGTCTTGGTGTGCCTAAACAATTTGAAAACAAACTCTGTATGGAGTACAAGAAAAAGTGGGTGAAGGCCCACACATTAGCAATTTAGCCAATATGGCCTGAAGCGTCATCATGAAACACAGACGGTACTATATGAATGCCCAATAAGTAGGAGTACGTAAGTAGAGAGGGGCAAGAAGGACTATTTTGAGCAGTCAAGACACAGAAAGATGAAAACCTGTAACACAAATTTCTATCAAATTATGAAAGGAAGGTTTTGCAGAATGAGACACATTTACATTGCAATATTAACATCTGGCTGGTAGAGAAACAGGAAACTTTACCAACTGAATCACATCCATAGAAACAGGATTCCAGTTTCTTTGTATCACACCAATGAAACCAGGCACCACAGGCACCCTCTTGGGATCGGTTGGTGCTGGAAACCCAAAATTACTTGATGAGCTTAGCAACTTCTTACAAAAGGCCTGTGGGAGCCCATCTACTCCCAGGAGTAACATGGCTATCTGAGGGAGGGCACTTTCTAGGGTTATAGGGTGAGGTATGTCCTTGTAGTTCAGGAGCAGGTCCCAGCTTTCTGTAATAGAATGGGGAAATATGGTACCATGTTCAACAGGGACAGGAACCATGGCTTTGCTTGACAAACTAGAGCAATCCAATCCAGTGAGCACCTATAGTGACATGTAAGAGAGTCCTTGATATCACAGAGAATGTAGAAAAGGCATAATGCCTCACTTCTCCCCAGGAAAAAGACGAGTATTGAAAGAGGGATAAACACATCCACCTGCAAGGGATCCCAATGATGTCTCAGATTCCAAAAACAGATCTGTGTATTAATCAATCACTGGAATACCTACAATGATTGGAACACGTGTTTGCTGCCATGGGAGAACATTTGCTCTCACCTAGATGTGGGAAAGGAGACAAAAGTCTCAAAAACGTAGATATATGATATGATGTGGCATTCATAACGCATCTGTAAACAAGTGTTTCTAAGCGCGACAAGACAAGGAGGGGGAAACGAGGTAGGACAAAATAATGATCTTACTAGACCTTGTGTCATTCAGATCGTGCAGGTGTGGGGAAGACGGAAGGGGAGAAGTGCCAGTGGGGAGGCGAAGAGGGAAGTGCAGTTAACTCACAAGTGCAGCCAGCGGATGGCTCATAAGTGCAGAGAGAAGGGACTGTAGGGTTGCAGATACAGACCCTTAAGTGCCGGGGAGCCCGGAGGCAGTGCAAGGGCAACTGGACGCGCAGGAGCCTGGGCAAGATTTCAGAGGGTGACCAGGTGACCAGTGCGCGGAGCAGTCGGGTGCATCAGCAGGGGAGAGGAAGAGAGAAAGCGGAAGTGAAAAGGACGGCCTTGAGTTGCTTCCAGAACCGGAGGTGGTTCTGCTCACGTATCCAAAAGCCTCTTGGACCATGTCACCTCCAACTTGTTTATGAGACAAATTGGTGTCTGTGTAGTCAACCTTCTCATGAACAATCAGTCACAGACAGTAATGGTGTCTGAACCTGTGAATGGCAAAGGAGCTTGCCAGCATTTGCAAACAGTTGACATGCATGGAGAACACTGAGTAGACCACCTTCTTCCATTTATAAGAGAACTACATCTTAAGTGCAGATGTGGAACAAAAGCAGAAATTGCTGTTCTGTTCCCACCTCCATTTTTAAAGCCACCAGCTGATTTCTTCCCATGCTTCAGTTGGAAAGTTGTACCTGGCCTTGTAATCTACCTGATGTACTGAACTTTTATTTTCAACTATTGAAGGGCCTTGTAATGAGGAGGACCTAGGAAAATCACCGAATGGAAGTAGAAAGAAACCCTGTGAGTCGAGACAGGTAGCGCAAGGGCACTCTCTGGAGAGCCATGGCTCTTTTCCATTCATCCCTTATGGAGACTATTTCTGACCTGGAGAGATGTAAGATGGATGTCAAACAATCTATCATAAACCGAACAAATTGAAACATCTTGGACAAGTGAATTTCTGACTTCTCCTAATTGATGTTGAACCCCAACCACGGTGATAGTTCCTCCATTTGTGAGAGGTGACAACATGCCTATTCCCGAGATTGGGCTGTTATGAGAATGTTCTTTAAGTAAATGATCACTCCTTCCTGCATCACAGATATCTTTTCACTGGGTGCAACAGCTTTGTGAGGTACCAAGGAGCTGATTGCAGACTAAACGACAAGTAGCAAAATTTGAATTTTACAAAAACATTTCTGAAACTTCTTGAGTGATAAAATAATGGGAATTGTTTGGTCAGTATCTTTGAACACCAAGCTGAACAAACAATCTTCTGGTCTGAACATGTCTTGTAACTCTGAGATCGTCTCCATCTTGAAACGCTGCAAAAGAGTGGATCAGCTCAGATTAATGGCCAGCTGAAACCCCTTTGCCTTTGTTCCTGACAAGAAAGATATTGTCCACAAAACCTTTCTTATAGAGCGTGTCTCATTCAATGCCCTCTTCTCCAGTAACCCCTGCACCGCCTTGGTCTTTCAAGAAGATATCCTTCCTGAATATTGGATCAGTCGAAAAGAAATATATCGCACTGTAGGAGAAGTGGAGGACACAGGCCTGCCTGTTTGTGAGACACATTCGTCTCAAGAAATAACCAGTTTCAAAAGAAATTCGGTCCACTTCCTCCTAAGATTGGGTATGAGTAAAACAAACCGGAATGCCTTCCTTGATTAAATTATTCACGGCCTCCAATTCCACACAATTCTCAAATTCTGAATGATTGGCTCCTCTGGAGAAGAACTTCAGATTGCTGTTGCTGATATGCTGGTTCTGGGAGTGAGGCTTTAGGATCCGGGGAATCGACTGGCCGTGTGACCTCTACCTCGGCTGACCTGGGAAGAGACCTAAGGGTTAAATATTTTCCTCATGGCAGTCTGAGGTTTATCAACGGAAGCGAACGTTGTCATATGCTTCCCCAGGCCCTTCACAAAACTGTCTACAGGGGTTTTCCCCAATTACTGACTCCACATTTGCCTCTACCAGCCCACTTAGCTTAGGACTTACATTTTGGAGAAATCCCTCCTCTGGTGAACTCTGGTGAACGGGCGTATCTGAATTACATTGACAACACAGGATGCTATGTTCACTTATTTCTATTGGATTCAATGATTTCCCCAGAGACACATCTTCCACTGCTAGGCCCTTTACCATTTCTAAGAGGTTTGTATTGTTCAGCATGTGGTCCTGCCATTCCCTCCATGCCCGATCCACTCCTTTAGATAACTCACTGCTGTCTGTGAGTATCCAGGAATGAGACGCGGACACAGAGGACTAATAGTGATGGTTATACAATTTTATTAACTGATAAAAGGGGTTGGAAAACGCTGTAGTGTCCCTAAACTAGGAGATGTTTCCTGACCACAACCAAAACTAAGGGTCTGTTCTTGTCAAGATGTCCAAAGCAAAATGTTCTGTGCCTGAATTCCTATCCTAGCCCTCTCATTCTAAAAGTGACTCTAAGGTATTAAGGGTATTGTCTTTGACTTGAAAAGTGCACAAAAATTCAAGTTCAATAAAAAGGTATAATCCAACACAAGTTCCAAATGGATAATGTTCACAGTTCCTGGGAATGGCTCCCTTTGGCAGGTTTCTCTCCACCAAAACAAAGTTCCAAAGAATAACCAAGTTCTATAAAGCCCAAGAGGATGCCCCCTCCTCTTGGTGTTAAAATTCACTCCACAGGAAATGGCTCCCTTCCCCAAGTCTTTTTCACAATCAATGTAATTAAAAAACCTAAGGACATGATTCTTCCTTGGGTTTTTCTTTCAAAGTGCCACAACTTAGGTGGGGGTCCCAGACTAGCTAAATACCTGGTATACTCTCCTGCCAGGTTCTCTCATGTAGTCCCTTTGCACAATTTGGTTGAAAACCCCAGACTTTCAAGACACCTGGTATTCTCCTGTGAGGTTCTCTCTTTATTCTTGTATTTCTTGTATTCACACAGTTCCAATATCACTTTTTTCATAGTACCGGGCCTCAAACCCTCTTTCATTCACTTTCTTTATCAAATGTCCCAGTGACCCAACCTCCTTGCTTGGGGTCACCTGACTCATGTAACTGGCACTTATCAGTACATGATGGAGCTGCCGAAGTGCCCAGGTGACCCAGCTTCCCTTCTCAGGGCTAATCAGCTTTCTTTGGTATTCTCCGGACCTCTCGCAGCAAACATATAGAAGCACCCCGGGCATCCAGCCTCCACTTCACAGGCTTACCGGCTTGGTCTGATGGCTTCCACGTCCTTTGAGGCTCCCGCTTCGCTCCTGAGCCCTGCTCTGTGTTCGGGCAGCATTGTTCCTGCAGTCCTTCCACTTGAGCCGTCTCCCTGCTCGCCTGTGGACCTGACAGCTTGGCTAGCCAGATGAATCTTTTTGTTACTTTCAATTGTTCCATCTTTAAACTCCTGCTTCAAGGAAGGGAGTTGCCTGGAGCCAATCAGTTTCCTCCAAGCACTGGCCTACTCCTTCTGGCTCTGCTGAGTATTCAGCATTATTCGGTTGCTCTTCCTTGTCTCAGTTTTTATCATTCTGTTTATTACAGAATATTGAGGCATACTGTCAGCAGGCTTTACGGGTTGTTGAAAGGGATGATCACAGTATGCCATCAAGGCATGAGGAATGGAAGGGATATCCTTAAAAGGGAAAGGTGTATACCATGTCTCATCTGATGATCCCCCTGAGGGACGCCTCCCCTCATGTGATCCTCCTTCAAATAGCCACCCACAGGGTCAGCATCAGGTAGCGACTGCTGTCCCCTGGCCACATGAGGAGAGGCTACCTCTGGGAAAGGAGTGATGCCATCATCAGATTCATCACATGTCCTTAGAAAAGAAAATCACGATCAGCTCTTTCCCTGGTGTGACTGCAAATCTATTTGGGTTGTTGAGTCACGGATATTCTGCCCTCATCCTATTCTGGTAGAGTCATGTTTATGCCACAAGAAGGTAGCAGTGCAGTAATCCTCTCTATCAAGGGTCCCATTCCCAGGAGGTGGGATATGTAATAGCATCAGGAATAAAAATGGGTTCCCGCAAGCAATCAATGAGACCCAAAGGGCCAGGTGCATTACCAATCATATCGTCAATTAGATCAATGTCATGATCATGTTAATGTATATGATTGTTATTTGATATCACCAAAAATGGGCAGAATAAGCTGCATCTAGGCACAGCTTTTTCCCAAGGAAGCAAGGAAGAGTGAGCACGGCAGAGATCAACTGGAAAAAAGCTCAACAAAAAAATATTTGAGAGCTTTATGAGACTGAATATGGGAAGTCAGATCACACATATTGTTTGTCAGAGTCCCAGATGTGGGGAACCGCCACAAAGAATCTGTGGTGTCTGAGGGTTTTACATCTATTTATTGGATAAGAAGTGTATGGTTACTTTGAGATCTGAGTACCTGCGTAGGTTCATAAGGGCATATTTTATTTTCTTGGTATGAGGGGGCAGGGCTATGGAGACACTTGAACACTAGGCAGAGGAGCTTGAATTCATCATCTTCCAAACTGCCAGCCAGTGGGTGCCTGTCACCATTTCAAAACAGACTGGGATTAAGAAAGCCCATATATAACTCAGACACAGGAATTCTGGACAGACTGTAAACAATCCATATTGTATACAGGAATGCCTTCATAAAGGGCTTTAACTTAGTTCAGTTTGGAATATATTACTGCACTGTCCACTATTGCAAATGCAGGTCTTTGCAGCTCAGAAGGAACCCTGCAGAGTTGTTGAAGTCATCCTCCACATGTTAATAGAAATTAATGCTCTAGAATTATCTTCCTCAGACGTGGCAAGAAGGTATCCTTACCGTCTGCTAGCCATAGGCCGGTTGCTCTAATATATTTACGTTTTTGGCCAGAGTCTGTCCCTCCTTCTGGCCTGAGGATCTCAGTAGCTCTCTCAGCAAGGATGGCCCTGAGTTCGTCTTAGCCCTGGAGGGAGTATGCTCATGAAACATTTGACACACAACTCCCTTGTTGTGTATTATATGTTTCTTTTTGTAGGGGACATTAGGACTCCCATACCTAGCCAAAGCATTAAAGAAAGCATTGTCACTCTTTGCCAAAGCTTTATTAATGGAGACCTCAGTAGTCTTAGAAACTGAACGATTAAGGGAACTCAAAGCTCTGTCGACAGAGTTTATAGAAGTGTCAATGAAATTAACCAATTCTCCCCTCCAATCATACTACTTTTGGTGTGTCTCTAAGTCCCCCACTACATTTAAGCAGGTTAAAAGAGATGTCCCGGGGGCTGTAAACCCTCTGATTCCTGCTGCTTCTGAACTGTGCAGATAGTAACTAGCAGCCAGCAACTTAGTACTGTACTATGCGTGAAAATATTTGAGCTGGACATCTCCACGTAGGTTATTTCCTTAAATCTGGTGAGCTGCACAGAGATCGCCCTGCTTCTGAGACTGCAGGCCCACTGCCCAGTGCAGAAGAGAACCACCACTACCAATGCCCCGTGTACAGGGATTAGTATCTGAGCCCCAATGAACAGATCAGCACAGGGTCGGACTGGGCGAAGAAATATGCCCGGTCACCCTCAAAAAGTGGTCCACCCCTTGCCTCACGACTCTTGACCTATGATGACATCTCCAGAAGTGATGTAATTTGACCCCACCTGAAAGTGACATCCCGGGAAGCGATGAAACACGACCTTTCACCCCTTGACAAAACAGGAAGTGGCATCAAATAGCATTGTTCCTAAGTACACTAAATTTCTGTGAATCCAAGCAGACATCCAAGTCCAAATGCTAATATGTTATTGCATAGCACTTATGCTTAAGCTCTTTTTTATAAATCAAATATGCATACAATATCACCCAACCTGTGTTGGTACTCAGATTTTTAAACCGCCCCAGGCATGGCCAGACACCGGCCCTCAGGGAGGATTTCGGCCCGACCACGAGCCAAAAGGCAGACGGGCCAATCCGACCCTGGATCAGCAATATCAAAGATAAAGAAGCATGCATCAGCAGCCCCCAAACTGCTGCCTTCCCATGGTAATCGAACACGCCACACTACGTGAGAAAGTCCAATGGTTACATAAATACTTAGCTTTGTCCAGATCAGTAGGAAAAGAGAACTTTCCCAAGATGGTGGACACTCTTAAGTGGACTGCATACTATGGATTGTGGGTGGACAGTGACTCAAAGAAAGGGGCTAATGCAATGGTCGTTTTTTTTGTTTCAAATTCTTCTGTGTAAAATAAAGAAAAGAGTTTTAATGCATGCTAGAAAATCTCCATCACGTGCCACAGAATCTTACTGTCAGGCATAGATCAACTTAGAATGAGTGTGTGAGTTCCAAAACGTGGCATGTGTTGAAGCAGGGGTGTCTGCATCCTTTGGCTCTCCAGATGTTTTGGACTGCAACTCCCATTCAATGGTGAGGAGATCATGGGAGTCCTAGTACAAAACATCTGGGGAGCCACAAATTGCAGACCCCTGTGTTAAAGTAACACTGGTGTCCAAAACTACTAAATTAGTTAACCAAAGTAAGCATGTGAGATGCTCTGATATTTTACGTTAATTTTTAATTTGTATTTGATTTTTGTGCAAATCGAAAGCTTAATCTGTCTTTGAAATTATTATGCTGGTTACAAATTCCAAAATATGCAGCAGCAGCTCATTCATTAGAGGTACTGGAGCCCTACCCCCCTGAACATGTGCCTTCCACTGCCTGTGAGGAGGTGATCTTCATTAATCAAAGGCCTGATGTTCAGCCATTTGTATAAGGCAATTATGTAATCAATGGTCTTTACAGTACAATATATTTATTGATGGTCTCAGCATATACAACTTGACACCCTATGCCCCATTACATATAATTTACCTTACCCCAGATGGCATGTCATAATAACATTGGTAATACCTTTCAATTTACAAAGACGCTTCGTCATCCGAAAACATTTCACATAGATACACCCTGAACGGGGCCAAAAATGTCCTTGGAGAGGCTTGTCTTACACAGTGTCAATGTATATTGTTCCTCACATTCATTTCCCGAAGGATGTGATCTATTTGTGGCAGGGAAGGGCTCTTCCAGCTCTGCAGTATGCACTTCTTAGCTATCACGCAGAATATATTGAAGAGTCGCCTGGTAGTTTCTGCGGTATTACCTATATCCCCAAAGAGGTAATTTTGAGGGGTCAAGGAGGCTGGTATTTGAGTTATCTCTTCTATAATATCTGCTACATCTTTCCAGAACCCAGCCACCATCGGGCATTCCCAGTACATATGAAACGACCCAGCCTGAGGCGTTTTACATCTGGGACATTCCCCCGTGCAATCAGTCGTGAATTTGGCCATCTTTGCAGGTGTATAATGCAGTATATTCAAAACCTTGAACTGGATCAAATGTAGGCCAGCATTAAGTAATACAGTTTTTGTAAGCGCACAATATTTAGACCATTTCTCATCAGTAATAGTCACTCCCATGTCCCCTTCCCATCTGCCTTTAATGTCATTGGGTATGTGACTGTGTCAGCGCATATAGCTTAGAGATTCCGAGACCTACACCTGATGTTGCCGCTTGCAGGAAGAGATGTGTAGGGGGTTCATCGGGGAAAAGCGGCCATCTTGCACTAAATGCTGATCTCATTCGGTAGTATTGGAGTGCCTTGAGGGGTCTGCCACCGATTGCGTTCCTGACGTCATCTAGGGTCACATATTTCCCGTTGGGGAACATGTCCCTGATCTTAATTTCCTTATTCGGGTCCCATGTCTTCTGGAGCGTTTCATCGAATGTTGGGGGGACACCACGGAAGTTCCATAGGGGAACGTCCGGATCATAGTGTGTCTCTATCCGTAACCTCTTGCAGATTGCCTCCAAGGCTCAGACCGTCACACATACTGGGTCGAATTGACATGGATCTTTGTGTCGTAAGCTAAAAAGGACAGAAGGGAGGTCGACTGGGGATGCAGCATATTTCTCTATCCATATGTGGGATGAAGTGTTCGATGGGTCGTACCAGTGCTTGGCGAATTGCGCCTGCGCTACTAGGTAATATAACTCAAAATCTGGTGCCGCGATATCACCGGAAAAATATGGCTCGACTATTTTTCCCATTTCATCCTGGCTGTTCTCCCGTTCCAGATAAACGTTGTTACCATGGACCAGAGTTTATCGAAAAAAGCTCTGCCTGGCCATACGGGTATTTCCAAACAGGTAGAGTAGTTTAGGGAGAACTGCCATTTTCAGGATACCGACCTGGCAGTGCATGGAAATGAGGAGTGTGGCCCACAACGGAAGTTTGGTGTTGACAATTGCAGTGCTTGTTCATTATTTACTGTGTATAGTGTTTGTCTATCTCTTGAAACCAGTATATCTAGATACCGGATGTATTGGGTCGATCATTTGAGTCTGCAAGTGTTCATTGGTCACGTGGTAGCTGGGGTCAATATGAACATTTCTGATTTAGCGTTATTGATCTTATAGCCCAAATAATTAGCGAATTCTTGGATGTCGGTCATAATAGGCGTCAGGTTAGTTTCAGGGTCTCGGATATACAGAAGTGTGTCGTCTGCATATAATGAGATGGGTTGAGTTGGGCCTGTCATTCTTATCCCTTTATTTCCGTGTTTCTGTCGAACAAATGCTGCCGTTGGTTCTATAGATAAGGCAAACAGTATGGGTGAGAATGGGCAACCCTGTCTAGTACCCCTTACCAATAAGAACATTTCAGACATTGTCCGGTTAGTCAGAACTTTGGCTCCCGGCGACGTGTATAGTAATTACACAAACCCAATAAAATGGGGGCCTATTCCAAATGCCTCCAATACTGAGAGTAGGTACACCCATGACACAGAGTGAAAGGCCTTTGCAGCAACCAGGGAGACTGCAACCCCACTAGCATCAGGATTTATTTGCGCCATCACCCCAAACAGTCTATGCAAATTTAAAGCAGTGGATCTAGTAGGGATAAACCTCCATTGGTCGGGATGTACCAAGGTCAGCATGTTAGGCAGTAGCCTGTTAGTCAGTACTTTCGCAAATATTTTGGCATCTGCATTAATTATCGATAGGGGTCTATAAAATGACATGTCCTGGGAGGACGTCGGGGCTTGGGCAACACAGTAATTATGGCTTCCCTCATTGACTCGGATAGTATGTTCCCCATTAGTGCTTCCTCCCAAACTTTTAGCAGTATTGGGACCAATTCTGCCTGGAACTCCTTATAAAGTTCAGCTCCCAACCCGTCCGAACCCGGGGCTCTCCCAGATGACAGTGCTTTTATTGCTTGCATAATTTCTTCTCCGATGACCGGTTGCTCTAGAACTAGTTTTGCATCTAGTAGGAGCTTTGGGAGTTCAAGACTCTTAAGATATTCATGTATTTCTGGAGCTGTTTTTTTATCCCAATTGGTGTATAATTCTTCATAGAGCTTAGCGAATTCCCCATTTATTCTCTCCTCTTTTGTGACCATCTTTCCATATGTGGAGCGGATGCTTGCAATTAGGTTCTGTTGGCGATCAGTTTTAATCAAGTTGGCCAGGGACCTTCCCGCTTTGTTACTCTCCCCATATCTGCGCGCTCGGGTCGGAGCAGCAATATATTGTATCTCCCTGGTGGCCAGTTTATCAAACTCTCGCAGAAGTTTATTAATGTCTGCAAGTATGTCTGTATTGTGGGTAGTACTGTAGGCTATCTCGAGGGTGCGCAACCGTGTTTCAACCTTAGCAAGCTCCAGTCGCACAGATTTCAGGAGGCCAGTGGTTTTGGATATAAGAGGCCCCCCCTCACCTTGAATGTTTCCCAGAGAGTGGAGTATAGATCAACCGTTCCCTCATTATTTGTAAAGAACTCTGCGATCTCGACTTGCAGAGACTCAACCACATTAGGATCTGTTAATATTTTGGCGGGCATTCTTCATCTCCTCGCCGGTTTTGGGGTATTTTGCAGTACAAGCTCAAGTGATATCGGGGGAGTGGTCAGATAATGTACAGGGGTAGATGTTGCATTTCCTCAGTGCATCCGAAACGGTGGAGGAAAGAAACCAGTAGTCAATTTGTGACTCTGAGTCATGCACTGAGGAGTAATACGTGTATTGTCTAATATTTGGATGTAACTCCCTCCACACGTCTATCAGCGATAGCTGTAGCAGGATCTGGTGTAACGTGGCCGCCGTTCTGGTGGGTGGCCACTTAGTTTTTGCAGCTCTATCCAGTGTTGCATCCAGTACCACATTAAAATCCACTCCCCAGATTATACTAGATTCATTCAGCGAGGTAAGTATGTCTAGAAGAGGTAAAAACTCGGGTCATCTATATTTGGGCCATAGGTGTTGACCAACGTAACCGGACTACTCGCTATTTCCCCCAGACCACTACGTATCTCCCCTGGGGGTCAGCCTTGTGGCCTTTACCTTGAAACCCCAGTGAAGGGTGTATTATTGTGAGTACCCCTCTGGCCTGAGTGGAGTGTTCTGTGTGGTATCTCTGCTTGCCCCAATTTGCCAGGAAGTTCGTGTTACATGCCTCTTGCGCATGTGTTTCCTGTAACATCAATATGTGTGGAGCATGCATATTGATATAAATCCCAATCTTCCTGGATTTTGTAGGGTTGTTGCGCCCACGTACATTCCGTGATAAAAGATTCATTTTTAACCCATCACCTGCAAGGAAGTTTTGTGTATTTGTATTCAGCTTCTGGCATTACGAATATATGTGTGAATTTGAGGGAGACAGTATCAGCATCCGTAAGACCATAAATTTGAGAACTTTTAACACTTTTAACACCCGTAACTTGAAGCAGTCCACTAGTAGAACAACTAACCCCAGCCCCCACGTAACACTCCCCACCTGCATCATCTAACCCAACTTGACGATGGGCCCATATAAACTTGTGGAGCTCTCCTGAGCCTGCCATGTTGCTGACACATGGCGGCCAGATTCAAGCTCTCGATCCAGTTCCAAGGGTAGCTTATAGAGCCACCCACTAAGACAGAGACAACATTGTAACCAGTGTAAAGGATATCAGTTCACATATAGTTCAATCAGCCGAGTCACATCTTTCATTCCCCGGGCGAGGTCTGCCGTTCTGGTCCAGTCTCCGATCCCTGGGGGGAAGGGATATGGAGGCCTCAACATATGCCATGGCCACGGCCGGGGTTTCATAGAAGTGTGCTCTCCCCACATGTTGGATCCTCAACTTGGCTGGAAATATCAGGGCAATTGTACCTGCCTGCAGCGAAATCCAGATATATGTGTATGCGGTTTTCCTCGTGTTTTAGCTTGCCCCGTTCTCTCGCCATCCAAGGTATTACATCTCTATCTCTGTAGTTGAGGAGGCAGGCAATAATCGTGCGGGGTGGTGCTCCAGGTTTAGGAATGGGGGCCAACGTGCAATGTGCCCACTCAAATAGGAAGTGTTCTGAGAAGGATTCTGTGCCAAAGACAGATTTAAGAAGGGATTCAACTTGTGTCTCCATGGAACACTTTCCAAACCTTTCTGATACACCCACAATACGAACATTGTTCCTCGTGGATCTTGATTCGAGATCCACGCACTTATTTTGCATCATGGATACGTTTTCTTTCAGCTGGGCGATGTCTCGGCCGTGCTGGGCGATATCTTCATTACCGCTGATTCTGCCCTTAGCTTCATTAATATGCAAGCTTTCTTTATCCACTCTCGCCTTCAGGGAGCCGATGGTGTCAACAATATCATCTAGTTTGACATTTACAGCTAGGAAACCATTTTGTAGAATGGTTGTTAGTCGGTCTTCCCTGTCCCCATTATCGCTTTCAGTTTGAGTGTTAGGGGCAATTGGTGTATCAGCAGCAGGGCCCTGTGCCTGGCTGCTCATAAATGACTCTATAGGGCCTTTTTCTTTGGCCCCTGCTCCTCTCGTCATTTTCCATTGTTGCTGTATTTGTTCCGTGGCAGGCACCACAATGATAGAGGGTTCGGCACATATATTGCCAAGGAGTTAATGCTGGCGGGATAGGAGCTGCGGCCAGACCCTGCATTGTTTAGTCCCTTCTCCTTCAGTAATATATTTGTGTCACGTTGTCCCACCAAATTATGTTCAGCACAATCTGTGAGGTAGCTTAGGAGTGTGTATTATTGGTGCGACTGCGTTTGGCAGCGTTTCAACCGATCCAGTGGGCGTTCGGTTCTGCGTGCGGAGCCGTGTTGAGGGGCCTGCACCTTCAATTAATGATCGCTTTGTTCTCAGGGCCTTTCTCAGGAGAATGTTGCATTCAACTTATCGGGTCTCCTGGGTTACCTCCCTCAGATCCCAGAGTGGATAGTGTTCTCCCACGTAGCGTTTTTACTGTATGTGCAGTGTGTGCTCTGTACGTGTTATATTCCCAAATAAAAATGTCTGACTGTGCACTCGTTTTGGGGATCCAGGCCTGTATGTAGCAGTGTTCCTCACAGCTCTAGGTAGTTGCCTCCTCGCCTGGAGTATTTGTATATATGTTGAGGCTTTATCTCACTTCGCACATCACAACCGTAGCTTGCGGCTATTGGGCTCAGTCCCAATTAGGATTAATAGCCCTAGGGTTATGTCTATGAGAGAGCCAGGATCCAGCCATCCGCTGTGTGGGAGACAATGGCTTCTGCAGCAGTGCTCACTGTCAGGGCAGCAAAACTCACACATATCTTCAACAGGTCTTCCATGAATTATGTCACCAGGGCTGTCAGTACTTGTATTATTTATTCATGTAGGATGTATTATGGCTTACGATCGGCACTGGGCTGTTGTATAGACAGGGAATACATTTGGGCTGTACTCACGTAAAACCCTTTAGTGCTAGCCGGTTTCACTCCACTGCCACGGTTGCACTCCTCACTCCTTCACCCCATAGTATGCTGAGCACGCTCCTCGGTTCAGCCCACTAACACAGCGTTCCAGTCTTGTAGCCTTTGGGGATGTTTTGGCACCACTGCACCGCTCACTCTTGCGGTCTTGTGTACCCAGCAGCGCTCCGTGACCATGGTCGCCCCACCTGGGATGCCAATTGTTAAGTAGGAGGATGTGTGCAGACCGGGGGATCCGGATGGGAGGAAGCGCAGCTGAGACACGCCGCAAATCCAAGCACCACCAGTGTGGCGGCCTCGCATTATGTCGAGCCCCCACGTGATCGCTGCGGCTTCTCGGGTTGTGTCCGCCGTTTCTTTGATTCAATGAGGGCTGTTGTTACCTACTATCAGCGTCACACAGGGGGTCGCCGATTGTGTGTGTTTGGGCGTCATGGCCCGGTCTGGATAGAACCCATCGCCCGCCTTCAGGGTAGCCCACCTCTGATTGGGGGTCCGTATTATCACAGTGGGTTGTACTAGATGGCGTTTCCCGGCACTGCGTATGTTGAGGGACTGTGTTTTTCAGTGGATCCCGTGTCACCAGTGCACGTTGATAAAATCAAGGATTTCCCCCGTTGTAGCCAGCGGTGATGCCTCGTATGGGTTCAGGTGTCCTAACAATTCCACAGCTCCTCCCCCCTGTGGCCTGTCGCCACGCTTCACCAGCGGCTCAAGGTGGCGCACCTCCTGGTTTGCTCTGGCGGCACACGGCTTCTCTCAGCTACGGTGAATTCTTTACTCAGATTTCTAAGGGAATAATTGGTCGCCTTGAGTCAAGATTTCCACAGAATGTGCCCAACGATTTCGCCTATAATCTCATGTGTGTCTCCGCTCCGTGAGCAGCTCCAATGCAGGGTACATTTAGATCAGGATGTGTGTCGAATCGGAGCACACAGATCAGGCAGCCATTACTGCAGTGCACAACAGCGCCCCACCAGGAATACACAGTTTGACGGCTCCCATTTCACATATGACATGCACTTTAGCTGGACGGGGAAAGGGTGCAGTCTGGGACTATTGCAGACGTGTGGGTGATGATTTCAGCAGCCCCACACTCTTAGGGCCTCATTACGACCCAGGCGGTAAGTTACCGCCTGGGCCGTGACTTTACCACCATGGCGTAAACTACGTTTACGCCATGGTGGTTGGCGGACTTAACGCCCCATTCCGAGGTTGGCGGGGGCGGTAAGTCCCCAATCCCCATTTACCCTTCCCCATTCCCATTTTTGCCCCATAGGGCATAATGGGAGTGGGGAAGGCGTTAATTACGCCACCGTAAATTACGGTGGCGTAATTAACTCCATGGTCCCTTAGCGCCATGGATTTTAACACCTGCTAAAAGCAGGTGTTAAAAGCGCCATGGCGCTAAGGGACCTCGGAATCAGGCGGTAAGGGTCGGCGCTGTTAACGCTGCCGTAAACCCCTTACCGCCTGGGTCGTAATGAGGCCCTTAGTTTGACATTGAAGTCCCACAGAATGCAAGATTTCCTTCAGGAAGCAAGATGCAGGCGAGCAGTATGGGCAGCAGTGACAGAGGAGATGAAGATGCAGCTCTGTATGTCTGCTGCCTGGCATCCAAAATGAATGAGCAGGTAAATGGCTAGCAGGTACAGGGAATGTATCTGTGTGTTTGCTTGTGCCAGGGTGCTTGGTATTTCATACTCTCTGGCAGTTCATAGTCTACCAAGGTTGAAATTTGAAGTAATGGTATTCTGATGCAGAGCCTCTGAACTTAAAGCAGGCAGCAACACCAGTGAATTTTAAAAAGTACAAAGCGGGGGAGGGGGGTGAAATAATGGTGTTCATTTCACCTGGTGCCATAGTCCTCACATTCATTTGTTAAATACGAAGCTAACTGCAAAGATTGAAGGTGTCATCCATTTTTGTGTAGGCAACCGGCTTTTTGTTAACTGAATATTATGGAACAGTTGCTATGGTGCTAAGAAGGTGTCCGGTTTCCTTACACATTCAACCACTATGTAAACCAATATCTCTTTCCTGTTCTCCTTGTTTAAGCATTCATACCCATTTCTTTGTATATGTCATGGGTGTGTTTATGTTTCATGGATCATTTGTTTAAGTTTGGATACTCCCAGGCCGTTTGCATTGCCCAACAAATGTGCCTTGGTGTGACTGGAAAGCAAAGTGGGAGGCACAACGAGGCTAACACAAGGCTATGTTTTAACAAAACTAGGAATTAATTGACAACAAAGACATTGTAGGGTACTTTTCCAGTCATGAATAATACAATCAAGACTTTAAATGTTACAGCAAGAGCTGCCTGTAAGCCTTTGCTTGAAGGTCCAATGGATGACCTGCCTTTGTCTTCTGGTTGTGGGTTTGATGGATTCCTGAACCATCATTGGTTAAATATCGGCCCTCTGAGGCTTGTGCTTTTTCAGGTTTGGAAAAGTCTGAAGAAACATCTCATCCAGGCGGTCAAGGCGTGGGTGAGGCTTTTCGGCATAGACTCACTCTGCCAGTGTCTCAGTGCTTTGGTTGTCCTCTGTCTCATGGCCACATCTGTGTGCTCAAAGTCCTTTCACAACCCCTTCTAGAACTTCCCACTCTGCCAGATGAAACTAGCAGATTTCATAGTAGGGTCCCACCTCCCCTTCTGTGGTGCTTAATTAATGCTATGGATACACCTGTGTATTGAGACCTGTACTACGTTTTGATTGGGCCATGTGTTGATGGTCCATTGCTTTAAAAGGGGGTTGGCCTAGGATTTCATAAAGGGCCGCTACCATCCTGGATTTCAGAAAGCACATTGGCATGTGTGTTCCCCCCCCCCTCTTTTGAACTCTGATATTGCCTATTTCAGGATGAGTCCCTCTGTTCCCTCATCTAAATATGGTGTCTAAAAATACTCTGCTAACCCTCTGAAGCTGTTTGTCACAATAATAATGACTTCATGCAGGAAGTTTGCAAATTTGCAATCCCGCAACGCTAGGGAGGCTTGAAGAATACAGCTTGTTTGCTTTCTTCTTCACATGGTCTGTGTGGATCCATTCATTAGGAATCCCTCCTTAACTCTGTCCAGAAAACAAAGCTCTTCTGGACTTACCTCTTCTACTTTAACTTTGTCAGACATTGGGCCTCATTATGAGTCCGGTGGTAGCCATGCCGGTAAGTACCGGCACGGCTGCAGCCGGAGTCATGAAATTACTGGCACCCGGCTATGGGGATCTACCGGGGCATTCCAGCCCCGGAGGACCGGGTAATTCCCCTTTGCCAGGTGCTGGTATGCATTCACTCTTCTTACTTTTACTTCGTCTAAATGTTCACATTGGTAAGGTGGTAATGGTTAAGGTTAAAGTTTGCAGTAAGGTTCGTGTTGGTGCCAAAGGGGCGGTAAGGTGAAGAAAATGGGTTAGAAATGAAGCAGGCTAGAGGGGACTCCCACTGTAATGATGGGGCAAATATGAGAAAAAGTGTAAGACAGAAGAAGTAAAGGCATGAAGAGACGTTGTATCCGTGGGATTTAAGCTAGTTGCACAGGGAGGAGCCATAATAAGAAATGGATCATTTGGCATCATTTGCAAAAGAACAAATGGGTTTCTCTGCACATCAATAATGCTGGGACTTGGGCTTCCTCCCACTGTTGTGGTTGCCGGTGTTGGTGGGGGGATCTAGGGTGCGAGTGCTCCCATAATTGACCCCTGCCTAAGTGCAGGGACCAAGTCAAGTTTGTCTAGGATTCTCCCTTATACTTCCTCTGGGCCAGCATCCATTTGCTTGGTGTGGTGCCTGGCCCCTTGGACCACACTACTGATGGTTATCAAGTTTAAGCAAGGGACTTCACCACACTAGCTACAAAGAAACACACACCCACAGGTGTTCACACTCAGTATGATCTGTCAGACACCTCAGCAATGACGGCGTGCATTTTTGTGACAGACAATCATGGTGGGGTGTGTGGGCTGTCAGGGCACCGAAGGTCTGCTCTGCAGTGAAGAGACACAATAAGCATTGCTAAAGTCATAAATCACACAATCACCACTAAAAGACAGGTACCCATCTAAAGAAACCAAGAATCAGTGTTTAATAGTTATTCATACATCAGAACAATATGCTTCTGATCAAAAAGCAATAATCTAATTTGAAACAAAACATATAAATAGTCAGTAACCAACCAATAAAACATCTCTCTGGCATCAATTAGTGAAATACAATTGATTTAAAAAAAGATCTTCTGGCATGATAAAGGACATCAAATTAAAGTTGAAATGAGGTACATTTTGTTTGATAGAGGCCAGCCGGGCCCAACTCTGGTCTAAAATTCACTGGGCTCACTGAACATTTAGAAAGCATACAGAGGAAAAAGTGAAACGAATGGGAAATATGAGAACTTTGAGTAAGTTTATGACTATCATGGTGTCAGGTCATGTCTATCTAGCAGACATGCACGTGCTACGTGCTCGTTCTTCAGAGTAAACGCCTAAAAGTCTCTGCTGGCATTTTTGCATAGCCCAAACAATTCCAGAGAAATAGCTCTCGCCTGAAATGTAGATGCCTATGTATGTGTGAGGAGAAAAAAGTCTGGTTCGTTTGTCACACAAGATTCAGAAAGCACAGTTAATGGTTACTTGAGCGGGTGTCAATGGCCACTCATACCCAACCCGGATTTTTAGAGACATTTTAAACTGTCCTCCGTGGAGCTGTTGAACGTTGCCCTCTGTGTAAAGGTCTGCGCGTAAAAACCAGAAACGCGCTCTAGCCGCTTCAATCGCCGGCTTTAAATGGACGCAGTAAAACGTCCGTTGACAGACACGTGATTTCTTCAGGGAACCGTTTATGTTGGAGCTTGTGTTATGTAAATATATTGGATTCTTCTTTAAATGCCCACTTGGGGCCAGACCGGGCAATGGAATTACTCATGGAAGAGATATATTTACACAATGGATAACAAATGTTATGAGGCCTCTTAAGGGTTCCCTTTAAATTGATTTCTTCAGCCAGTGGGGCGCATTATATGTAATAAAACATCATGGCAGCTCACATTATGATGTTTATTTACACATCATGGGCCTTATTTCACTGTGATTGCGCAATTTTAAAACGCTTTTATAAATCAGGCCCTATCTGTGACAAGACACGACACTGTTTGCCTTTCAAATGTGATCGTCTGGATTATTTCAATGCATGGGTTTTAAACATACGTTCAGTTACCATATATTTAAAATATACATAGCCATGTTATATTATCCTGCTATAGTCTTTTCTCCTCTAATTTCCAACTGGTGTGTTTCTGAAAAGAATTTTGTGTATAGAGCCGTCATGCCGATAACCTCCCAGTGCTATGCACTGTTACTGGCAGCACTCATCTTTGTAGTTTTGGCCAACAAACAAATCGAAATGACAATGTTTGTACCATCACTCCTCATGCAGTAATGGGGCATGCTTGGTTTTTTTTTGTTATTTGTGTCTGGTGGGCTTTATATAGCTCAAATATTTGCCTGCGGGTTTCTTGGCGCTGTACGAAATAGCCAGTGGCAACATGAGATACATTACTGGCTATACTTACATTTCCTTGAAAAACAGGGTCTTTAAAAATAGAATGGTTGTTTTCATTTCGCATATGCATAGTTTCCAACCTGATCCGTTCCAGTCTGTAGGTGCTTATCCAGTTCTGTTTTTTGCTTTGATTCTGGGGCTTGTAGTTCTGCTTTTCCCATTATAAAATTCCAACTACAAGACTCAGAATGCAAATGAAAAAACAGCACTGAATAAGCACCTGTAGATTGGAAAGGATCATGTTGGCAACTTGCAGATGTTTAGGAAGGGGATTTCAGTGCTAAGACAGAAAAATAATGATCACCAACTTTTGATTTCTTTAAACTGAGAATTACAAGATGAAGTCTGATTGATCACCAGTTTGTCTTCCCGGATCTGTCTTGGAAGCAACATCCAATTGTCACAACACTTTAAAACATCCTTGCTTTTGCTGAAAGATGGTCCACATAACAGGACTGACACACCCTATGCTAACCAAGAAAACTCTTCCCCCTCTGGCATCACCACTTCCCTGTGTTTGTAGCATCTACTTCTCGATTTCCATCCTCTTATCTCCCAGTGTTCATTTTCTTTCCTCCAGCAAAATAAGGACTGGGTACCCCTGGCTGTGTCACGCTATACCACTACACGGGAAAGCCTCGGCGCTCTGATACTACTATGTTGGCGATGTGGTGCAGTATGAAAACATAGCATAACATAATATTGGTATATTCTGTCAGTGAGGGGAGAAGAGTCTTGAGGCAGAAACAGCCTTGTGAACCAAGCACATTGATGTAAAGATGACCCGTTTCCGAACCGGAAACCAGGGTCATCATCTCACTCCAGGAAAGTCTCGGTCAAGTCTCTGCAGTTTCAACAAGAGCCGCCGTGCAGGTGCGTTCTTAACCCTCTACAAGCGTGTCATGGGTTTGTACACACCATCCCATTGGCGTGCACATTAAGGCAGCCCTCTCTTAGAGAATGGTCTGCAACTATTAATAATGATACACATGAAGAGAGATGTGGTATCACATCCCTTCTCTTGCATCCAAAAAACTGTGAATCCGGATCACCCTCCAAACTACAACGGTCTTCTCAGGTCAGAGAGGCACTATATGATGGTGTGAATGCAATGTTATGTGGTCTCGTACAGAACCTGCCATGTATGCCTGCATTCTAAGGCAGTGGCCCTCATTACGAATCCGGTGGTAACCCTGCCGGTGCTACCAGTGGGTTGCTGCCGGACTCGTAATATTTTACTGGTGCCTGACTTCCTGGTGCAACCGTGAGATTACAAGTCTGGTGGCCCGGGAAGTCAGGGTGTCGGTAAAATGGAAGTCCTCATTCCCATACAATCCCATAGACTCTATGGGAATGGGGACACGCAAGCGCCAGCGCTTCCGTGAATTGTCTGCCTTCCATGGCCGCTGCGCTTGGCAGGGTCAGACCTGTCGGCGCAGCGGCGGTGGCAGGCAAACACGTGGTTTACCAGTCTGGAAACAAGGGTGCCGGTGAGCATTCTGGCACGGTTGTTTCTCAACTATATTGTCAGGGCCGGTGCGATGGGGCAGAACAAATAAATGCAATCAGGGACAAAGAGGCGCAGAAACAGACACTTGGGTCACCCAGTTTAACTCCAATTAACAAGCCATGCCCCGCACCATTCTGCAATATTGGAAACTGCATGTGGCCCTCGGGTGTGCTTGCTGATTCCCAAATACTCACCCCGTTGTTAAACACTTGAACCGTCTCCATATTGATTTGTCTGTAGCCACCAGAGAGGGGCCTTTGCAGGGGTCTATGCGATCTGGCTGTGAGCAGATGGAGGTCAGTGTTGGGTCTCCGCTCTACCCTGGAGTTCGCTGCTGCTTATCGTCTGTGCCCCAGCTGTGCCCCACCGCTTCCTTTGTGCTTTGCATGGGCCTCCGGGATGCGATCGGCAGGAACAGGCCTTACTGCGGTTAAAATCTGCCCCCCTCCTACTGGCGGGTAGAAAGGCGTGCACCCAGCACAACCGCAACAGTGGCAATGACAACAAGCAAGATAGCGGTTGCGCAGCAGCACCCCCTAGCAAATGGGTGCCCACACACAGGCAGTCAGGGAAAGAGCACGGACATCAAAGAGACTAATCTTTCACTAGTGCACCAACAGTGAACCATGAGCACCATGGAATCAGTAAAGGGACACAAACACACCAAATGGCCTCCTTGAATGATAAAAGTGAACTACCATGTCGTGCGCATGTGCGAACTTCATCTAACATGTCCACCCCCAAAGAAGAGCAAGAACTCAAAGAGTTTCCATGCACAGGACTTTTTTGAAGGGGTAAGGCAGGAATGGGTGGGATTACCCATAGGCATCAGCCTATGGACAAGGAATGGGTGAGCTCATAGCCAAACAACACCTAATACACTGTGTGTCCCACCTCAAATGTCATTAGTTTGTGCCATTCCTTCCTAGGTATACATGAAGTTGTATTTGAATGCAATAGTTTGGGCTTCATAGGTGTTGCAAGTGAGACCTAATAGCCCAAACTAAAAATGGTTTTCTGTGCCTATGTATAGAATTCAGGCGGCAGGTGACTCTTTGATGGCTGGCTAGTAGCTTACAACTTGAACTTTTGCCCCCTGCCTCAGGGGATTCAAGTGAGTGGGGAAAAGGGGGATGGCCGAAGGGAAAGATTCAGCAGGAAATGAAGGGTGGACATTTCCCCTTCACATAGGTCCTCAGAATAAGTATATTGAAGCAGTAAAAACATGTGTTATTTTAAATACATCTTAATTTTTAAATTCTACATAATTATGAGTTTGGATTGCACAAGTTCCTTCCGGAAAATGGTACATAGAAAGCACAATATTCAGTGAATAACCCATATTTAGATAATTCAGTACTTTCTATCTAGCCCATTCCATAAATATTAAAGGGGAATAGGCTATTGTAACCATAGGACATAACAATTTAGCACCACCCGGTAGACAAAATAGGAAGTATTTAAAATACCATGTTTTTACTCCTTTGCCATTATATATCACGAATCCCATGATGTATTTTTTTGTGAAGATGTTGCATTGCATTCTCACCACGTTACAAGTGTATCTATTCTTTGTTTGTGTCTTTTTGCCACTTCCCCGCAGATAATGTTAATATTGTTCACCCCTAAATATTTTCCTTAATTTATTATATTGATTTTTTATTTAAAATTGTGTAATGATTTGTTTCTTCAAGGAAAACACTTGTGTGTCAATCTATATATATATATATATATAGTTGTGAAAGTGTGTTTGAATGTTCGGGGTTGGCTCCAGCCCCATAACAGTTGGCGGGCTGAAATATTGGCCCAAGGTCGGAATACCAGTCTGGGGGGCACTGGCGATAGTGAAATTTGACCAACCCCACCCATTCGCCCTGCACAAGGCGAGGTCCGGTCTTCTGCTACAGTATAGGCGATTTCGGGAGATTGCCGATTTTGGACTTATTGAAAAATAGGACGTTAGGACAGAAGGACGGCATAATAGTCTCAGGTGTACTGGCGATAGTGACATTTGAGCAACCCCACGCATCCGCACTGCACAGGAGCGGAAGGGAGTTCAGCCCTGTGCAATCAGTATAGGTGACTTTGGGAGATTGACGATTTTTGCGATTTTTCAAAAATAGGAAGTTACAACCCAATATAACATACATAAGGCTATAGCCGACCCCTACGGGCATGTCAGCTACAGATCCGGGCAACGCCGGGTGGTTACTATTAGTTCACAAACAAAAGCAATACTTGCATACACACACTTTAAATGTGAACTGTAAAGGCGAGTACAAGAACATTCTCCTCAAAATGAAATAAAAGGACATCTTACAAACGATATTAGGCAGCTTTTTGAATAGGGCCTTGGATGCCCCATAGAGCTGTGTTACAAATGTTAAGGAACATGCAAGTAATGTGCATTTGTATGTC
Source organism: Ambystoma mexicanum (assembly GCF_040938575.1). Classification (NCBI taxonomy): domain Eukaryota; kingdom Metazoa; phylum Chordata; class Amphibia; order Caudata; family Ambystomatidae; genus Ambystoma; species Ambystoma mexicanum. Next base: position 319,968,968 of record NC_090941.1, read on the forward strand.
CTACTGTGAATCAGCTGTGTCTTACTGTGCATAGCACCCAGTGCTGACTTCCATTTGTTAATAAGATGCTTCACAGGCTCTGCTTTCAGTAATCTGTATCAGCAGTCACAATAATGCATTCCTTTGCTTTGAATTCTACGCTATTTAACCACTTAAGTGCCAGGCTATTATTGAAGTCTATGTAAAAAGGACAAGTATACTCTTAAACTAACAATCACTCTGTATTTCCATGCAAAAATGTGTTGTCATCTGAAAATATATGGGGAACCCCTATGCATGCCAGTGGATAACTTCCAAAAAGGCGTTCTTTAGGCACTCAACATGGCTCCTAGCTAGGTTTGCCTTTTATACATCTCACACATATGTGCATTTTAAACACTGTTTTTTTTTAAAGCTTTAATGAAAAGAAAGGAAATGACATCCGAAAAGACCAATGTAATGGTGTTTCAAATAAAGGTACTGATGTAACAGAACACAGACTTTTTTTAAAGCTATCGTACAGTTTCTCTGTCTAGCACATTTATCTAAAGGCATATATGGGTATACTAACAATAGTGGTGCAGTGCCCGAGAACATATAGTGATTATGATTACAGTGATAATAGAGAAAAAGATAAAGCAGGCCTTCTCCAAATACATGACAATTCAATGTCTATGGAGCGGTGGCAGATTTCCAATGTGGGTCTCTAGCAGTGGCATAACACAAAATGGGGAGGCCCCCCGGGAGCCATGCTGAGGCCCTACCCCCTGCTCCCCAAGCTAGACAACAATGCATGGACAATACACATGATGATCTTGCTGCTGCAAGGACACACCGCGCACTGCACTAGGTGAAAGATAGAAATAAGTGTTTTAAAAAAACTTAAATGTTTCACCTGGTGTAGAAACAATGAGACTGTGCCTGGCTTCAAGCACGCAAATGTACTAGCTAATTCTGAGTGTAACCAGCAATATTATGCACAGTAATGATACCATAAGAAAACATGTTAATGCGGGCTCTGCCAGTAGATCCCAGTGTCCCCATGTACGAACACTCTCTTGTTGGCTTTGCCCTTAAACCCAGTAAAATTCTCCTGCCATAGGATGAATACATGTTATTGCTGGCTGCACAAGTGCTTGCCCAACCCCCTCACCACCATGTAATAATACTACTCCTGTTGGCTTTTCCCTCAAGGCCAGTTAAACATGCAATGCTACAGTAAGGAAACAATTCCTTGTTTGGCTGCACAGATGCCTCCACCCACCATGCAAAAACACACATCATAGTGGCCTTCAGTAAAAAAAGTCATGCCACAGAAAATGTCCAGTCTGCCTGCTCCCTGCGCTATAACCCCCACCTAAAATCCTCCCCATTTAATAACAAGTTGGCTTTGCACAAAAAGGTTAGTAAAACATGTAAAAACGTCCATATTCGAATGACCCTTGCACAGACCACAATCTTGCAAACGTTTCCCACAAATCGCCCAAGAATGACAGAGCATAGTGAAGGAGCCCGAACTACCCAAATGATTCGGAGTAATTTATCATTAATTTATGTCCAGTAAAAAATGCCAAGCCACAATAAGAAATGGCTAGACTGGCTGTACCAGAATGCTAGTCTACCCACTAACAACACATATGATGCTTACTTTATTATAGATGCCCTGTATATAATGTCATGCCACAGTAAAATGACTAGACCGGCTGCGCTAAAATGGCAATCTAGCCATTAATAACACATTTTCTGCTTGATTTATCATAGATGCTCACTGAAAATGATGTTTTAGTGCATCTCCATCTGTCCTCTCTCCCTTCCACCCATCCCATCTCCCTTCCCAGCCTCCAAAATCAGCTCTTCGGGCCAGCATCAAACACAAGCACACACACATCATTCAGTCAACACCATTCACTCGCTCATTGACATGCACACCCATCCATTATACACTCACTCACTCACTCACTCACTCACTCACTCACTCACTCACTCGCATGCGCACCCATACATCATACATTCACTCATTCACATGCACACATTACATAATACATATACACACCCTTGCAAGCATGCATGCATACATACAAACATACATCATGAACATGCAACACCTTAACACCCACACAGATTTACAAAGAAATACATGTTTTTCTTAACTTTTTCGATCTATCCATTGTACCGATGGATATTCCTGGTTCTTGTCCTGGACAGAGCAGAAGAACTGGAGGCCTCCATCTTGCACATATTTCTTCTGAAGTCCCTTTGACTTCACAAAGAACATATTTCGATTCCGATTTAAAAAGAAATAACTTCTTCCCAGAAAGACAGGAATTATTTCTGATTGTTTCTTCAAATTAATTACTGAGTCTCTGTCTAACCCTTTCATCTATTCTGAAATACTTCTTATGTCTATGATTTCCCTGAGACAAGGTAAACAGTGTCTCGGCTCTTCCTATAGATAGGGCAGTCAGCTAGAGACCACTCCCCAGAATGCAGGGGGCCCCTGCCACCCCATGTTCTAGGGCAGACCCCCTCACACCTCATTTTCTTTCTGAAGCCAATTGTAATAGAAAAGCTTGCATTGAACCCTAATCACATTAGGGGCAAGACACTCTACCTCATCTTCTCTTCCTCTCTATTAGTCAAAAGCCTCAATACCATTCTGCTTCAGAGAACTAAACAGGCTAGTCTCAGCCGCTATCTCATCCACACCCAACCAATTAAAAAGGAACCGGGTACACTGGCCCATGGAAACTCTGGAACATCGTCTGTTGGCAAAGGACATGGTTAGCACAATCCACTCCAACATTGTCACTCTACAATTACCCTTTAACCACACCAGGATGGAACTGTTTGACGTACATGCTAGCATGAAGCAATGTCACACCAGGACTAAACCCTCCACATGACGGCACACTCAGGAACCAACAGGCAACAAATGAACGCAAGCAAACCCTGGTCTAAAACACAGAAACAAGTGTACCTCCTCATCTTAAAGACACTCTGCAGAACATGGCAGGCACTTATCAGTAAATACAAACCTGCACACTATTCCACATCCATCACAACTGCAGCTAACTGGAGCGAAGCCCTCTTTGTAGCAGTCAATAATGGCTTCAACCCACTATCCAAACCAGTAATCGCAGGGTCCACAGAAAAATGTAGTCCAATTAGTAACTCATTCATTGCATGATAACCAATCAGGTTTCAGACCTCGTGCTTCAAGGATTCTGCTGCCAGCCAGATCAGGCAATGCTCTCTACAACACTCTTGCTATCCAAGTAGGACCTCAACACCCGGCTCTTCAGTGAGTGCATGGGGAACGCCTAGCACTCTCACCTCTTCTCCAAGGTGGAACAGCAAGCATGTTCTGCAGTGCAAGACCTCCCAGATGCACAGCCACAACTTCTCCCCTCTGGGGCCAGCTCACAATTTTGTTGTAATCCTCAATCAATATTGTACAGTGCTTGGTTACTTCCTATCTAGGTTTGCAGTATATGCACCCAGATGCAAAATACAAATACAACATTTTTTGTGGTTAATGAAAATGTCTAATGCCTTCATACTGGTATGACATAAGGTTCTTGTATCTGCAACATCCTGCTGCCAGAGTTCCTACAATTCCGGAGACTTCAAAAATGCATCATATACAGTGTCAATGGCTAAGACTTGAGTGCTCTTTTTTCTGCACCTATCTGTTAACTAGTCAGACATTTAAGAGCAGACATGCCTGCCTGTCAATCTAAACACTCACCTTCAACGACTGCACCTGGAGAGGAATATCTTCTCATGAGCAGCTGATGTTTGGCTGAAACATTGATTGCTGGTGTTTGCCTGAGCTCTCTGGAATGTATGCTTGCTTTGTCCCTCACCAGAAAATGCATCGAAGTGGCTTTTCAAATGATGTATAGAAAATAAATTAAACCAATATGGAGTGTCTGCCAAGGACAGTTCCTAGTGACGTCAAGTCATGTAGATGTTCAACAGTGTCGGTGAAGTTATCAAGTTGGAAGATAACCTGTGCTGTACTAGGGAAGGGTACTAACTGCCATCTGAGAGTAATAACATTTAATGCTTTCTGAAGTAAGGCTTTAAGTCTCATGAGCACAGGTTCATCCATGATAACTTGTGAAAAAGGATTCAATGGTTAATTGTGTTGAAGGCAGCAGAGTGTAAAAGAACTGGCAGAATACTCATTTTTGGACCAGTTTCTATCTGGGGTATTGATAATTCTTGATAATCATTGCCTAAGTGCTGTAAAAATAACTGACGCCAAAAGCCTGCCTGGAAGATTTAGAGAATGGAGTTTAAGTCCAAGTGTTTGGACGTTTTGTGTAATATAATAAGACTAAAGGAATGTCTACCCATTTAGACACATGGTGCTTTCCATTGATTGACACAATGAGGCATGTTTTGGAGAAAGATGTGCAGTTTTGTTATCCGTGATGCTTCTGATGGAATTTCTTCAGGAACGGCCATCGGTAGAATTTCATGGCATAGCAGGGATTGGGAGCACATCATGTCTGGTCATGTCCATGCATTCACTGGGAATACAGACCCCACTAGACCGATTCTTCAAAAGAAATGTACTTGCCCAGATTGCTCGTGAGATCATTAACAAAATAGATGCCCTGCTGTGTTCCTTGATTGAGGCACACCTGCTCTTCCCTTAGGTTAGGAGTATATGCAAAGACACCCCAAACGGGTGTTAGGTAAGGTGTGTGATCACACCATAAGGGAGTTACATTTGTATTCACAAAGGGATGTGCTCTGATTTGTGGTTTCCCACAGCCACCTTTCCCATTATCCAGTCAGACGTAGTGCGGAGGGAGGCACGGTTCTGGCACGGGGACTTTCTGACCCCGTGCCCATGTGATACCAGCATATCTCTTAGGTGGATACAAACACTCTAAACTGGAGAAATAAAAAAGGGCCCTACATGGCTCACTATGAAATGTTTGAATGAATCTAAAAACAAGTTCTTGCATCGTTATTTTAAAGGGGAGACACCAACTCGTGCTTCTAAAACTTCAAAAACACACTATACAAAAGATCATGTTAAAGCTCAATGCCAACCAAAGCCATCTTGATAACATGTTTCCAAAGGAAGAAAGAACTCCAAGGTTAGCTGCCCAAGTTCATGAAGTCAACCAATCCTCCTAACTTCAATGCATTTCAAGAGATGATACTCGGCATCTAGAAAAGGACACAGGGTGCGTCAAAGATATGTTTCCTGAGTTAGTCGATCAGGTGGAACTTGCCTCCAAACACTGGAAGAGACAATTACAAGCAGTCTCTCCAAGACACAGCCTTAAAATACTGAAAGGTAGATTTTGGTTGGCCAGTCACTTTTCAGATGCTCCAAGTCTGGGATCTTAGGAAGAAGCCATCTCCATGTTCGTTAGCACCTCTCGGCTTGGCGTCGTTCAGTCGTAGATGAACTAACTGCGTATGCATACGATGATATATTGTGGATGACAAGAAAAAAAGGGATGTGGAAAAGCATGTTTCTTTCAGTTTCAACTGGTGATTGTATTGTTTCTAAGGGCTGTGCCCGTTTTTTAAATAAATCTTCTATCTACATAGAGCATTGCATAGCCACTCGACTTTTGGGAAACTGCCATAAGGGATCATATACAATGTACGTGTATCTGCCACCCAGGTCCGGTATTGCAACCATGAGAACATGGAGCGACACCCATCAACCTTTCGGAGGCATTGCCAGGGCACATTCAAAGTTTGGTCACCATGTCATTCATCAGATATCAATAGTCCACGGAGGGATACAAGGATGGGAGTTCTCCTCATGCTTCTGGTAGATGGCGAGGGAAGGGGCCACCGCCTTCATCAACACTGTATCACATGCTGATGGGCTGCACCTGTTCTGGACGAGAGGAATTCACTGACGGGCCCATAGGTCAGCGCTCATCCTCTAGAACTTGTAAGACAAGATAGCTGCACCATGTGAGGGATGGGGGTGCAGGATTCACTTACTCCGACACGACTCAATAATGAGGACTCAGTAGTTTGGCAAAGGGAAGTCTGTTTAATGACAAGTACATCAAATAGGGAAACAAATGGGAATCAGCTGTAGTGCGATCACCTGTCTCACTCCAACTTCCTTGAACTTCAGTTGAACAGTAATTCTTATAGGCAATATTCGTCATCATTGACGTCTAGCTCTACAAAACTCGACATGCAATATAATTGGTCAGGCAAGGTAACTTAAGTATAGGTACTATATCTGTACATGATGATAGGGCATGCGGATTGGATAACTCTTATCTGGTGGGTGTCTACGCCCATCCCACTACATCACACGTGATTGACGTCATCACAAGTACGACGTCTTATTGGTTCTACTATCTACAGGACTCCAGATAACTTGGTCCATTGTGATTGGTCAGGTTACACCCCTAGACATAAATACCCATTTTAATTTGCAGCATGCAGAATGGCCACCCAAGTGCCTAGTGTCCCAAGTTTCACCCTGCCTCCCTTCCATCAATCAGTATCTTAGGGCTATGTGTCAATTAGTTGGTTGGGTATGGCCCCGGATCTGTAGCCTATTATCAGGAAAAGTTATGGCATCCTCGGGTTCTGGGTGACATCAGGCGATGGTACCTCTTCGCGCCTGGCTGGTCATGTGTCTGTTCACCTTGGATCTGCTTCAGTTTCCAACTTTCATTGTATTTATTTCAGCTTCGGCCCTACCACCTGCCTGGGCCTCTCTTATCTTGAGCTTCATGGGCGAGCTGGTATGCTCTGAAGTTTGGTTCTTGCAAGTTGACGCTCTCCTCCCTTCTCTGGGTGACCTCAATTTCCCAGGCATGAGCTGCTCTCTGTTGAATTTCGATTCCGCTCTTCCTCTCTGTTCTGGCTGAGTTGTGAAACTTGGCCTGCCAGCCCTCTGGCAGCCTGGGCCCATTTCTGCTTTACAAAATGGAGTTGCACTCGTATAACGTGCTTTTTGAGGTAGTTATATAGTTGGCGCATGCCGCTTCTAATGTTCTACTAAGCATTGCAAGCAGTATCGTTTTCTTAGCTTCTTGTGTTCCAAGCTTATTTACACACATTCAACAGGTCGGTTGTTCTCATCCTGTCTAGTAACACGTTTCCTTATTTTTTAGCAGCGTCTCCTTCCTGTGTTCATTACATAGGTTTGCCTAACAGCTTGTTCTAACTTGTCTTACTCGCGTGCTGGCTCGGGCCATTGTTATTTCCATTGGCTCTCCATTAAGGCTCCTGGGGTTTCTTCGTGGACTGTATGTAGGTACTCCTCATTTCGTATCATCCACTGGTATGGCTATCTGATCGGGTACCGTGCCGCCTAGGGTTGTCTGGTTATGGGCGCTTCAGCAGGTACGGATCTTCTAATGTACACTGGGCAGAGCCCCAGTGCAACTCTCTGTTGGTTCATTTGCTCTTCATACGTCACGTACATTGGCGAGTACCTTCCTGGCACCTCCAAAGGAGGGGCAGGGGTGCAGGTCACGTCTGGGACCTCCTTTACACTCCCCCGTCTGGTGAGTTCATCAACCACTTCTTCTGCATTTCTATTTCTTTTGATTCCTCTGTGTTTTGTTCATCGTCTTCAGGGTTGGCACATGATGGCGTGAACATGTGTGTCTTTGGAGTCCATATTTTTATCACGCCTTTCAAACTCTCTGCTGTTCTGACATGTTCATCTTTGTTCCAGGTCATTAGCTGGCATTGTCCATTTGGACTGCAATAGATCCATTTTCCTTCATACCTTCTTCGCTTTTTAGGATATGTGAATTTTGTTCCTTCTGGCGCAAATTTCCTGTCCTTCACGAAGTCTATTATTTCTTCGTTAGTTAGGTCTCTAGGCTTCCATCTTGGCTTGACATCAACCATTATTTACATCCCTATGGCTTTCTTCGCATTTTTCTGGCACTGTGTAATGATTATCTTGATTACGCAGAATCCTAACAATACCATTGCTAGGAGAGCTCCCAGAAGCTTGAATATGTCTGCCATCCATTGTGGAACCCACGAGAATAGGTTTCCAAACCAGCTGTCATCGTGCACTTCACCACTTTCATTGATCATCTGGTTTTTCAGGCTTATGGACTCTGTTAGGGTTCCGTTTTCTTCATCATGTGATGGTACAAATGTGAAACATGATTCTCCGATTTTTTCACAAACACTTCCATCCATTGCTGTGATCATGACAAGCACATATCTGTTCTGGAGAGTCATCAGTCTGATGGCTCTCAGCTCTTCTTTAATCGCGTTGAATCCTTTTATAGTGGTATTGATGGTTTGCAATAACTCCCATGTGGTTATCTGCAACCATTTAGCATTCACTCCAACTTGGATGTGGGGCAGGAGTAATGTCGTGAATACTGTAGAGGTGAGGCTAAACAGCCTGTGTTCATACGGGATTGCATGAAATGCCTCTTCTGATTTGGTAGAAAAGTAATTTTCTCTTTTCATCCTGGACACTAGTTCCGCAGATCTCCTTCTCCTTAAATGAGCGTCTGCTTTCGGGAACCTGTCCAAATTCTGGTCATTCTTGGGGATTACTAGTGCAGGAACATGGACATTCACTATTGTGCATATGCCTCCCCAGTTTCTCGGCAGTCTTATGTATGCCTTGGATCCACACGCCCAGTAGTGATCCATAATCACTGCGGTTCCATGTACCATTCCTGGGGCGTCGAAGACTTGTCCACATTTCTGATTCTCTCCCATCTTCCTCGTACCGTTGTTTCTGAAGCATAATTTTGGGTTCTCCAATGGTACTATCTGCAGGGGTCCCCCTCTGTCTTCGACCCATGTGAGTAATTTTGCAAGTTTTGGCCATAATGGCTTGCATCCTTTCCGCACTATGTTGATGGTAGGTTCGTAATGTCCGGCGACCATCCAGGCTCTGTAGATCACCACTCCTTTTTCCCATCCGTCTGGTGAAAGCACTGTCCCCAAATCTGCATCTGACCTCTGTTCTTCCAACCTCGGGCTTCTTCTGGGGTTTTCCCTTGAACATTTAGCTTCAGATTCACTTCCCATTTAATTCCTGCCCCTTTTATGCTGGGGTTCTCATACCTGATCACAAGGTTCTTGGTGTGAGCTCTGTTTCTTGTCTTTATGTCTTGAACATAATCATCCTCAGCAGGATCCGTTGCTTCAGTTGCCCATTTCTGGGAGGCATCACTGCCCATGAACTGGCCTCTGGTCTTGCACATTGCTACGTGTGACATACAGTGTGCTGTCTGGACATCGATTTCTACAGCCTCAAAGATCTTAGACTTTACCATACTGTATGGTCGGAGCACACAGACGAAGCATTCTCCTTCTGACTTCCTTCGTCCTACTTCCTTCATGTGTTGGTACCATATGTTGTTTCCGAGATGGGCAGTGCTGTCCAGGTAGTCGTTAAGTTCATTGTTATCTTCATATGAGCTTCTCTTGATTCTCAGCGTACTTCTGTAGTTTGCTATGACCATGTCTCTAAATGCGTCTGTGCTGCTCTTCCTCTCTGGGTATCTCGGTGGAGCTGGCTGCCTCAACTGCATCGCTGTGGTAGGAGAGGGGTTTGTTTTTTCTTTCCTTCCTCTTCGTATGTTGTCATAGACTTCCCCTAACCGCCATTAACTCCTCAGTTCTTCAATGCATGGCTGTGTCGTAGGTCTGGTGCTTGTTCCCTGCTTTTGAGCAGATGTGCTTGCTGTTATAGTCTCTATAGCCTTGCCGTTCAGCTCCTCGTGCAATTTCTTTGCTCTGAATATAAATGGGAACAAGTAGTCTATTAGCATTTGTTTCTTCCCTGTGAATTCTCTTGTGGCCACTTCTGTTCTTTTGAGGGATTTACTATTCCCTCCGTCTTTGGTATTTCACTTGGTTTTTCTTGGTCACTTCCAATATTCTCTGGAATTGAATGTTCGGCACGCAGTCTCTTCTTCTCTGCTGCCTTTGTTGGAGACCTTACAGCCATTGACACTTGCCCTTGTTTGTGTGCATTCTGTGTATGGGTGCGTGCTGTGATCAGTGCTATATTTTCATTCATTCCGTGCTGACCCTGTCTCCAGCTTTTTTCCCCATTCATTACCGCATGTGTATACGTATCACTGCTAATTACATTTAATTTTAAATCATTTGCTTCATCATTAGCATTTCTTGGAACTGGAATCACTATATAGGGCCTGGGTGCTGTCGTAGGCCCCTGACGTTCGTTATCCAGTGGGTGTACTGATAGGGGGACACTTCGTGCACCAATAAAGAAGGCAGTTCTGATTGTTAATAATAGAAAAACAATAACGATCATTGTACATATAGACATAATAGTTCGGAATGATAGTTTGCAGCATTTTCTTCCAGGGAGGTGGGGGCGTCCCTCCGCTGGAGGTAGAACTACGTTACTGTTTTGGGTCCCCATTTCGACCAGGTCCATAGTCAATTATTTATTCCTCTTCTTGCTCTGATCTTGTAGCTTCTAAAGTTATTATTACTAAGGTGTCTAGTGCTCCTCGAGTGTCCCCCCTCTTGCGGGTGACGACGGTAGTCTCTGGGTACTCGGTACAGTTCCTGTGCTAGACTATGAAAAAGGGTTAGGCTAGCACTCTTGGTACATCACATTCATCTATGCATATCGATAATAGGTGAGGTCCCAATGCACGCCTCGAATTTGTCTTGGTCCTGAGGACATGATGGAACTGGCTGAATGTGAAAGAATGAAAAGGTAACTTTTAAAAATCACATAAAATAAAAATGCTGTAAAAATAAAAACAAAAATAAAAATAACAGTGAACATGTGAAAAAATAGGAAAAAATTAGAAAAATGAAGAAAAAGGAAAATAAGACAGTGAAGTTCTTGTGTTAGCTCCTTTCGCTCGGTCTCTCAGCGATAAGTTGAAGAACAGTGTCTTTCTCCTTGACCTGCTCCACGGTGGAAGGGTGACGAAAGGGAAAATAAGAAAAATAGAAGAAAAAATAAAAATGAACTAGGAACAAGATGTCGTAATCTTTGTTTCTGCTCTTCTCGATCTGTCCTCGGCAGAAAGTCTTATTGTGGATATTCTCGTTCTAAGGCTCTTCTCAGCAGTGGATGACCGTAATTACTTCTCAGTTTTGCTATGATGGCTCTCAGGAGCATGTTTAACTGTGTATTCTTTGCTGGATCTCTGAGAAATGGGGCGCCGTCAGCATTGTTTGGTCTACCCACTAGTCCTGGAAAGTTCTCAATGAGGTAAAAGAAGACATGGTATGCATATCTGCTGTTTTCTGGTGACAGCGACATTCATTCTGATTTTCTGGTCTAGATTATAGCCCTTTTTTGTGACGTGCACAGTTTTTACACTTTCCTGCTGCGTGGATTGCGACCACGTGGTTCAATTTGTACCACACTTGGTTCAGGAATTCGTTGTTTCTTGGGTCTCTGATAAAGGATAAGGTATCTGTGGTTCTCCCGACAAGTCCTGGGCACTCCTCTATGATTCAGAAAAATAAGGTGTATGTCAGTTCATCGATGATCACTTGAGGTGGGAGCATTTGTCCTTATTCCCAGTACTCTGGCACTTCGGCAAAATCCTCTGCGAGGACAGTCAGTAGTTGCTGTATTATCTTCCTGTTAGCTGGATTTTGAATGAAATCTGGGATGGTGGTTTCTCTCCCTACAAGTGATGGATATGTCTCTAATCCTATCCGGAAACAGGAAAGCACATCCTCTGTGATGTTTCTACTGGAGGATACCATAAGTTCTATGAACAAAGTCTTGGTATTGGTTGCTTTAGGATGTCGTTTTGGTTCTCAGAAATGTCTTATTTCCTGCTTTCCAGAGTCTTAGGGCCTTTTCAATGATTTGTGTGGTTTTGAACGTTCATATATGTAGTGTTATTGCTGCCTCAGGTGTGCGATTCTCTTCTTTCCCCTGCACCTTCGGCTGCACAGAGTGTCTGTTTTATTGTCTTTCATTCCTTTTAGTATTTGGAGGGAAGGTTCAGTGTAAGGTTGAGATGTTCACAAAGAGCTCTCGTCTTGTCCTTTCTGCTCATGCGTCCTTCTTCCTTGCCATGGATCTTGTCTACACATGCTGAAGCTCTTCCCCGTTGTCTGTAGAATTTTCGCAGCTGGATGCAGCCAGAGGGATCTCTCCTATAAAGTGTTTAATGTCATTTAGGAAGATCCATGCTCTTCTGCCCTGGAGCTTGACAGCAGACGGGGTGCAGTCCTCTACAATGAAGGGGCCATGAAATCTTGGCTCGGCCCACCTTTTCCTGGTAAAGTTCTTCACCAGTATGCTGTCACCAGAGAAGACAAGGGGTGCATGTACACTTTGCTCGGTGTCTGCTTCAGCACTTCCAGTTGCGTCTCGTGCTGCGCCGTCCCCCTTTCGCCGTCGTTGCAACTGGCCTGTAATGACAGAGGCACTGGATGTCATACAGTCTAGGTACTTTTGCATCTCTGTTCCCAGGACCTCTCTAGTCGGCTGGGCATCACAACTAGCTCTAACTTGCAGGGTAAGAGGGGTCCTCATCATTCTGCCTGTAACTATCTCGTGCGTCGTTAGATGATGGTCAGAGCCTGGTTGGTTCCGAAGTGCATACAATGCCAATGGTAGACAGTGCAGCCATCCCTTCTTTAATGTGAGCTTCAACTTGGCTATCCTTCCCTTAAGCAAGCCGTTGATCCGTTCACATATCCCTTTCCCCTCAGGATGATACACCAACAAGAACTTGTGCTTTTTACCAAGCAACAAACTAATATGTTCGAAAACTGCATTTACAAAGTGGGCCCCATTATCTGATCTCATTACCTCACACACCCCCATCTAGGGAACACTTCTCTTACCAAGAACTTGGCCGCACAGGTAGTGTCGGGGTGTGTAAAGGGGCCTGCCTCTATCCATCTAGAGAATGGACACACCACCACAATTAAATACCTGTACCCGTTGCACACTTGAATCATGTTGACGTAGTCAATATGCAAGTGCTGGAATGGTCCATTTGGTCTGGGAATGATTCCTCCCACTACTTTTAATGTGTGCCCAGCTGTGAATTGCTGGCAGATAATGCAGTTCGCAATAAAAAATGCTACGTGCTCCGCTAAATTCGGTGTGAACCAGTCTTCCGCAAGCATTGCAGCTAGGGTTTCTTTTGACATGTGTATGGGGTAGTGAAGTTGTTCTAGCGCTACCTTTAGGAGGGCGACCGGCATTACTGGTTTATCAGTTCTCTCTTGCCTCCATAACCCGTCAGAAGGTTTAAAGAACACCCTCGACGTCTCCACATATTTTTCTCCTCCTGAGGTGCCTCCCCCTGGAGCTCCATTAGCTGAGTCTGCCCCATATTGCTATAGGCTTCTGGTGTGGCTCGCGCCACCATCATCCGCTCATGGGTACGTGCCGCCTCCATGTCCATGATTGTTTCATTCCTGGATGCCATACGTTTGGCTTCCGTGTCCGATTCATGGTTTCCACGTGACATGAAATCCATCCCCTTGGTATGAGCGGTGCATTTCACGATCGCTATGCCCACTGGGAGCTGTAGTGCTTTTATCAACCTGTCCAACAGGGCTGCATGTTGTACTGGTGTGCCGTCTGTTCGAAGGTAGCCCCTCCTTTTCCAGCACGCCAGACCTGCATGTACTGTGGACGTCACATAGGCTGAGTCACAGTACACAGTTACTTCCTGGTCTGCGTGATTCTCAATGGCAAGTATCAGTGCCAATAGTTCTGCAACTTGTGCCGAATAATGAGATGGTATTCGTGCACTAATGAGTACTCAGAACTCTCCATTTGCTAGGTGTTTTACCATGGCCACGCCTGTATACCTTTGTCCGTCTTCTTGGTCAATTCTCGAAGACCCGTCAATAAAGACGATCTCTCCACTTGCCAGGGCATTTTCTTTTACCCTGGGGATCTCATCATAGCACTCCTTATAGTTTGCACAGTCGTGTATAGGTTCTCCCTCTGTGACTGGCTCTGCTAGGAATGTAGCTGGATTCACAGTTTTACATTGCACTATTTTAATCGATGGATTAGAAATAATCACCTCATAGGCAGATGCTCTCTGAGATGTCAGTGTGCCCTTTGGCTTCTCTAGTATGGCGAACAGCGAATGTTCAACATACAATGTCATGGAGCACCCCATCACAATGGATGATGCCTTTTCGATAGCGAATGCAGCAGCAGCTAGGTTTTGTTCACATGGGAAGTGGCCCTTCATGACTGGGTCCAGATTCCCGCTGTAATATGCTAGGTGCTTGTACACCAGCGAGGTTCGCTGAGCAAGCACTGCCGTCATAAAGTTACCATCGGTATGTGAGAAGAGGTAGAATTCCTCTGCATAATTAGGAATCCCGAGAACTGGGGCCTTACAAATTGCCCCCTCAAGCTCTGTAAACCCCTTTTCCATCGCCTCAGTCCATTCGATATCTCCCCTTGTCGCCTGGGCCGCCTTTAGGGCCTGAAGCAAGGGCTTGGTGTATGAGCTGTAGTCAAAGACCCATGCTCTGACGTAATTACACAGGCCTAAAAAGCTTTGCATTTGTTTTATTGTGCACGGCTTAGCCGTGTTCATGATGGCTCCAGGTTTTTCTGGGGTTATCAGTTGGCCTATGTATAACACTTCTGGCTGACAGTACTGCAACTTCTCCTTATCAACCTTGTAACCCTTCTTAGCCAGTATAGTCAATAGCTGCAGAGTCATGCCTGCATTGCTCTTCACTGGTGCTGCAGGTCAGGATGTCATCTACATTCTGCAAAACAACACTGTCCACCACAATGTTGCTTAGGTCCATTTGCAGGACTCTGTTGAAGATTGATGGGGACTCACAGTACCCCTGTGGCAACCTCGTGCTTTTCAGACACATTTGTCTGAAAGTGAATGACGTCAGATCTTGTGAGTCACGGTGCAATGGAATCGAGAAAAATGCGTTTTTCAAATCGATCACTGTGAAATATTTAGCCTCAGTGGGGATATTGCATAGAATTGTAGAGGGGTTCGGGACTATAGGGAACTCGGCTTCAACAATTTAATTTAATGCTCTTAAATCTTGGATTAAACGCTAAGACCCTCCCTTCGATTTCTTGACAGGGTAAATCACTGTATTTCAAGGTGTTTCTGACGTCACTAGGATGCCCTGCTCCATCATGGCAGAAATTGTCTTCGCAATCCCTTCCTCAGCCTCTCTGGACATGGGATATTGTCGAGCACACAGTAAAATTGCTCCCGGTTTCAGCTTGATTTTCACTTCACCGGCCCCCTTCAGGAGACCTACGTCATAGGGCCCTGTAGTCCATACCGCGACAGGCACTTGGGCCATGTCGTCATCAAAGTATTCTGGACGTATTAGTGCCAACATCATTCTCTGTGGCACCTCTCGTTTGATCATTTTGACCCAAAATATGAGACTCACTTCCATCCTTGTCTCTTCTCGGTCAGGGTATTCTTCAAACAGATCATCATCGGTGACGTCAGTCACTCGATACCCTTCTTCGATGCCGATAATCGCACACCATTGTCTGCCTCATTGTCATATCCTTCAACCAATACCACTTTCCCTCGCACTGCGGCAGATTGTATCATTAAAGGGAATACTTGTCCCACCTCTTCGTGCATGGGTATTCTTGGGCTGAATAGAAATTCATCAGGGGTTCTCATATCTTTGTCTGCGAGGCCTGGCAACCCCGCCATAAGCACCTGCACGCCATAAGTGAATACTTCTGGTTCTAATGGTGTAGCCCTCATTGCTACATGTCCTGAGTATGCTCTGATCATTTTGCACACGTTTGAATAATGCATTCCTGGGGTGGAGCACACTATACCATTCTCGGTAAACGAGATGGTCATGTTTAATTTAGTCATCAGGTTTGTCATCAGAATGTTTACTGGGGTCTGACGTGAATATAATAGGGGCACATTCATTTCGCGCTCTCCCGCTGAGACTGGGAGTGCCTCTGTAAAGGGAACTCTACTATGTGCTCCAGTGAAACTCTGGGTGTCTATAGCCTCACCGGACAAGGAAAATTTGCCCTCTCTTATGCACGAGCCTGTTGCACCCGTGTCAACTAAGAAGGAATATTCTTTCCCCCCTATGGTGACATTAACCCTAGGTTCCCTATTAGGGTCTGGTGTCACCGATAGGATAGAGCACATCAGAGTTCTCTGTGAGCTGTCCTATTTCATATACAGGTTTGGTCCACTGTACACTTGTGGGTTTCCCCCATTTCCAGGGTTAATTCCCCCTCCGGAATTATTACCCTGTACCGCCTGTGGCGGCGCCTGCTGGGGTTGTCCCTGTGGCGAAATTCCCATGTTCGGTGGTTGGACCGTTTGCTGTGCACTTTGCTGCACGCCTAACGCCTGTGGTTGCACTGTGTAGTTTTGCGCACACCGCCCTGCTGCAGGCTGGTGGTTTGATTCACCATGCCTGTCCCCATCCCTTGGCTGTTTTGCCACATGCCTTGGCTTCTGCACATGCACGCCACATGTCCTGTCATTCCACACAAACAACACACTGGCGGTAGTCAGGCCATTTGTCCATCTGGCATAGCTGGACCGCCCATCTGTGCGTTCTGAAAGCCACCTTGAACATTCTGAAAGCCTCCTTGGTTACCTCTAAACCCTCCCTGATAACTCTGCCATCCTCTACTTCCAAAACCCCTTCCCCTTGGGTAAAATCCTGTGTTACCCTGATCATTCTGTGATGGGTTAGTTGCTTGCTGTGTGCTTGGTTTGGCTCGGCTGGTGAGCATGGCTCCCTCGAGAGTATACTTCGAGAGCTTCTTTTGTACCAGCTTTGCCTCCTCTCCCTTACGAGTTGCCTCCTTTTTCCGATTCTTTTCTTGCAACAATCTACAATAGTGTGCAATTGTCAACTGTATTTTGGCCCATGGTTTAGCTTCTATTCCTACCAATTTCTTAAGCTGTTTTCGCACCGGCTCTGTTAACCCTTGGCACAATATATGGTAGAATACAGGAATAGATTTCGTCCAAGACTCGTGCGTTTCAAGCACCCACGCGTCTTGAAAATTCTGGATATAAATCAATGGATCCTCTGACTCTTTCATTTTTCGAGTCATTATAGCTCCCATATCAGACGTGTCTGGATTTAGCGTATTCAGCGCTTTCCACACTGCTGCTCTACAGTTATTAAATGACGCCCCATCATGGGAGGTGTTAGTTATGGTTAATAAGGGTAGCCCACCCTTTTCCACACATCGTCTGCCCTTTTGCCAAGTATAGAGATTAGTAGGCCCTTAATTTCCCCTACGGCTAGGGTGACACCCCCTGTCATTTTCTGTAACTCATGTATCCACTTCCCAGCCCCCGACGTCAGCATTGGGAGTTTATTTTTTAGGTTTTCCCGGTCCATGTGTGGCCCTGGAATGTATTGTGGTCTAACTCCCCCTTTTTCTAGTAACGGGATTTGAAATGCACAGTCCTCCTTCTCTTTCCCCGTAGCTCTCCGGTCTATCGCCGGGGTGGCATTTCCGCCTTGCCGCCTTCCTGGCAATGCACTTAATCTGTCTGTTTAAGCAGATGCTGATGCCCCCCCTCTGACCGTGAGGTGTTTCTTTATGTCGGCTGGACTGTTCAGCAGACTTCGGTGCCCTACTTATAGACCCACTAGCATCTGACCATCGTACCTCTCGGTCCTCTGTGAGCCGTTTTTCGCACCGTCTCCCTTCCTCATGTGCTACTTCCTCCGTTTCCCCACCGGAGTCAGATTCTGAGTACTCCCAGTTTACGCAACTTCTTACATCATCTTCATTCTGCCCAATCTCCAGCCTGTCTAGGGACAGTCCCCTGCTCCCACTGCTTCGGGTGACATCCTCTGTGTTGGATAGCTGAGTGCTTTCTAGGCGATTTTTATCAATCGTTTCCCCGATGCTTCTGGTGTCGAAGTCATCCTCAATATTTGTCCCGCTTGTACCTGGTACCGCATCGCTTGCAGGAAAGAATTCTTCTATTTCTTCCCATTCTACAACAGGATTGGGTTTTTTAACTTCCCGTTGCAAATATTCTAGATCTCGTGCCCTCCGTCTGCGCTTACGTTCTGCTTCCTGATCTATTTCTTTTCGCTTCTTTGCTTCTTCTCTAGCCTTATCTACTTCCCTCATCCCTTCATTTCTACGTTCCCTTGCCCTTCTACTTTCCTCGTCTTCTCGCTTCTTTTCTTTCCTTTCGTGCACTCTCCTTTCTTCCTCTAACTTTAGCATGTTCTGCCTGTACTTTTCATAGGCTGCGCACTGTGTGTGATTGAGTCATATTCCTTGCTCTTCGTGATATATTTGTTCTCACCTTAACCTATCCTTCTTTCTTACCCTCTCGTTTCTCATTTCCTTTTCTTTCTCTTTTTCCCTTCTGTGTGCCTCGTCAGCCTGTTCCCTCGGCCTCACATCATCACTTCCTTTTCCGTCTAATTTTAACAGTATCTGTCC
The DNA here is from genome assembly GCF_040938575.1 of Ambystoma mexicanum. NCBI lineage: Eukaryota > Metazoa > Chordata > Amphibia > Caudata > Ambystomatidae > Ambystoma > Ambystoma mexicanum. The sequence goes on from NC_090941.1 coordinate 319,987,347, forward strand.
TCCCATCCATTCGTCTTTTGCGAATGTTGCCTCATCACATCCTTTCTGCTTCTTTCCCTCTCTCTCTTACTCAAGATATGCACTACTCTGTGCCTGACCCTTTCCTTCATCACTGCATCTCTCCTTTTCCCTTGGGACTCCGGAGGCAAGATTACTTTCCTGCTCTTTTTCTTTGATGTCGTCACTACTATACGTAGGCAACTCATATGCCGGGTTGCTGTACCCCGTGGCTGCCTTAAGTTCTCTTAGCGGGTAAATACCCTCTGACTTACTCCCTTCGATCACTGGCTCAGACGGGGCAGGTGGCACGGTAGGCGTCTCACCCCCCTCTGTACATACATTTAATATCCAATCTGCGGGTGGTTCTTCCTCCTTCGTCTGCTTGAACGTTTTCCAAAGTTTGAGGACGTCAAGACGTTTCTCTAGCTTGTTGCCATTATATGTGGCGTGTAGGAAGGTAGTCATATGCTGCAAAACAGCCTTAGAGAGTGACCCGTTCTGGGGCCACGGCATAAACATTTTATTTGCGGTACCCTTAACCAACTCTTGGCTGTATTTCTTCAGCTTTGGTGCATGCTTGGGCAACTGTTTGCATAAATGTGCAAGTGGGGTAACTTCTTCCATTTCTGATTTCGTCACTACCAGTATTAATACAGTTCTTTAATCCTTCACCAGTATGAGCGAGCACCAAATACGCAAGCTCCAATCCAATCTTTTCCTGCCAAATTTTTTACCAACAATTTACTCAAAACTCATCTATTCAATGGCGGTTCCCTCTAGTTACAGAACCGCGTAAAGCCAAAATGCATTTTAAACAATCACCAAAACAATTATTTTACATTTGACACACAACAGAACACATATGACAGACTTTTGACAGACTAGACAGACACCAGCTGGTCATGCATATACCTCCCTTCTAATCAATACCCCATCATGGGATGTGAACGAACCCCTTTGATGCCGTCTTTAATCATCATCGTAGCCTAAATTGTCCCCCCACTGGGGGCTCTGGGTTCACGTTCCTTCTGACCACTCTTTAAAGCACAGGAACAAGGCAAATCCTTATGTTTTTTCTCAGGTGCCCCCCTGGTAACCCTTATGTTCTTTCTCAGGTGCCCCCCCTGGTAATCCTTACGTTTTTTTCTCAGGTGCCCCCCTGGGATCCACTTTTTATTTCTTATGCTCGAGTCATTAACCCCTTATATATATATATATATATATATATATATATATATATACAGTCTTCTCTACTCCTAACTACTTTATTTTTTCTTCTCTGCCGCCCACCGTTACCTTTCCCTTACTGGCTCTAATGTCTACACAACATTTGCCAAAGCAACGAGTTTTATTGCTTCACTCAGCGATCGCATCGTTTCCTCTCTGGAACTTTGGGATCAACGCCCCTTCCTCTTCCTGCTTTTAAGGCTTTCGTCCGATCCGCTGCCCATGGGAATGAGAAGGGTTATGCTTGGAAAGGCGGGTTCCTTCAGACCAACTGCAGATTTTTGAAATGTTTACTCTATCATTGCCCAAGGGGAGCTTCTCAGTCTACTCAGCTGGAATGGCGAAAAAACTTGTGATCTTACCGAAGGCCTAGAGTTACTCCGTGCCGTCGGTCTAAGGGTGTCTTATAACTATATCAATCGATAATCTATAATTGATGGCCGTAACCATCCTCTGCTACCAAGTGTTCTGGAGGAGAGGAATTCACTGACGGGCCCATAGGTCAGCACTGCTCCTCTAGAACTTGTAAGACAAGATAGCTGCACCATGTGAGGGATGGGGGTGCAGGATTCACTTACTCCGACATGACTCAATAACGAGGACTCAGTTTAATGACAAGTACATCAAACAGGGAAACAAATGGGAATCAGCTGTAGTGCGATCACCTGTCTCACTCCGACTTCCTCGAACTTCAGTTGAACAGTAATTCTTATAGGCAATATTCGTCATCATTGATGTCTAGCTCTACAAAACTCGACATGCAATATAATTGGTCAGGCAAGGTAACTTAAGTATAGGTACTATATCTGTATATGATGATAGGGCATGCGGATTGGATAACTCTTATCTGGTGGGCGTCTACGCCCATCCCACTACATCACACGTAATTGACGTCATCACAAGTACAATGACTCATTGGTTCTACTATCTATAGGACTCCAGATAACTTGGTCCATTGTGATTGGTCAGGTTACCCCCTAGACATAAATCCCCATTTTAATTAGCAGCATGCAGAATGGACACCCAGGTGCCTAGTGTCCCAGGTTTCACCCTGCCTCCCTTCCATCAATCAGTATCTTAGGGCTATGTATCAATTAGTTGGTTGGGTATGGCCTCGGATCTGTAGCCTCTTATCAGGAAAAGTTATGGCATTGTCGGGTTCTGGATGACATCAGGCGATGGTACCTCTTCGCGCCTGGCTGGTCACGTGTCTGTTCACCATGGATCTGCTTCCGTTTCCAGCTTTTATTGTATTTATTTCTGCTTCGGGCCTACCACCTGCCTGGGCCTCTCTTATCTTGACCTTCACAGACGAGCTGGTATGCTCTGAAGTTTGGTTCTTGCGAGTTGACGCTCTCCTCCATTCTCTGGGTGACCTCGATTTCCCAGACATGAGCTGCTCTCTGAGTTTCGATTCCGCTCTTCCTCTCTGTTCTGGCTGAGTTGTGAAACTTGGCCTGCCAGGCCTCTGGCAGCCTGGGCCCACTTCTGCTTTACAAAATGGAGTCACACTCGTATAACGTGCTTTTTGAGGTAGCCATTGGCCCTCCATTAAGGCTCCTGGTGTTTCTTCATGGACTGTATGTAGGTACTCCTCATTTCGTATCATCGGCTGGTATGGCTGTCTGATAGGGTACCGTGCCACCCAGGGTTGTCTAGTTATGGGCGCTTCAACAGGTACGGATCTTCTAATGTACACTGGGCAGAGGCCCAGTACAACTCTCTGTTGGTTCATTTGCTCTTCATACGTCACGTACCTTTGCAAGTACCTTCCTGGCACCTTGAAAGGAGGGACAGGGGTGCAGGTCACATCTGGGACCTCCTTTACACACCTTAAACTGGGGTGAGATGGAAACCTTCTATTGCAGACCCCACCAAAACACCCCCTCATTTATAAGAAGCGATTGATGTAAAGCTGTTCATTAAGTCCATGGGGGCTCTCGGCTTGCTGGAGGAAAACTCCCAATGCTTCCTGCAGTAATAGTCTCTATTGCTTACCTCCTTGTGTTAATGCGGACACCACGTCCAAGATATGAAATCTCATTTTCTGAGCTTCGATGTCGATTGGCCATTGGGGAAACGCAGTGCCTGGTTCTCACTTCTCAGTGTAGTTTTGTCCTCAATCCACCAGACTCATGGCAGTGTAGTGGCTTGACACTTGACCTATGTATGGTTTACCACAAGGACACTTGATATTGTAAATGACTACTGCCCTCACACAATTAAAAAGTTATTTCATTTGATTGCTTTGCCAGCGCTATCATGGTGACCATTAGTCCCTTGTTTATAATGTCCGCGTTTTGACACCTGGACCATGTACATTCTGCCTGTTTATTTAAGAGAAATTAATTTCTGCATTCGTGATTTAGGCGACCGTTATGGCCTTCTGAAGTCTATCTGCTTTCAATAAGCTCCATGAAAAAGTAGCTATGCACGGCGCGTGCATTGTGTCCCCTGTATTCGATCTATAGCTTTTTCTGTACAAATGAAATGTTAATCATGTCAGGCTATTCTTTTTTTAAGACCTGTGCTCTGCAGTTCACCCTTGGCACATATGTGAGTGTCTGAAGCCAATACCCATGTAAGTGTTGGGTGTCTGACTGATACTTTGATATGCAGGAATGGCGCTTCCCCGCTAGCCCTTCCACCGTAAAGGTTTCATGCGTATATCCCACACGTGAACAGGGGGACCCGCGTCTTGTGCTGCCTGCTCAGCCATTTGGGTTCTGCTATGTACAGCAGTCCAGCTGGGCGATCAGGACTTTTTGAATCAGCCCCTATATGTCCTATATGTTCTTCAGACCTGTTTGTGTGACTCGTCTCAGTATTGCTCTTCTGTGTCTCTCCTGGGCCTTCTCTGTGTCTCTCCTGGGCCTTCTAATCTGTTTCCTGTTATTCGCTCCTCTCTATCTGCTGGAAAGGTGCCCCATTGCTTTTCCATGAAAACAAAGGATCTGGTGGCGTCTGATAAAAATGCCCTCTTTCCAGTCAGTGTCAAACCAATTTACAAAATGGCATACATATACATAGCAGATAACTGGTGCACAGTAAAACTAACGGCGCACTAACGAATAGTGCCACAAATGGCGAATTAAAGAGATGGGGTGTTGAGAAGAGCTCAGTAGGACAGGTGGGATTTTCTATTGTGCTACCAAACCAATAAGAAACCTAAAACCTATTTTACTAACAATATATATAAATATATATATATATATATATATATATATATTTCCTTTTTTGAAATAACAAACAATTATATAGTCATTTACGTTTCTGGTGTTTTAATATTTACTTTAACTGTAAACTTAGTTATGTTTACCTCTTTGTGTTCAGTCAATCATTTTCAGAGTATTGTCATAAAGAACCAGATCATTGTATCATACACGTCTGAGATGTTTGTAGATGCTTAAAACATAGTACTCCCTATTTTTGAAAGTTGTGTGTAAAATAATTTGTTAGGGACTGAAAGCATGAGTCCTGTTCCCAATGGGAGTAGTTTATAAACAAGTCAAAATATGTTCAACTGTCAAACAGAAATATTTTTGTGAGAAATACTCCTTTGCACCAAGTTCTTCATGCACATTAAAATATACATTTGACTCTTCCATAATTATAGTTGTTACTGTTTTGTGGTACCACATGAACTACTGGTTTAAACACATGCATGCATCTGTTTGTGTGAAAACAGGGGCACAAGCTCCTATTTGTCCATTTCCCATTGATTTATTTGTACTCCCTATTTCTATTTTTGGGGACTATTTGAAAATTTTTAGGGAGTAAAAGTGGCCAACACACCCCAATGAACCCCTTATATGTAGGACTGGGCACATTATAAAAGAATAAGCTTAAAGTGGCCCAGTGACACAATTTCCTTAAGAATCCCCAAATTACAGAGATGGGTCGAAGGGATTTTGCATAAAATATTGTAAGCAATATGATGGATTGATAGCAGCAGGCTGAAATGTGGCACACTAAAGGCCGCTCGTCTCTCGTCTCCCGAAGTTATCCTGCCTCCCTTACTAAGGCGACCAAGGTGAGGGCCTAAAAGTCTCAGCCTTTTCTGTTTATCTCCCTTTGGAATTTTCCTAGGGGATATCCTGTCCTGACCATTCCCTGGGAATAAGATGTGGGTAGATTTTATTTAGTGCCTTGGTGCCTTTCAATTGCCCATGTCCTGTCACCCTGGTTGCTAACTCCTTCTTTTTCCACTCCCTGATGGTACAACTCCCTCTATTCTACCCTCTCTCTATTCTTCTCCCTTTCTCTTCCTGTCTTTCTCCCTCCGGTCAACTTCCCACTCTCTTCTGTCCCTGCAATGTCCACACTCTCTGTCTGTTCTTCTTGCTTCACTCCTCTCCTCTCACTGCTCTCCTCTCCACTCTCCTCTCCTGCTCTGCTCTCTTCTTCCCATTCCAGTCTACTCTCCTCTCCCTTTTCCACTCTCTTCTTCACTCCTGTCTTGACTCCACACTACTCTTGTCTCCCCTCTCCTCTCTACACTCTACACACTTTTTCTGGCTCCTACTCTTTGCTCCTCTCCTCTCCCTTTCCTGCTCTACTCTCCTCTCCCGTCTCCACGCTACTCTCCTCTTCATCCTCCAATATCCTCCCCACTCCCCCTCCTGTTTCCCAATTTCTTTCACTTCCTCAATCCCTCTCCTTGCTGTCCTTCACTTATCCTGCAACACTACACGTAACACCCTGCGCACACTCCAACAAACATTGACTCACTTGCTGCCACACTCTTTCAATCAGGTACGACTCTCTCCCACAACCAGCACCTCACTTGTAACATGCCCCACCACAATTTCAGAAATGCTCTGCTCCACACGCCCTCCTTGACCTCACCTCTCCGCCTACCTGCACTCAACCTGACTTCACCTAAACACCCCTCATCTGTCTGATTAACACTGGAATTTTGTACCCATTACCTCCTGTGTATTCCATACACTCCCTTCTACATTAAATCCCTGGCCCACCTGCTTACAATGGCCAATCTTCCTTCCTTGTTTCCCCCAGGGTTGTGCTGCAGCCACAGGAGATTTCACAAACTCGGTAGCCCTGCCCCCTTCTTGTGCATAGCACGTTAAGCAGTCTTTTTGTTGGGGGCCTTTGAGTTTATGCTGTGAGTCGGGGATTAAAGGTGAGCTGCTTCTATGGACCGGCGTTAACATTCCTATTCCTCCAGTGATGCCTGTGATTTTGTTCCATAGCGCCCAGCAAGTACCCTCCGCTGCATGGGTTTTAGGGATCGATAGTCTTGCAAGAATAGAAACAGAATTCTGGCCAGAATGGGGCATGGCAGGCATTGGGTGATAGACAGTGGTACCTGGTACATGAAACATGGCAGAAACAGTGGAAAGGGGAAGAGACTGGGGCACTCTGAACTCTTTCACCTGAAGGACTGGCTCTGGAAAATGCACTGGTTGGCCTTCTGCCCCAGGCTGAAAGGGGTCCCTGTCACTCATGACGGAATCATGCCCTTGGCCGTGTCACACTTGTGATTGTTAAAAGCAAGTATTGCCAGGCTGTGGGGGTTGGCCCACACAACATTGGATGAATAAAGATGTTTCCACTGCACACAATTCTATAATTCATGTTATTGATGAGTTTTCCCATGGCTGTCTGTGACAGTGGGTAGCATGATTTGGATATTGAACTTGTCACTTTAATCTTTATATATAAAGCTGAATGTATATATGTGTATATGTTTCTTTGGCTATAGAAATCCACACCGCTGAACCCACTGCTACCAAATTTTGCATGTATTCCTCCTTTGTCTGGGGCAAGATTCTAGGCTATGTTTGGATGCAAAAAATCAGCGCTGTAGACACCCTCATTTACTGATACTCACCCCGATTCACTACAGTAGGTACTAGAAGGAGACAACATTTGGAAAAGTGTCTAAAGCAAAATGTTTGATGTGTTGGTTATTCCTTCGAAATGTATTACTACTGTATACAGTTCGAAAGTGTTTATTAAAGCATTTTTAAAGGGAATTAAAAACATTTGTTTTATCGCGCCACTCCAAATATGGGAATTGGCAAGGTTACAGTTTGCTTAAGTTCATTCACAAGAAGAGAGCACAATCAATCAATCTTTCTTGGACATTTGAACATCACTTGGAAAAGCTCCATGTGATGTAAATAGAAAATCAATATCAAGAGAGCTTCTGAAACACAACAACAAACATCAGCACCACTTGCCGACCAGAGGACAGGAGCAACTTTCTCCATGGCAAATGGGGTGCCAGAGCAAACTGAGGCAAGACTTGCTGACATGAAGACAAGAGCAACATCCTCCAGGGCACATGCAAACTGAATCAAAATGTGCTGACAAGAGGACGAGAGCAACATCCTCCAGGGCATATGAGATACCACTCGATCAGGACACGGGCAACGCCTGGTACCCCAGCTAGTTTCCGATAAAATAACAGAATTATTGCCACCATATCTGACATGGATATTGGTAATTTAGATGTTACAAAATAGGCAAAAGAAGGTTGGCAATGCATATGGTCTTTTCATTCAGCAGGAGTGTTCCGGCATGGATTTAGATCTTCAGAGTTCAAACAATACACATTGGCTAATACTGTAGGTCAGAAATAAAAACAAGAGCTCAAGAGTTATCTGGCAAAAGTCAGGTTGGTCTTTGAGAGAGTATGGAGGCTTCCAGTGGGGAGGTAGTGTGAAGATTTTTGGAGCGCCAGACATGATTCACTTTCAAGGGACACGTACTGGAAATTCACTAAAAACCCTGTACAGTTAGTAGAAGCATGCTAAAAACAACAAACAGAGCTGTCGGATAATCTGAACTATGATCCATCTCAATCACTGCTAACAGTGTTTCCCTCAATTTCTAGCGCATGCAGCGTGTCAGTGAAAAATTGGTGGAAGATGTTATAACGTGCATATGGTTACATTTTGCCACATTCGACGTATACATATTGCAGGGGAAATGCAGTGCCATTTGCAACCACTCCTTGTCTACAATGGTTTGTTACAATGCTCTGTAGAATGTATGCCTCCAGCTAGACCTCATAGTATATAGGGAGTAGGGCTATTTGAAGGTGCCATGAGGATCTTCGATTGAATAGACATCCCGAAGGTGGTGGTATATATGTGACTTCAATCCAGCATTCCAACTAAATCAGTACTTAGGATGGGATGCACAATGGAAGCCCTTTTTTATATATTGCTATGTCAAAGTTCTTTAAATCTGGATGAGGAACCCTTGTATAACGCCCCTTTCTTTGAATCCAACTGACCTCACTGAGCCAAGAAGTAGGTTTGTTTTGCAAATTAAAAGATTTATTTAAGAATTAAACAATATATATATATCACACTTTTATGAACAAAATAATATTTGAATAGCACACTTATGAATATGGACGGTAATCAACAAGGGGAATATTACAAAATTGACAATCTCTTTAATCACTTAGGAGTATGAATATGAAGGATACTGTAGCAGAGAATACCTTATATGATTCAAGGAAATGCAATGATGGGAAAGAATGCAACACATAAATAACTTGATATGATTTCAATCAAAAGATAATGTGATCACTTTTTCCCCTGTGCCTACTCACTCCCCCCTATGCAATATGAAGAGATGGAAATGGGGGCACACAGGTTCCAGGAATACAATCAAGAATGCAGTTCAATTCCAGTTCCCCCCAGCAAGCTTAGAGAAAACAGATATGATTTTAAAACAGGCAAAAACGCTTTAGAAAGTGATTGCAATGGATGGGAAAATCTGCTAAATTGATTTTAATTTACTAAAAGAGATTCAGGATGAGTGATAGTTACTTTAGATTGGTTCAGGTCAACACTAGCAATGATTCATTAATTATTATCAAATTGGAAACGAAATTCAGCAGTGGAAAGCAAGAAGCAGCTATTTTTACAAGTGGTGAAATGGAGCTAATTTGCAATTCGTGGCAATTTTTCTGCGTGTGTAAATCGCGATTACGGAAAAACTATAATGAATTGGAATGTCGTTTTGGGTTTGTTTGAAAGCTTAGGATCTTAGCTTTGAAATGACAGTTAAATTAAAGATACAGATGTTTTTGTGAAGGTAAATTTTCAGAAATAAAGTCAAGATTTCAGAAATGACAGATGCGCCTTAGAGATTTACCAACAACAGGATGGACACAAGATTCTATAATGCAGTTCTGGACAGGTTAAAATGGTTGGAATATGATTACTTTAAACTAAGAGATTGGTTCTGTACAGTTCTAGACTAGATACTCACTCCTAGTTTTGGAATGGAATGGAAATGGGCCCCGTCAAGATCTGGTCAAGGGATTGGGCTGCGGTTCTCTCACCACCGGACAGGTCAGGCACCCTGGTCTGCGATCAGCACTGCATGGCGGTCTGCGCGGCCTTTTAGACTGGATCAAGCGGGTCCTGGATACAGCTCTGCTTTCTCTGGATCTTGGTTCTAGCACAGGGTTCTTGGCTAGAAGCAAACAGCACAGCCCGGCTGTTGAGAATCAGGTTGCAAAAGATTCTGAGGCCTGCTGAAGAGGATTCAGCTTGTGGATTAGGCCTCTCTGCTTCAAGGTTCTAGAGTTTGGTTGTAGAGTTGGTTCTAGGTCTGGAGTCTGGAGTCTGGATTCTAAGTTCTGGTCTCTGGAGTCTTTCAGCAGAGTGCTGCGCAGGAATCAGTTGAGTAGTGGAAAGGTGTGTCCCCTATCTGTCCTAAACAGTCTCTTTTTATGTGTTTCCAAAGTGGGTGTGGAGGCTGATTTCCTATGCCCAACACCCTAAGGATTTGATAGGTCAGAGAATCTCCTGTCCCCTGACTGGAGAAAATGATCAACATGTCATAGGGTGTCATCATGATGCTGTGTATATGGCTTAGCTGAAATCCCTGACCTCAGCTTTTTCATAGAAAATCTCTTTTTCATAACAAACACATTTCCAAGGTGCACAACTTGTTCATAATACATACGCACATCACAGATTACTAAAGGTACATTCTTGTCCAACTCTGATCTTCCTAGGATCTTTGGTTCAGAAATGACAACTTATTCGCGATTTTGGTGGGTTTTCCAATATTGGTTCTGCACCAAATTTGTTTTCTGCATGCAGATCCTCCCTGGTCATATTACTGTAAGTTCTTAGGTTCATAGCAAAAACACTACAGCTGCAATATTAATAAATCCCGGAGTTTTGTCTCAGAACATCGCACAACATCCAGCTTAGTCTTAAATTGTGAGTGAATTATTCATATTAACCGTCTCAAAGTTTGACATTTCTGTCAGCTTGGTAAAATTTGTTATAAGCAATTTCATAAAACATACATTTGCTTTCAATTCAATACACACAACGGTTTGTCTCTGCCCCCAGAAGCTTGGCTCTGACTCAGAGGTCACATGTCTTGTTTCCTGCTAGGAGTTGTTGACCAGGCACACCCAAATCAGCATATTCTATTCAGTTGAAAGAGTCTATTGTCTCTTTCCTCCTGCCAGCAGGGGAAATCTCCTCCTCGCAAAACAGTTCTAATTAACATGTCCATGCGATATCCTCTCCTGTTGGTAGGAAGGCTAGGTGTGAAGGGTTCCCATGGACAGAAGGCCTCTTGAAGTTTTAATTAAATCAGATTAACTTCTGATCAATTGCAACAGAGTTCCTTGTGAACAAAACATACATTTATAGACTTAAAATAAGCAATATATCTTTAAATCAAGTCTTTTTCAGAATGAAATCACTGTGTGGCACTCTATATGGCATCTTGATGGAATTCTCTTCTTTGGAATATTTAGCTTCTGAAACACAGCTCTCCTGTCAGAATTTAGAGATCGCCAGCACCTGTTGGAGGCGAGCAACGGTATTACACCCATTTTTGACAGCTGTCTATCTTTAAAAGGAGATTTAGGTTGATAGCATATGATTCTTGCATACATTGTATTAATGTTGATTCTTGCAGTAGAATAATGTGGAACACCCAACAAGAAGGTTAGATCTTTTTGGTGATTTGTGAGCCATTTTTTTAGCACATTTTGACAATCAAGAAAATGAATTCCCAAACAGCTCTGTGTTGCTTTTGGCAATCAGCATTGCCTTTTCCAAGTGCTTTCAGGCTGCTTTGTGGATGGCCCAATGGTGGTTTTAGGCAGTGATCTCCTGTGCTCCCTAAAATAGGCAAAAGTGGATGGAAGCCTATCTTTCAAATTTTTACTGTGCATTTTTGGCTGATTTTGAGCGAGCAGCATGCTTTCCAGTGGCCATTCTGATGTTTCTGCTGCCAGCAATGCACAGTGCTGTTGCAGGGCTTGGATGAGTGGGGTAAGGCATCCCACAAGGGGAAATAGGCACAACTCTGGAAAGTTTGGGCACAGTGTTTGGGAGTTGGCAACTGTCACGAAATGCAGCTAAGCAGTGATCCATACCATTAGGGTTTAGAGGTTATGAGTACAAGATGGAAGTGAATGCTTGCTGTTATGAAACAAAAGAGGGTTCTTAGGGTTGCCAGTCCTGTTTACCATAAAGAGGCTGAAGAAGGTGAACAATGTGCGGCTTTGGAAAACGTAAGCTGTGCTTGCGGTGAGAAAGAAGAGGTAAAGCCAGTGGAAATTGGGGGTCATTCTACTACCCTGCATTCAATGATACGGCTTTAGCTGAAGGATTTGCTAGTTGAGGAATAGTTTTCTAGGCCATGCAGGCAGGGATGTTGCTAGGTCTGAAAAAGATCAGGGGCTAAGGTAATGTTGGCAGTGGTGGGACTCGGGCTAGCTAGCATTTTGGTTCTAGCACCTGAGCTTCTATCCGGGGCTACAACCAAAAGACCCGGGGTTATAGCCCCCTCAGCCCCCCTCCCATAGCAACGCCTCTGCATGCAGGGATGATCTGCCGAATATCCTCATTTAGAGACTGAGGGAAAACTGTATAAAATCCAGACCCAGATCTTTCACACAATTAACTTAATTTCATCTCTCTTTATTAAAGAAAGATGTAATTAAACATGCAGCAATTGTGCTGTTTTTACCACATTTCGTGCACCACAAAGTGACAGCTATAGTCGCAATAGCAAACCCTCTGTGAAACTCTACAGCGTTATTGCTGTCTTTGAAATGTCATAAAGCAAGCGGGAAAGCGCAATAATACTCCTAGACACAAGGAAATAATAGTAGCGAGAAATCCCGCCAAAACATATAGTGGGTTGTCCTCAAGCAGACTGAGAAATGGCTTAGGGGGTTTTTCTTTGGTATGGAAGGATATGTGTTCAATTGTGCCCTGTGCAAAACACAGTGCAAACACACTTTTCCCCTTGGTTAAATCATCAAAACCATTTTGATAATGTGAGAAAGGTCTCAGCGGCCATTTTGTAACATGATTGAAGTGGGTGAAGTCGATCTACATGGGGACTTCTGGCACCCCTAATGCTGACTGTGTGCAGGAATTGGTCCTGCAAACTCGCTGAAGGAGATACCCCTGCTCAAGATAGCCCTGCTCATCGCAAGTGTGCGCCCTATCACACTGGTTTCTAATTATGCATCATCCCTAAAAAGGTCCATCTGGCACTCTTGTGGGGGCGGAGTGCAATGTGTGTAACATTCCTGCACAGTACCGTGGGGAAGTGGAATGACTGAGGCTGCTCTAAATATGTGCACTGGTGCGGATAGAAATCATCGCACACATTGTTTGGTAATGCGAAAGCATCGAATGCAAAAGCATCGAAAAAATTCATTTTTTTTAAAGGTAAAGGTTTTATTTTTATTATAATGGGTTTTAAGGGGTAAGAAAACAGGGGGTATGGAGACCCCGCATTAAAAAAATGGGAAAAAATGCACTTTTTTTAATGCATTTTTTCGATGCTTTTGCATTCGATGCTATCACTATAAACCTTTCTGACTGTTAATATTTGAAAGGTTGCCGCATGGGATAATCTCAGCCCTATTTAATGTATTATTTTGATGTCACAGTTCATTATTACTTCAAGTCGTTTGTTTCTATCTCTAGAATTCGTCCATGGGCTCGCTTGTTGTGATTCAGAATGCAACTACTTGTGAATGTCTGACTACTTCCTGAATAAATGCATAGCTGATAAGTGCGCGGCAAATATTAAAGCATCTTACTATAAAGCATGTTTAAAATCAGTACAAAGGCCGTTAAAATGAATTGCTCAGTACTCCCTACAGTTTTGATAAGACCTAAAAATACATCACTTAACATAGATTAAATTCTTCCCATGCTTTTTTTCAGCCCGCCTACACTGTAAACATCATTTGCATATAGTCATTGTCTCACTGAATCATTATGGTAATTTAATGAGCATGTCCCAGCGCAAAGTAATCATTCAGTTTCATTCACTGCAGAAACATGTCAAATAACTTGTCAAACTTACCACCACATAAAAAATGTCATTAACAGTATGAAAGGAGCAGCACTATTTTTAAAGGCTTCATTATTGGTTCTGCACGTCCCTATTTTGAGCGAGGTGCCTTCCCCATGTGGTCTCGAAATAACATTGAACGTCATAAAATGCATGTATTTCATGGGAGGGATGTGCCCTTGTTAGTCATCACCCAGCCACAGCTGGAGAGAATGTATCTGAGCACAGGATTTGATGATCTAGTCCCCTCGTAGATGTTCTTGGGATGTCAACATGCATATCGCTGTTTTATACAGTGTTGAGAATTTAAGCACAAAACGTATACGTGGAAAAAAAATACACTAAGGTGAAGAAAAATTAAGCTTTTATATCATGCTTCAGGCTGGAGATAAGCCCCCTAAGCGCGGGAACAGTATTCAAAACTGTGATGCTCTGTTACCTTGCTTTCAAAACAAGGAGGCTGCCTCTGAGCAAGGCCGGCTTTAGGCCAGGGCGACCTGGGTGGTCACCCGGGGTGCCACAAATTGGCGGCCCACCACGCCAGCTCGGGGGAGTCTTTCAAGGACACCACCGAGCTGGTGTGGTGGGTGAAGGCGTCCTATTGAAAGGAATTGCACCCGCTCTCGTGCTGGCACCGGGTGCTCCAGCACGCAGCAGGGTGCTTTTCATTACAATAGGACGCTGATTCTAAACCAGCATGGGGCAGACTTTGGCGCCCTACTGAAGTGATTAACTCCCCGCTCCAGTATGGGACCGGGGAGTTAATCACTAAAATAGAGCGCCGCAGCTAGGCCCTTGCCCCTCCACCCCCCAACCGGCCAGGACTTTCCCCCGGGTGCTGCCAAAGCAAAGGCTCTCTCTGACTCTGAGCTATCCTCCCTGCCCAGTAATTGACAAAAGTCACTTACACTTGCCTAAAAAATATGGCTGCAATCTGCAGTCCAATCCTTCTAAGTAGGGTTTGGGTGAGGTTCTCCCTCATGAGTATTTGGAAGAAGTATCCAAAATGTTGAATTTGAATGTACATTTGTCCGTATATAAAGACTAATAAGAGGGCAGGCTTAACATATCCTATATGTCTGTATTTTGTGATGATTAACATACTAGAAGATTTATTACAAATGCTGTATGTCAAATGGATGTGGGGGAGGACAATACATGGAAGTAAGGGCAGTAAGGATAGGAGAGAGAGTGATAGAAGCAGAAGACCAGGGATCCCACACACAGGTTGCCTGTGGTGCAGATGACCCCCAAGAAAACTCCAGAGTGCCCTGTAGGCCAATCCACCACTGTATGAAACATTATATAAAACCTATTATTACGCTCAATAGGTGGTGTACAGGCCTATGCATCCTCGCTAACATTAACCATTCCCGTGGCATGGTATTTATGCACTCATGTGCCCACAACCTCTCTTGTAAATGTTTGCTAATATTACAGGTCATGGAGAAGCTAGTTATTTGTTAAGTAGGCCCCCAACATCACAGTTTGTTATGTCCAATAACGTGCCCCCCTCGCCTGCCCTGTCCGCCTTGGCAGAAGAGGAACCAATATTGGCAGTGGTTCAGCAAATTCAGCCGAATCCTTGCAATGGTTGGAATGACCGATGTTGTAGATTTGTTGACGACACATGGCTCCAAAAGCATGTTACCATAATGGTGTCCCTACTAATGCTATGTTATTTTAGAATATGAAATATAAAGACACTGGGCCTCATTATGAGTCCGGCGGTAGCCGTGCCGGTAAAAACTGCACAGCTGCCGCTAGGAGTCATTTTATTGTCCGGCGCCCGGCAATGGGGACTTACCCCCCCCCAGCCCCGGCAGTGGCGGTAATTCCTCATTGCCGGGCGCCAGAAAATATTGCTCCACATTTCCATTCGAGTGCCATTGGACTCAATGGGAATGGGGAAGTCGGATGCACCGGCACCATTCATGAATGGTGCCGGTTCATCCGTCAAGGTCTGCGAGCGGGAGCCTCTCCGCCTGCCAGATCAGACCTGGCAGGCGAAAAGGCACCCGCCCTCAGAACTCGTAGTTTGCCGGTCCGGAAACAACAGTAGCAGCAAGCTTACCGGTACCATTGTTTCCGGACCGGCAACCTCGTAATGACCCCCACTATGTTCCTTTGGTCCTGTACAAAGAAACCAAAAGCAGTACGAAGGTAGATTCACTGCCCTAGTTGCTGTGGCCAGTTGAATTCCATTGCCGCAGATCCCGTCACAATATGGAGGCTGGCAAGGAGTTTAATAGACTGCTATAAATAGTGGAGAGTACAAATGCTCGCTACCGCCATTCTTATGTCCCCAAGGTACCAACATCTTGCTATCCGTAGACCTAGGAGCAGCAACGTTTTCTAAGTTATGCTTAGCTTGCCATTCTGTAGCTTGGCGGAGTTCAAAGACTAACAATGGCAGACATTGTTATTATTTTTATATATTTATACAGCACAAATCAGCTCAGGAGCAACAGAACACTGTACAGGCCATAGAGCAAAACAGTAGTAGTAAGAATCTGACAAGTCTGCAGGTAAGCATTAGTAATACTTGTCACAATATAATATTAGAATGGGGAGTGCACAAGATAGTCAGAATCTAAATGACACCAAGGTGTTATCAGAAGAGCCAGGTCTTCAGTCCTTTCCAAAAATTGAAAGAAGCACGATGCTGTCTGGGTTAAACTGGGATGGAGTTCTAGAGGTCTGGAGCATAGTATGAGAAGGGCTGTTTCATCGTCTCCTTGCTAGCCAGTCTAGTTTCAAGTCTGGAGAGGGTCTTACTGCCAGATGCCTGTGCGATGCCCAGTATTTTTAGTTTGGCCATCAGGTAGGCCAGAATGCTGGCAGTGGTTGCCTTGTGGATGAAGCATGCGTTTCTGAACCAGATCCTAGCCAGGAGAGTGTTTTGCGCAAAGAGGGGGTGATGTGGTCATATTTCCTAGAGCCGCTAATGAGGTGTGCTGAGGTGTGGGGCCTACTTTGAGGGGGATCAGATGAGCAGCCATGGGCACTTGCGAGAAGAGCGTTACACCCATCAATATGCAAGATCCCTAGGGATAGATTGCTATCTGCAATGAAGGCCAGCTGTTTTGCTGAGTGGGTGAGTTGAGGGTTGAATCCATGCAAGCACATTTTGTACAGCCGTCTGTGAGTGGGTTCCTGCTTAGATGGGTGGCCCCAGAGAATTCGGTCTTGACAGGGTTAAGCTTTAAGTAGGCACTTGTCATCCAAATTTGAATTGTTTCAACAAGCAATATCTTGTGGGCCCTAGACCTTTAGGGGGGTATAATATACAACATCCACAATTTAAAATACTTTCAGCAGATAAAGCAGATGTCTTTTAAATATTACAACTGTTTTATAAATAAAGGCTACTAAGGTTAGAAATAAGCAACAACCTAAACAGTAACAACATAGTCCAAAACATCCATTATGGATTAAAGGATAAGGTCGTACAGTGCAGTTTCTCTATAGTCACACATTTGTCTTTGGACTCTATGAATACGTTCAATAAAGGCTGTCACAGGATGGCTTTAATGGGGCAGGCCCAGAAGCCAGGCCAACCTTGAAGAGGACCTAGGTCATACAGCTTGGCTCTTTTACATAGATGCTTCTTCAGCATTAGGGTACAACTAGCAGTCAGAATTAATTGATTGCTCTACAGCTCATGCCAAAGTCAGTCTTTGTAATTTCCTTACAGCAACTGCAGTTGGTGACAGCAGGCACCCATCTCTCATGGCCTTGCCTTGACCTACTTGAGTCATCACTGCAGAGACTATGCAACACGTCTTATAACAATGGCTCACTGTTTGGACTTTCAAAATCTTCACATTGTCTTAACAGGAAGCTCTGGTGTCCAGTGAGATGCTCAGCACCTTTTCCCAAGGTCGCGCATGTGGCCTCTTCAGCTACAAGACTCTTCCTTATGCTCTGAGGCCACTATCTAGAAGATCAAAATGTTCCTTTTCATCCGCTCGAGGGACATGCTGTCCTATTCTGCTATGGACTCTTCTCGGTTCCTGCTCTTGTTGTGGAAGCACTGAAAGATGATTGAAATGTTGTCCACACATTCAATGTTACTTTGGACAAGCTTCAGGACACCTTAGTTACCAAAAAGGGCCTGCAAAAATTGTGCAGACGTCTGAGGACTGGAGGAGGCTAAAATAGTTATTCTCAAAACGTCCTGTCATAAAACTGTTGTTTTCTCTTTTCTTATTTCTTGGTAGGCAAAGTCACAATAGTGCAAGGCCAACTGACAATTCAATTTCTCTATGCAAACCCTCTTCCCCCAAAGAAAACACATGATGTCTCAACTGGTGGGTTTCCTACACACTGTGGCAGGTCTTTCCTCAAGGGCTACACTATTTGCTGGAATAATAATTTATAAATAATCAGAAATTGGACATAACAGTGGCAGTAATGTGTCAGGAGATTGCCTTACTGTAAAGTTTATTATATGTTATAGTTTATATAACAAACAACCCAATAGATTATTGGGATGTCAATCAAAGTACTTCAATTGTCTTTCTAGAATGGAATCATTGTCTTCACTGGAGAATCCAAGATGTCTGTAGCAACAATTCGGGACCTATCAGGGTACTATCGGACCAATCAAAGATTCAACTCAGAGGAAGAAGAAGTACACATGTGTTAAAAAAAAAACATTAGTCTCCCTATTGAGTGTACTTCTGTCTCAACATTGCTATGAGTATGCTTAGTACAGTAGCAATATTCTTCTGTACTGGTCCATAACAACAGATGTGGGAGACTGCAAAGTGTTCTTCTTAGCCAAATTAGCAATGGCTAATGGCATTCTGTTCATAGTGCGACACAGCTGTAGAAACCATGTTCTTAATCATTCTTGTCCATCTTTTCATGAAAGCAAGTGCCTCGTCTCATTTCTCAACAGATTCATTCCAAGTGACAAATGCTCCAGTGGCCAAAACCATAATGCAGTACTGCCTGACACAAACACACATACACACGCACACACCCCTAAAAGCACCATACAAAGTGACCACAATGAACACAACTCAAAACGCTGCATCGTCTCCTGCGGGAATTGCTTCTGTAAACTAGTGTCCCCTAAATTCACATAAGCTAACCTTTCCTTCTCCCAAGTTCATTCCAAGGCTGTGTTTTACTGATGTATGTTCTCTACCCTCTAGCCTGTGTTGGAGATAATATCTCTGTTGTTCAGGTTGCAGAGTTGAGATCCAAGTTCTCCAATGCAATATTTGTGGAACAGGAAGAATGCAAGTGTATCCTTGGCATTCAGAACAGTATTCCGAACAACGCTCTTTTCCTGGATCTGGGGTGTGTAAGAAGGTCCTTCTATATCAAACTAAGAATGTTCTCATATTGGGTCGGATTTGTGAAAAGCGGCACTGCTTTACAGTTATAGGAGGGCACACCAGGATTTATGATCAAGTAGTGGTGCTATTCCACTTCCCCAGTTACGGTTCGTCAAGGAATACCTTCATCTACAGACGCTTAAATCTTTCTGGGAATGCCCTGATCAAATGGTCCAATGTGTTGGTGCTGCTTTGATTCAGCGCAGCTAACAATGGTTCTTGAGCAACCTTATTACTAACAGTCGAGCTGATGGCATTCTTACTAAATATCAGGATATTAAGGCAACATCTGATTTCAAATTTTTATATAGAGCTTATAGAGTCGCGCTTTGTGAGGGTGCTGTATACTCAACTAAGAATGGGCTCCTTAACCTTAGCTAAATTCAATGTTCATTGGGGCGCGCATACTGCTGATAATTGTATCTACTGTCCAGCTTGCAAAGAGGATATTTTTCAATTGCTGTTCTTTTCTACTGTATGCAAGAGCAAGAAGGACATCGTAAAGGACTATTTTGAGGAATTTTAATAGACGTTGCATATTCAGTGCCCTGCTCCTACGTAGATAGACGGCCACTCATCATGTGACCTTTGGAGTGGTCAAGCACATGCATTTGGTTTGGAGGTTATGAAGCAAGGCTTTAAAACTGTGACATTACTATCTCTTGGTCCCTCAATGCCCTTTGCCTATTTTTTTTATTTATTTATAACAATGTTTTTTAGTTCTGTATGGAACTTTTCACATACAACTTTTGACTAATGGGTCATTAGACAACTAATTTCATGTTTACCAACTCAATCAAGCAAGATAAAATCACATTATAAGACTCAACAATTTTGCATGATGTAGTGTGCTTTTTGAATTTACAGTGGGTGAGCTTTTATTTTGAGAACGTTTACTAATCCTCACTATCAAAGTTTGGTTGCCCCTTTCTTGGAAATTCTGTCTTAACCATTTTTTTTAAAGGTAATTGTTGTATGAATTTTACATTAAAAAAAAAATAATAATACTGTATTCTGTTCCTGTAAAGATCAAACTGATTTTACTGTTCATCATGCATTTACTTTTTAGAGCGTGTTTACTCACTAATAACATTTTGAAGTATGATGTCTCCTCTGTGATAGAGCCTCATTTGCCTTGTAAATATTTTATCTGGAAGACACTGTGCGTTTTTTCTTTTTTTTTAAATCTTATCTGGCAGATGTGGTTTGATTGATTTTTATGTTCAAATTAACCTGATATGCTGTTGATGATGGTGATGATGACAATGTTTGTGTGTTCACATCCCTGACTGGGAGTTCTCCTCCTAGAAGAAGAGAGCTAATCGGCGCTCAGTGAATTCGAGCTAACTGCACTGAATTGGGCACCTTCACAATAATATACAAATATAAACTGCTGTGTTAAAACCGGTCTAAAAGTCTGTTACTGTTATAAAGAGGGTCACCTAAATGTGGCTCTCGTTGCACCTATCCCACTCTCATCTCAGCAGCAGAGAAGCGAGAGGTGTACATCATTCCTGGGCCCCTCACCCACATCGTCGATGTATCGCATGTGTAAGAAATGCTACTCACTCAGACAACCGTTCAGATCATGTACTAACGATGGTGTTGAAGAGATACAGCTGCAATCAATGGAGCAGGTTGACTGACTGTAACCTCGAAGAAAGCCGATGATGTCATAACTGACACAATGACAAAGATGAGATAGACATGAAGCACATTCGCATTCCTGCAGGAAGCTACACAGACACTTAGGCCGCACTGCTTTAAACACAAAGAACATGCTTATGACTCACATGGATAGATGACTGACACACTCACACTATGAGGACCCGTAAGCTGCACAATAATACATATGAACTGCTTGCTGATGTTTAAACGCAACTAACAAGGACGGTCATGTAAATCAAGATGGAAGCCACAATTACATTAGAGTAAATGGAAGGAGCAGAAAGAACTTGATAATACAGACAGAAGCTGACAGGCTGATCCTGCTAAAACATGCAGTCTGGGCTTCCAGTGCAGCCACTGTGCACAGCCTTGCCAAAGACACAGAGAGAAGGAAAGTTTCAAGTTAACAGAAGAGATAGGACACCTGCAGGGAATACAAGCTGAAAATCCTCATAATTGCAAGAAGGAGAAATCGATTTTGGTCCCTAAACACATGATCTGAACCTGCAAGACAGAGCCTATTCATTTCAGCTAGACTGAAGTGGCTATTCCCATCCAACCGAAGGCAGGATGATACAAAAGTAATACTAGATTCAAAGCCAAGTGTTCTGTCTCAGCGCCCAGGAGATTGAAGATGGTAACTTGTTGAGAACATGCAGCAACTTCTGGGCTGTCCGCATCACCTTGAATAGTTGCACTTGGCCTGTAACTTTCCAAAGCTCCAAGGATGAGAAGACCCTCTTTGCCCAATCCCTATCCACCTTCCATGTTAAGCTCACACTTTGTTGCACTGTCCAATCACTGCACACTAACCTGTAATATTTGTATTTGCAACATGTAGAGGTGGTCGCAGGAGGAACCACCAGACATGTTAGACCAATTGTCACACTAACCCCCTATATAATGTGTATATAGTTTACCTTACTAACCAATCCTGATCCACGTTAGGTTTTCTAGGTTGTAACTTCATTTTGTGATGTCATACATCATCAAAACTGGACGATTGGCTCAAGATCGATGAGTGAGTGTGGACAGTGCTGCATTGTTCATATCTCAATCCCTGTTGTGGAATTTTGAATAAACGCAATAAAATGTTGTCCTATGGCTGGATCTTCCATTTTTTGGTGCAGGGAATTTCCTCGGCCCAGTTCCTCTTGCATGCCTGACTTCAGTTATTTTACAAGACAAAGTTCTGCACCCAGATTACAGAAACTTTGAACCGGTACAAGTGCAAAGTTGCATGGTATTAGCACTAGGGCAAAGGTTGCCCTATTTTTAAGAACACTTGGACATATTCAAAAATCTTTCGACCATGACAAATGCATTTTGGCATGGTATAAGCAACAGAGCAATGTAAAATGGTTTTCAACCTTCACCTACATTTTGTTTAATGGGAGTTGTGTCATGATGCATAGGCTGAATACTGGTTTTCCTAATCAATCACCCTATGTCAACAGGGTACAAAAATCATCTATGCATATATAATGACACAGAAAACATAGGCTTTGTTTGTAGGTTTATATGGCTAAATCATAGATGAGATCAAAAAGTAACCTCATGCGAAACAGAAACTGGAGAAATGCCAGCTGCATGCCTTTGGAACTGCTGACTCTTGATTGTATTTGCCCCTCATCTAAACATCATTTGAAAGTTGAACCTGTAAATCGTGAGTTATTCTGAAATTACCTATGTGAACTGGGCATATGATTTCTCCTCCAATTGGCCAGTTTCTGGCGAAGATTGCTAGGGCAGTCTTGGATCCTGGAACATTATTTATTTATTTATTTATTTGTAATGTGCTAAAAATCTTAAAGGCATCGATGCACAGAAGAAGACATAAGATAGTCCATAAGAAAATACATCATTCCATTGTGAGAACAGCACCATACCTAGAGAGCATTATCATTGAAATAGCAAAGTAATTCAAGTTATTCTGCTGACTGGAGCAGCTATTTACTGTCTTAAATGTACCAATATTGGTTCATCCTGGTTTCACTGTTTTGTGTGGTTTTCATGTTTGTCTGCTTTCATATATATGCTTGTAACCATCTCATTTGCATGTAACCCCATCCAAGGGCCAAGCAGGCTTTACAAAAATCAAATCAACCAGCGGATTTCCAATTGAGGAAAAAAGATTAAATACTCCATCTCCACAATCATTTGTAATTACCAACCTCTGTCAAGGATATGGAGGGGTTCCTAGTATCTGCACCTGGCCAATGTTGAGCATTGAGTAGAACATGTGGCTAGTGTCTTCTCTGCAATACTCGTGAACATGTCTGTATATTTATTTCTGTGCAACACGTGCCCCTCTATAATTTCCCCCCACTCTACCACCACATCATAATTCTACAGCAGTCATGCTTCCAGCTCCTCTATCAATCCACTTTCATTTGGTCAGGCAACTGTGCCATGTGCCAAACCTTGCCACACCATATCTGACCAAACCACACTCCTCATGACGCTGAAAAGCAGCCACCAATACAGGAGTCCTCGTGATACAGAACAGGCACTACGTCACAAACTTTGCAAAGTCATGTTGTTGCACACCACAACACTGAGCATACCACAAACCTGAAAATGTATTGAACTGAAGTCAATGCCTTCACTCTTCTACTGTTGCCCCAGCCGGCGGAATGCCATTACACCACTCCATAACCCCACCCACTAATTCCAGCAACATTTTAAAGAAAAGAAACACCTGAAACACCTCAGCTCAGACATATCTTCAGGACAGAGGCATGGCTCAATGACTAATCTGCTTCTTGGATCACCTTTCTTATCCTCTTTCAACACAGAACAGGATACAAGCAGCTAAGGAGTAGTGGGCGAAACCAAGTAACCACATACAGCATTAACTATATTTCAAAGTTAGACAACAAAACATAATTAAATAAGCACCTCCTTTCCACCATTCTACAACACAAATTACTCAATTTACACTTAACCTGAAAGAGATGTCTTTCACCAAAATCTCAGTGAATTCTTTTCCTCACCTACAACTACCTTTCCGAAAACATTTCTGCTCATAATCTGGCTAACATGGTCATATGAACTTCTATCAACACTCCACAATTCTTCTCGGTCGGCACATACCATATCGATCCCTACTTCATAGTTGCCATCATGATCCATTCCAATCGGGAGGTGCTTATCCAGTCCTGTTTTTTTCTTTGCATTAAGGGACCTGTAGTTCTGCTTTTTTCCATTTAAAACTATGACTCCAAGTCCCAGAATGCAAAGAAAAAAAGAGAACTGGATAAACAAGTACAGAATGAAATGCAACATGTTGGCATCTATGCTACTCATAAAGGTTTCTGCATGATGTTCCTAAAATTGATCCAATAAATAATTAACACGAAGTTCGGGCAGTACGTGTTTGATGTGCTGACCATGTGGACCATCTTGATTTATCCTCTGAGGACTGCGAGGATTCAACTCAACAAAACTGTCCATTTAAGGATTTTGTATAAAACTGAAAGCCTGCGCAAAGCGCAAGCGCAAAGTGCTGGCAGTAAGTGTTTGACGTGCTGACCGTGCAGACCGTTTTGATGTTTCCTCCCGGGATTTTGAGGATTCAACTCAACAAAACTGTCCTTTTAAGAATTCTGTATAAAACTGGAGGCCTGCGCAAAGCACAGGCACGAAGTGCTGGCAGTAAATGTTCAATGTATTTGGTGGCTTGGAGCGGCAGTAGTGAAGAGGCCGTGAAGCTGCATCTGGGGCCACCTCTTCTTCGCTTCTGAGGTAAAACGAATTCCTGTCTTACATATTTTACAGTACAGTATTACAGTATTATCTGTGGCCTGGAATCTCATCTGAACTTACCATTTGATCATCTGGCTTTAAAGCACCTGGATGTTACCCTTTCAATTATACGCCTGGCATTGTGTTTTCTTGAATCTAGCCGTTGCTTTTGCTATTGAACTACACATGCCCTCTGTACTGTCTGTATGTAGAGGGGCATGCTTGCTGGGCCAGGGAAACACAGGGCCACCAACACACAGCCATGGGTGGCGGTGCTCCTTTTCCCCCTGGGTAGGAACAGAGGTCTCAGTGGATTAACTAAGTATGTTTGCACAGGAACCAGGAATTATAAACCCTGTTGTAAAAATCTTCTCACTATGCCTGCCAAAGTTACTTTCGCACTATGCCTGGCAGAGTTGCAAATACGGCCCACAACTACAAGCTAAGAAAAGGCAAGCTCTATGGAAAAATGGGCACTCGTAGCAACGCGACGACACATGAACACATGGAGTCAGTAAATAAATCCCAAAACGCAGTGTTAAGTGATCAAACAAAAGTGTCAACCCTGGCAAAATAACCGACTTCTACAGGCCGGAACACGAAGGCATCAACATTGTTAATACTCAAAAGGAGGGTACCCGGGGGAAATGCAAGTGGATCAAACTCCGATTTTGGGGACATCGATAATACTTCACTACTGGTTCTCTGCTATACATTGCAGGGATCTGCTGCAGCAAGTTTAGATAGGCCCTCCACAGCCGGCGGAATGGAGTTATTGTGCTCCACTAATGAGGAACTATTGCCCTGGTATACTCTGATCCTACATCTATTCAGGGGTCGGTCTACGTCTATTCGCTTCCCCTAATTTATACCCAGATCTTAGTGCGGGGGAGGCATTTGGCCATGGGATTTGTCAAAGCAGAACCACAGGTAGTGGTGCAACAGGTGTGATTCACTTTGCAGTCAAAATGTTGCTCAACCTCTGTGGGGTTATTCCTGAAGAGGTCCAAAAACAGGGCAGGACCATTTCAGCTATTGATCAAAGATTTCAAGCTTTGGGTGAAATCGGTCCAGGTAGGACCAACCAGGCGCCCGAAGTGACCGGTGCTCCCACCATCACCCACAGTGGCCAGAACGATCCTAACACCTGCCAGGATTGCCAGGGGATTGATGCATCTAATGTGGATTGAACCATCTTAATGACAAGGAAGTAGAGGCATTTGGCGACACGTGCAAAGAAATGGGGATATGGTTACCAGCAAAATCCCTGAGCCCCCATCTTTACCTGTAATTGAGCCTTTAAACTCAACAGCTATTGTGAATGTTCCATAAAAACCTAGGAAATTGAAGAAAAAAGTTCCTAAGCGGTAGAAGAGACTGCGTAGGACCTCCGGCATTATAACTAGTTGGTTAGTCGGGGATGGAGTCCTGGTTTCAACTGAAATGGCACTTAATTAACCTGTTCCCCAACCTGAAGCTGAGGCTGAATTAGTGCAGGGGGTGGCGCAGGGGGCAGTTATCGGGGCAGCTACTCAAAAGGCGTTGGCTGAATCTAAGGCCCTGGCAGTGGACCCACTTTTTTTCATGATTGGTCGGGCCCACTGACATTTTTGGAGCCCACTGACATTTTTGGAGAAAATTACAAATGGATCTGACCAATTGAACCTTTGCAAAAAGGTCTTGGCCTTACGGGTTATGTGGTAGACAGTCCTTCCCATGTTTGCCAATTGATTAAAGCCATTCCCACCCAATCTACGCAGGTGAAAAATGTGAATGGAGGGGCCCCTGTTAAATATGGGGCATCTAAAGTGCAGGAGGATTTGTCTGAAAATGCGGCAGGGTGGGAATGGTTCAAAAGTTTTTTGTTGAAGCAAAAAACTGAATGTAAGGGAACTTGGAAGCTGGCAAGTTGGAACAGCAGTGGCCACCAGCATTTTTCGGCAGATACAGGTTCCCTTCCCCTTTTACTTGAATACAATATCTTTTGTCTTCAAGAGACATGGCTCACTTCATTGATCCATATGGATGACTACCTTTTATTTCAGGACATGGCTGTGAAGAAGTGATTGAGGGGGCACACCTTTGGTGGACAAATTATTGGCATAAAAACACAAATGGTGTACACAAAGTACGAGACCGCCTAGGAATAATAGAAATGGCTTGGCTATTGAACTATTAGTTAAAGGTCAAGGGCATTCGGTGGCTATGTTACTGATTAATGTTTATGTTCCCCCCGATGTAACAGATTTGGACCACATACATGACTGCATAGACTCCATTTGTATGGTTGGGACGTCTACTCTGTGTCATGAATTTATTCTACTAGGGGGTGACCTTAACGCTGGATGCAGGGACCCGATAGGTATGCTAACTATAGGAATGTACAGGCAGAGAGTGGGTACAGTTAAGAAGCGAGGGAATGCCAAAGGTAGGCTTTGATGAAATACCTTAAGGAATGGGACATGACTATGCTTAACGGTAGATCCAGAGGGGATCGTCCTGGTCAGTGTACCTGGCATTGGGGTAAAAAGGCAATCACTTTGGATTACTTCTTTGGGGGTAACACGTGTGTGGAGCTTGTAGAGACCCAGGCGGTGTGTAATACGGACTTAAATGACCACTCTTTTCTTGGATTTCCTCCCTGAGTTTTTTTTTTAAAAAAAGCTGAACATGTGGCTTTTTCATAACTTGATTGGACCCATTCCCTCCCTCCCTCCTATCTGATTAGTACTGTACTCTGACCTCACCTACTTCTTTTTCCACCTCTGTGTTTCTTGTTGTCCGTCTTGTTACACACCCTAATGCCTAAGGGTCCATGGCTGCGCTATATGAATATAATGAAGTAAAGTAAAGTAAGCATGCTGGGGTCCTGCATAAGAGCAGAAGGCGTAGGGGGTGAGCGGGGGTAAACCATGTGGGGAACCGCTTGCAGTGGTCTCATGGGAATATTGCATGTTCCTCTAGGCTGGTTAGCCAGCTCACTGCTCACTACTGTTTTAAAATATAATGTGAATGAGATGGAAGCGTGCTGCAAACACGGAAGGCTGCCAATTTGGTGACGCTACCAACCACCCATAATTAAAAGCACTCGAATGTCTTTGATATCAAACACCGTGATGCAGAACAGGAAATGAGAAGGAACATCAGGAGAGCCGTAGTGGCAGACGATGCTTGGGGGTAAGTGGAATCTAAGATTCGGAAGATAAAGCAGGGATATGGATTGTGGTTAAAAAGATGGAGGTTCTCAAACAAAAATGCCCAGTGGCAACAAATGTTTGCTGCATTATGCAGCGAAAAGTCAAAGTCCATATGGCAGATGCTCTCTACTTCTAAGGGGGACAAAAAGAAACAATTGGCCAACCCCATTAGTGAACAAAGGTGGCTAGAATATCCTAATCCCCGTATAGGGGCAGTAATACATTCTAAAGAAGGGAGCTGGACAGGGAATTCCTGGCCACTATCCATTACCAGGGCCAGGATATACTCTGCTATCACCTAAAATCTTCTAGGGCCCCAGGATCCAATGGGTTATCGAACATGGTCCTAAAGGAGGATCCTGGGTCGTGGTCTAGGGTTTTGAAAATCCTTTTGACAAGGTCTGCAGTGAAACAGATGTACCTATGTCTTGGCAGCAGGCCATATTATTGCCTGTTTACAAAAATGGAGAGAGAGACCTACAGGAA
Source organism: Ambystoma mexicanum (assembly GCF_040938575.1). Classification (NCBI taxonomy): domain Eukaryota; kingdom Metazoa; phylum Chordata; class Amphibia; order Caudata; family Ambystomatidae; genus Ambystoma; species Ambystoma mexicanum. Next base: position 320,015,365 of record NC_090941.1, read on the forward strand.
AACTACAGATTGCTCTCTCTCCTTGATGTGACCGGTAAAATGTTTGCTTGCCTTGTACTGACCACACTACAGAATTGGGTGACTGAGAAAAACACCATACATCCCATTCAGAGAGGCTTCCGCCAAGGCTTAGCCACCACCCACACTATCTGGCTGTTGGATAGACTCATTCAGGAGGCTGTTGTCAGGGGTAACCCCGTCTTGTATTTGATCTATGTCGACTTTAGTGCAGCCTTCGATTTCATCAATCGCTCTACCTTGTGGCAGAAATTACAGCGATTGGGGTGTCCCAAATGGTTACTAGCGATCCTAATTGGTTTGCATATAAATACGGGCACCCAGGTGTGCCTAGACGGCACAGGGGCCCTGACCGACTTGGTTGGGACTGACGGGGGAGTCAATCAAGGTTGTGTGCTGGCTCCCCCGTTGTTCAACCTTTATTTGTCGGACCTTCCATCACAATTGAATTCAGTGGGTTGTCCATTAAGATTAGGAATCAGGACAATTTCCAGCATGCTTTATGCGGATGACTTGGTTTTAATGGACCACACCATTAAGAGGATTAAATCCAAATGCGATGCCCTCATGGAGTATGCCACCATAAACTATTTCCATATAAATATGAGTAAAACCAAAGCCATGTTGGTGGCTGGACACAAAATAAATCGTGTTGTCCTGGGTTCCCAAATTGGCGACATTAAATACATGAAACAGTATCCGTATTTAGGTTTTGGAGCTGGTGGTAAGTGGGAACTATTCTAACATCATTGAGGGATTAAAAGAACCAAAGCCCGCCAGCTCACGCTATTGATACATAAGTTCTCAAAGCAAACCAGAGGCTTCTCTCTTGGCGGAATTATTAAGCTCTACAAGCAGAGTTTTTGTCCCGCAATATTATATGGACTGGAGGCATTGGCCGTGAATGATTTTAATTGGTTTAACATCCTGGAGGGTTTTGTTTGGCAGAGAACCCTGCAGTTATCCCCCTCCACTCCCATAGATTTGGAGTTGGGCATGGGTTCACTTAGCAGCCAAGTTTGTATACGCAGAGGGATAATATACATTCAATCCAGAACAGGTCTTGAATGTCCGTTGTTGAGCATGTTGGGTGGTAATCATGCCTCAGAGTCCATAGGTAAGAGCAGGAAGACTGTTTCTTTGAAATTGAATGAAGAATGTTTTGCTAAGATTAATTGGTTTCCAGATTTCGAAAGTGGCACAAGCATCGAAATCATGAAGAGTATTTATAAGAGCAGGGTAGAATAATGGGATTGGACTGAGAACTACGATCAGCTGCATAGCCTGTAGAACTATAAGTACATATCTAGTGTTACCCATTTATATCTTAAAAAGTAACCTTACTTACTGCCGAGTGCCAGTCCGGCAGTCCGAAATGTAATGCTCTGACTTTGTACGAACCAACTACCGCTGCTGGTGATACAAGGGGCTTATGCTAACATACCCATCGAGCATAGATTGTGCTGCATATGTAGACTACAGGGTAATCAGGAAACTGCTTGGCATGTTTTCACCAAGTGCATAAAGTTGGGATTCATTTATATGTGCACTTTGGGCCGGTTCGTGAGCTGTTATGATTCTATCAAAATGGTACAATTTTGGAATTACTGCCTGAATACAGACGCCAAATCAGTCCACATTGCATTGCTCAGCCTGTGGCAACGCATTAACAAATATCTAAAGGATTGAGGGAATATTCTTGTTGAAGAGGTGCCTGTCTGTTTACATTCCCTAAATATTTTATACCATCTGTTTATGTGTGAGCGTAGAGCCCTTTTGGTAATGTGCATTCAATGGATGGGGATGCAGAATAACTCTGACACCAAATAATTGAACCAACTCAGGAAGATGGCAAAGGTTACTGTTTTAATATCAATTGTCTGAAATATGGAGTTACAACGGACATCAACGGATGTTCGCTCGAGCTCTCAGTACATTTCACTTCAAAACACATGTATGTACTAAAGATTTTTCATCAGTAATGTCATACTACGTGGTAAATGAGAAAAACCTATGAGGGGTTGTGATAAGGTCAAGGGGAACATCTAAGTATACTTTCTATAAGGAGTGGGATTGCGATTGGATATCTACTGTCAGGTATGCCTACCTCTAAAACATGTAATCTTGAACACTATTAAGTACACAGTATATCATTGGCTCTCAAACTATAAGGCCCTTCATTATGTGGCCGTCTACAATTGTTTGGCACACTCGTGCTATGTCTGAAACATTCGGTTTACTTAGCAGCATGTAAGCTTAGACCCAGTTGCCAGGAGGTAGACTTGACTTTACCTCCCCACCCAATTAGCCCAACGTCTCATCACCCATGCCTTCTGCCATGAAGATTGTCTTTGAACTTGGCCTTGCAGAGTATTCTTGGCTCTGGGACTATAAGGGAGTGCGAGCATGCACTATCGTAGTTCCAGGAATCCAAGCTCAACTGTATTTCCATCCTTGGTTCACGTGACAGTAGACCCCGATTTGGACCATTTTTCAGCATTTAAATGTCTTAAATGAATACAACTTGGCATGCATGGTGTTTTTTCTTTGCACTTTAACAGGAGTTGATTCAGCTTCCCACGTTTACTGCCTTTGAGAATAGATAACCTGCATTGGCTAGCTCAGCTTTGACACCAGGCCGGACAACCCCGCCATTCGTATCCACGATTTTAGCTCATTCTTGCTGCAACACAGTTCTCGGCCTTTCCTCTTCATCAGTCCAGGCTTATTAAATTCATGACACCGATGGCCAGCTTCCATACAATGGCGGTTTCACCTGCTGTCTATTCACTACGTACAGCCAGCTTCTAAGATTAGTTAATCTACTTGCGTTTCTGCATCTGTACAGTTATTGAACGGCTTATATTTTCTGCAGTGCGTCACACGCATGCAATCTGCTCTTAGTATATAAAGGTTTAAAGGATTCTTAACGTCGTCATCAGTTTCTATAAGGTCCATGCATTCTCTTTAGCCAGTTTCCTCAGTGCATCACGTTCATCTCTTGTGACGTCACCAGCTCCTCTTTCATTCGTTCTCATATTCCTTCAGGGAGTTACTCAGATTATCGACTCTTCGGGAATACATTTGATAGGGTTTTCTCAGTGGGTATCTTATTTTGAATATTTGACGTGGTATAGTCACAACTGCTATTGTCAAGCATGGCACAATCTCAGGTTTCCAACATACAGGAGGTAGGGGGGCGGGATTTCCTGCAGGGGCATGCAACTGCTCCTCTACATGTGTTTAAATGATGTGTGTTTTTAGCCCAGCAATGAAATACTAGTGGTATATGTATTGTTCCTTGCTACTTAAGATGAAGCTCTTATATATCTGTTAATGCAATTCATCAATGGAATGTTGTCTTAAAGGTGTCTTGTAGTGGATATTGTTGAATTTGTTGTTAGGTGTATTTTAATCTTTTAAAATGTTTAAAAGTTCTTAATTGAACTAAAACACATTAAATTAAATTAAATTAAATCATTTACTAATAGCATGCACACAACTCAGTCTCAAGCCTGCTCTACAAAGCCCATTCAATAGTTTCAATACAAGCCACAACACCAATGAACACAGCTTGGTTTGGTAATCTCACTGATTAAGCTCAACAAGGCTGAAACATGTGCCCAGGGTTGCTGATGGTACTCTTGTTCAGATGAGAATTGCCTAGTATTTTGGTGGTGGACCGCCCTTCTGGGTGGGACCACACTGATACAAAAATGGATATTTCTCCTCTGTGAAGGTTACAGTGACCTCAAACGTGGCTGTAGACTCTCCAGAATGGGATACATCCCATAAAACAGATTATTGTAACCATGTTCTTTCTCAGTAGAGGCTCTCCCATGCTTTTGCAAATGTAACAAGTAGTTTGTTTGTTCTCCATATGATGGCGGAAATAAATGGAGCAACCATCTAGCCAGTGTTTCACAAGCTGAGCATCAATAGTTTCCTAAACCTGGCTTCATAGAAGTGAGTTCATGCATGAATCACAGTAGCCACAGAAATGGGGGGATATCTTTTTATTATCGATTCCACTTTTGCAGAGCATGAAAGTTAATGTTTGCAATGGTTTTTTGGACTATCGTAATGCTGGCCCTGGTCCTGGCACTAACACAAAATAGGCTGCAGTGAAAAAAATGCCTTTAAAAGAATGTCTTTTCTGTCAGGGCCATTTTTGCCCTAGTGATAATTGCACCCCCACCATTGCAAAGTTTATGTAATGTGGCCCCAAATCTTTTTTCAGGGACACATCGTTGTGTAGAAAGTAGTCCCTGCCCCGCTTTTGACACTCTAGAAATCTAGATTTTTCATCAAAACACTCTGCAAATGGTCAGTGCTCAAAATGTTCTGGACTAGCCAATCTCTTGCAGGCACATGCCACATCTCCTCCTATCAGAACACTGCTCGATGAAGGGATTTCCAAAGAATTGCATGGGTATAAACAGTGCCTATTTGTTATTTAAGTTACTAGATCTTACTGATTGTTATTTACCTTGTTGCCCGGTGCAACCGTATGTATTTTTCTGCTCCCCAAAAAATGGATGCACTATACGCAAACATAAATACATCAAACCATACATTTGCAAACGTTTCTTGGCTCGGAGCCTGTGAACATTATCCAATCAGAAATAATATTTGTGTTGTTTCGTTGTACATTGCGGCCCTGGAAAGAAGGTAAGCTGCCCAGGACAAGTTGCCATTTTGGCACCCCCAAATCCTTACAACAGGGCCACACCTGATCATTCTAAGACTACAATTGTGCCCACTGTTTCCCCTCGCTGCTGGAACCCTAGCCAGCCATATAGAACTGTTTTATAGCAGCTTTGCCTGGCTGCACTGTAGTCCTCTTGCAATGGTGGAGTGGCCGGAGAAAGTGCTCTATGAATAAATATGCTGCAGAAAAACATGTTTTATTTGTGTTATTTGTTCATTAAACACTGTTAAGTGATGAATTCTGGCTGCTATGCAGTATGAGAAGCGGTTGAAGACAATAGTCAGTAATGGGGATGGCAGCGATCTGGAGACTATGATTAAGGCTCTGTGTTCTATGGTATTATTTTGCAGTAATAAGCCATATTTAGTCTTTGATCATTTTACCTGCATGTATCCACAATGTATTGCCTTCTCAGTTGGGTTACATTGTACAGACATTGGCCTGCAAGGCAAGATTGGCAATTTGGGCTTTTATTTCTATTATTACAGATAAATACTGACAGGAAACAAAATGGTGTTTGTCTGTATTCATGTGTACAAATGAGTAAAAATAGAAAACAGGGTGCCCTAATTATGATTTAGCTCAAATGTTTTACATAATGAGGTAGGGGGTTCGAGGGGTTCAGGCTTTCATGGAACTTGATCAAATAATCTCTGAGGCAAAAGGTTAGGGAAAGGGAATTCCAAAGGGTTGAGCCGTGAATTTGTGGACTACCTGCACCAAAACATTTGTATCTTTCAGGACGGAGACACAATTCTTTTTGGGCGGCTGAACATTTAGTCATCACGTTTTTTTAAAAAAAAGAAAAAAATGATTTGTTGCAGTTTAGCAGTACATGCTCCTTATCGTGGACCATTCAAAGGTTACATCCATTCCTGGTTCCCTGATCAGGTTCATTCATTTGACACAAATGAGCTGCTTTTTAAAATCAAAATCAAGTAGAACAAACATGAACAATCAACATGTGGGTCCTAAGGAAGCTAGAACCGCACTCCTCGCTTTCTCCCCTCTCCGTCTCCCTTGTCCTTCCCCTATCCCTTCACCCCTTTTCATTCTCTAGAACTGCTGTTTTCCCATGACTGTCCAGTGCCTTATCATCCATTCATTTGCTCCCCATATTGCGAAATTCCTCATTAACCCATGCATATAGAAATCTTATTCTGTCTTCGTTAAATGTTCCAGAAATGGGAGCCACACCCTTACACATTTCTGAAAACATCCGTTCACAAGAGCAGTTATCTTTTCCACTGCCAAAATTCCCCAAATCTCCACCCACCAAAATGACGAGATTGAGCCCTCTTTTGATTTTCAGAACAGGGCCAAAGTTAATCTGGCTGCATTTAGCAGGTTCGTCATCAAATCTGTCCTAACTCCCCTCATTGCCTAAGTTCCTTCAGCCACATTACCCAGAATCAATTTCACCAGACCCATAGGCAGTTGAATGCCCATGTCTTTCATATGTGCCAGTATCTCGTTCCAAAAGATTAGAGATTTGCGACACATCCACCACATGTGACCGAGGCTACCTGTTTTCCACATCCTCTCCAACATAGTGGTGAGGAACAGGACGTGACTCTGTTAATTCTTTGTGAGGGGAGATACCACCGGTTAACATATTTTATATGCCGTTTCTTTGATAGTACTACATTTACGCGCCCAATGTGCCCTTTCCCAAATATACTCCAAATCCTCCTTCCTTATATTCACGTCCAGTTCCCATTCCCGCTGTTCCATATAGGGCAGTTTGTCACCAGGAGTATCCCTATCCAGAAGTTTAAATATCTTTTACATTATTCCCTGCTCAATACTTTCCTTTATTGATATCTCAATACCTTTAGCTGTTTTATTTCCAGCTCGTTTTACCATTGAATTTGCGATTCAATGTCGGAACTGAGCACACCTAAAGCGTTCCTTTTCCCCTATTGTGAATTTATACTTATACTCCTCAAATGTAAGAGAGGGCTTCCTTCCTTATAGAGATCCATTAATTTTATAGTCCCGTTCCCTTCCCATTTATCACAGTAGCCTCTACTCATCCCCGGTGTGAACTCTGGGTTATGACTAATTCGTGATAACGGCCCTAACGCTGGATCCGTGCATTCCAACTTCAACTCTCTGTACCAGTATTTTAGTGACCAATCGGCAGAAGCGAAAAGATGGCCACCAGCCTGTCTCTATGCCCCTTCCAAGAAGGGGAGTTTATTCAGTGGAATCGATGTGTTTATTCAGTGGAGCTGATGTGGCTCCCAGCTCCATATCCCTCCACCTTTTTGCTTTTTGCTCCAAGGCCCATTCTAACATGGGTGTAATTTGTGCTGTTAATAAATATCTCCTAATATCTGGGATATCCAACCCCCCTAGTAACGATGTCCTAGTCAGGATCATTTTCGCAATTCTGGGTTGCTTGCTCTTCCATACGAATGTGAATATTTCCTTGTGTAATCTTTTTATCATTGTTGCTGAGATCAGTATTGGGAGGGCCCAGAACACAGATAGGACTTTAGGTAATAGGGACATCTTTACCGCTGCAATTCTGGCAAACCAGGACAATTCCTGAAGATCTCACCTTTTTAGATCCTCAATCATTGATCTCCACAGATATGGTATGTTGGCTCTATAAAGATATTCGTTAGATGAGACGCAGTTAAGTTTACTCCCAGGTATTCTACCATATCTTTTTCCCACACTATAGAAAACTCCATGTCCCATCCACTTGTGGAATCAGGTTCCTCATTAATAGTGTGCCCTTTGGATTTTGTATAATTTATAGTGAACCTTGGCACTTTTCCAAATTGCTGTAGGACCTTAATCTCTATGGGTAGAGTCTTCCGAGGTTCTTTTAGAAATAACAGCATATCATCTGCGTATATCGCTATCTTATGTTGTTGTCCCAAACTTGCTATGCCCGATTTTTCCCTGTCCCGTCTTATCAAGCAGGCCAGGAGTTTCATAGACATTTTGAAAATCAGGGGAGACAATGGCCAGCCCTGTCAAGTGGCTCTCAAGATTTCTATGGGGCTTATAAATACTCTATTAGCATCAACCCTCATCAGTGGGATTGTACAGGTTTCCAGGATCATATTCCTGAATTGGGTCCCAAACCATATTCTTCCAGTGCGTATGCCAGGTAGGTCCAGTCCATGCTGTCACATGGGCATCTAGTGCCACCACTGTCATTTTGTGTCCCAGACTCCTCCCCCAGTCTGAGGGTGTCAGCCTCCTTATGTTATCATGGTAGTCCTCTCTAAAATGAATCCCATTTGATCCAGATGGATTATTCTCAAGAGGGCCGTCATCAATCAAACGGCCAGTACCTTTGCATAGATCTTTTGATCCCAATCATGAAGCGAGATAGCGTGATAATCTAAGCAGTCACTTGGATCTTTTCTCGGTTTGGGCACCAAGATAGCTGTTGACTGTGCCATGTCTGGTGAGCCCATACCCTCTTTGCAACAGCATTAAATAATTTAGTTAGCGGTTGCAGTAAGAACATTTTAGACATTTTGTAATGGGCATTGCTGAATACATCTGGTCCTGGGGTTTTGTCCTGGAGCAAGGTCTTGATCGCCTTTCTTATTTCTTCCTGGACTATGAGTCTATCTAATATTTCTTTGTCCTCTGCTGTGATTTTGGGTAAGCATGCCCTTACTAGTAATTATCTTTGTTTATCTGAATCCAAGTGTTAACTCCCCAAAATCTTATTGTAGTATGATTGGATAATTCCCAGTTTATCCTTTTCCCCTCATGTTAGTTAGCCTGTTCAACTTTTAACTCTGCAATGCAGTTTCTCATTTTCTGTAGATATAATTTTGGTACCAGAAATCAGTCTGCCTTATTTCTCCTTATGTAATAGGATTGTTCGGTCTGTAAAATCAATTGAGCTGAGCCTTCTGCCAGAGGTGCCGCCAATTGACTGCAGGCCTTCATTAGTGCCCAAATATCCTTAATTAAACCATTCAGTTTATGTTCTTTTTCAACTTCTTTAATCACCTGTTCCAATTCTCGGATGTGACCTTCCTTGCTCTGAGAAATTCTGTTGTTTTCCCGATAAATTCATCTCTAATAACCGCTTCACCGGTGTCCCATATAGTTCTACAATCCATATCATCCACCTCATTCTCTCTGAAGTAACTCTGGATTATATCTTCTATATGTGTTTTAATCGCCACATCTCTCAGTACTAGATAATTTTACACACCAAGGTTATCTTCTTTTTTCTGAGGTTGCTCCAGAAAGAATTCTCAACTAAACCGGTGCATGGTCTGAGAGGTATCAGAGACCTATGTCCATCGACACTACTGCTGGTGCTAAAGTTGCAGAGATCAATATCTTATGTATCCTGGAATAACCCTCATGGACTGCAGAATAGTGTGTATAATCTTTGTCATCCTGGTGCAGCGCTTCGATCAGTCCCAGTTCTCTAACCAGCTTTTCCAAGGCATATCTATTTCTCTTATCTGTTGCTGTGGTGGGAAGAGCTTTATCATTTTCTGGGTCAATTTGGCAGTTGAAATCTCCACCTCTCACTACATACCCATCAGATATACCCCCTAGTATTCCCAGAAGGGTCGCAAAATATTTTTTCTGGTATTCATTGGAGGCATATGACACTGTCAATGTGAAGAGTAGTCCCTCCAATGTCCATATGACAATTAAATATCTGCCTTCCAGATCCCTATGTTTATATTGCCTTATGAACTTTATTTCCTTTCGAATTTAAATCGCTACCCCCCGTTTCATCTCCGCTTGATGAGAAATATTGTATGGGGTACTCCCTATTTTTCATTCACCCATCGTCTTGTAAAAGATGTGTTTCCTGTAGAAAATCTATGGCGGCCCTCAAATCAATTAGTTTCTGCAATGTCAAACATCTTTTTTGGGTGGGGGGAGTTAAGACCCCAAACATTCAGGATCACAAATCCAAGGCCAGCCGTTGACTCCTGGCCACTTCATATTGCTCGGACTTCCTGCCTCACAATTTAGGCAAGATGTACTCATTTCACTTCCCTCCCACACATGTCGATCCAAAACCAATCCATAATACAAATTGAACTCAAACATAACCTGACTTCTCCTCTCCCGGATTGATCTTGTCACCCTAAATAAAATAATGGGTGAGTTTCCCCTGTGCCTAACCCAAGCACCCTTCACCCCAACTCGATGCAACATTTTAATGAAACTTTAGCAACTTGTAGATCACATCTCATCGTTAGCATCGCTCCTTGTAGCAATTCGCGCCCTCTGCTTCTACACCATTATTAAACCTTACTCCAAAGTGCCTAGCACTGTTTGCTCTAGACCAGTTCAAATCCCATTAACCACATCTCTTCCAATAGGCTGAGACCTTTGTAGTCTTCATGCCCACCCCTGTGCCAGCTCTTCTCTCCTGACCCCCGCAGGGGCCAAACCATCTCTCCTCCATCTTCCTTTCTCAGGGATTCTCTTAGGCCATTTAACTCTACCCCTGCTTTGCTTGGGGAGTGATCACTCCTCTGGTCTGAATCTGAAAAGTCCATCAAGTCCGCCACATCCTCCTCCCTTACAACATTGTAGGTTTTCCCTTCGTAGTAAAATATCAGCCTACACTGATCGGACCATCTTTTTCACATAGCCAGCCGGTGAACAACCACTGGCCCTTCCTGTTCTGTAGCATTACATGTGCAAGGTTCTGGAATATCGATATAGAAGATACGCGAAAACAGATCATGTTGTATTTCCTGGCTTTTCCCATGATCTCTTCTTTGAGTTTGAAGAGACTGACCCATTTTAGGACATCTAGGATCAGGTTGTTCTTTTGTTGACATGTGGGTTAAAAATGATAGTCCGTTCCATATCAATTTCCAGGCCCTCTGAGTTATCCAGGATGCGGTAGAACAGCACTATCTCATACTCCTCTAGTTCATCATCAGTAATTTGTTTAGGAACTCCACGTATCCTGATGTTGGTCTGTCTCATTATATTTTCTGCATCCTCCTGCTTCATGAGTATGAACTCCATCAGTTGTTCCATACCCTTCCTTTTTTCTGTCAACTCAGCCTGCTCATGTGCTTGGTCACAAAGAATATTTGCCACATCTGCCAGCCTTCTTTCCACTGCCAATATATGTTTGTGTAGGTAAACAATACATTTTGCCAGATTGGTCGCACTAATCTTCAGCTCTGCCAACATGAGTTGCAAATTTATTTTCGTGGCTGGGGCATCCTCTGCACTGTCGTGCAGGGCGTGGATTTGCGCTACTACTTGCTGGTGATGTTTCTTGGACCTGCATTAGGCTTTTGATATCGCCCGATCGCGATCCATTCTGGCTTTTTTGGAATCTTTGCCATAGTGATTTACTTCATGTTCTGTCATTCTGCCAGGCCTACCTTACCCCAAGTCGTCCTCCATTGCGCCCCCCATCCCTCGATTATGATCAAGCGGTCACGATCAGTCTCACCGCCACTGCTCTGTAGACGAACTGGCACCACACCTTTCTACAGAGGGTTCCTTACTTGGATTCACTCTGCATGATTCCCACTTCGAGCCCCTCACGTTCAGGCTGTCCCACAGGTGTGGTGGGGGGCAGGTAGACTACCCTGACTTCACTTTGCGAGGATGCCGTGTCTCACAAGGGCAGGTAGAGCACTCATGAACAGGAGAGGCGAGGGGAGAGCTCCAGACCCTCATCAAGTACCTTTCTCCCCCGGGGTCCGTCACCAGTATGCAGACCCGGCAACAAATCCCCACACTCTCCAGCTATTTGACCCTCCTCTGCTGCAATCGCTTGCGGACTGTTTGGCCACGCCCCCTAGTCACCCAATTTTTGTCGATATCCTGGTGCACAGACATTTGAAGGCAATCTTATGCCTAATGGGCAGCCACTAGAGCAGCTTCAGTGCCTGTGTGATTCATTGGGAGTGTTTTAAGTTCAGGACGAGGAAAGCTTTGAACATTTGGACTCTCTTGTATTTTGAGATGATGTTGATAGTGAGTCTTAAATGCAGGGTTTAATTAGCTTTACACAGTAATCTAAATATACCTACTCAGTCTGCAGACTTTTCCACTCTGAATCATTCGAATCTTAGAACTGTGCTTAGACTGTGAGATGTGTTTCTGTGCATGAAAGAAATACAATTATAACTATAAATGAAGGGTCAAATGTGCAGCCTAAAATTGAGCACACGTAAAGCCAAGCATTTTCAAAGGCAACAGTTTTGGCTTTTGGGTAGGCATTTGGTAAGGACTGCCATAACGGTATTACCTGGCCATAAAATGGCAACAGGTGCAAAATGGTGTGAGTACCCTGGAAAATGTCGAATCCTGACAAATGCCCATCTACTACCTATATACATGTCAAAACTGTTTGCTTTACAAATGCCTTTTTTTTTAATAGAACCTCACATACATATTGCTCATAAATAAAGTGGCTGAAGGCATACTTGTTTAAGACATTTTTATTACTCCAGGAGATAATTTACGACGGGATTAAGCCATTAACCGTTGATTGCTAAGAAATACCATTGGCAGACTCTATTCTGCACAAAGTTAGTGGTCAGTGCAGGGATTTGAACTGCAAGTCAGTGCTCTAGGGCCGTTAAGCAATGATGAAAGGTCAGCAGCAGTATCGGCACTTAGAGGCGTTCCCCGTCACCTCTGAACAAAAGGCAAGTGGGTATACTGGTTGTGCTGATATTTTGCGCTACACCTAGATAGTTATGTAGTCAAAATTCCCCAATCATTAAAAAGTCTACACAATCCGAAGCATGAATTGTGCTCAGTGCTTTTTATTTTTAGCACTCGAAACAGCCGTCACGTGTTTCGACCTCTATGTCGTCCTCGAGGCAATATTAGGTTTAAATGTGGTCTCTTGAATGAAGTACCAGTATGCTGCGTAATTCGCCCTGGCCAATAAGTTGTCTTCGCTGAATTGGCAATGTGAGTCACTATTCTTGTCTTCTTACGTTAATGTCTAAACAGGTATTACTTCAGAGATGAGGACCTCGGCACATCCTTCGGTAGCGTTCCTGTACATCTGCGTAGTGCGGCTCTCAGTCCTTATGGGATTTCCCCCGTCCTGCGTCCGTGCACAAAGTTTGATATTACTGCATGATAGAGCTGTCTCAAAGAGATCCGAGAGGGTTTGCTTTGGGTTGGGAGAGCCAGGAAGTGAGTGGGAGTGGCCATAGGTGTGTCATTGGTGGCCAATGGGTGGGAAAATGACCAAGCAACACCATAGCCTGTGTCCCTCTTCTTATCCTATCTGTACTCCAATGCAATAGGTTCTACTTATAGGTGGCCCTAAGCCACATCTAGCGGCCAAAACTAAAAACAGGCCCCATTTATTTGCCTGCAAAGTATGTTACGGCTGGGATTATAAAGTGTAAATAGCACGCAAACTGAGGCGTTGGGGAAACGCGCGTTTGATTTTCTTGGAACATGAGAGCTACGCAATGTGTCTGATTCGCCATTACAGGCAATGTAATTAGTGGGGACATAGAAGGAGGACAGGAGAGGGCAAAGGAACGGGAGCAGCCCACTGCAGCACTGAGGCAGCTAGCAAAAAGGCCTGCAGTATGAGATCACAGAGTTGCTGCAGCCGGGCTGGCTCAGGACACAACACTGGGATACGGAAGAGACTAATGTTCACTGCAACGACGGTTAACCTCAGGAAACGACCTCCTGGAAGAAATGGCGGCTCGTCAGCTAGAAATACGGATATTTGGGGGCAGTGGACAGCCAGTATCACTTTGTGGTTAAGCGTCGCTTTATACTAGTGGAATGAAGGCAGGGCTGTAGGGCCATTGACATTGTATATATGTTATTCAGTTTGAAAAGTGTTCATCATTTGTTTTCTTTGCGGTGTGTGCATTTCTTTCTACTACCAAATACCTTCTTTTTTCTTAAGACATTGCAATGCAGCACGTAAGAAAAAGCGTGCTGTAAACGTAAACATGGAGGAGAATAGCTTTCGGAATTGTGTTTGAGAAATTCAAGCATAATCTTGCAATTTCTTTTTTTGATCGAATAGTAATGCTTCAAAAGCGTTTCATCCCGTGGGTCACTTACTTCACATTAGTTGACAGCACATTTTAGCATACGCACACACACGACAAACGCAGCTGCAAACGATCTTCTTTCAATGGGTATAGAAAGGAGACCCTGCCAGCAAATTTGAAACTACATCCCATTCAGGGCCGGCCTGGGGCATAGAAATGTCTCGGGCACCAATGAAAAAGTGGCCCACAGTTGCAAATGGCTATTAATTCCATTTGTGACAGACTGTTTAAATAGTAACAAGGGGGAGTTTCTTTGATAAAATGTGAAGCAAATTGTGCAATTTGAAGAATATTGATTCAGCAGCAATGGTGAAAACTACGAGCCGCATAGTGTAGTAACTCATCAAACTGTATGCAGTAGCATAACATTCAACACCACCCTGTCAGACCATAAATAAGCTCCCCCCTGTAGCCATCCATCCCGGTGTCCACCCAAATGAATTTGGCGCAGCTATGCAGCATCCGAGGCCCGAGCTGGAATGACCCTGGGATCTTCAATTGTAACCTGGGGGTGCCTTTGACGGCTGCGAGATGACAGATCAACATCGGAAGCAAGGCCAAGTGGCTGCGGCCTGTGCAAGTAATCTGCCTGGCGCGATCTGTTCCGCCAGACTGATTAGATTTGGTAGGCCCCTGGTGGTGGCCTCAATTCTTTAACTGGCCCGTGACTCTGCATCCCTGCCTGGTGTCTGGGAGCCAGAGCCGCGACCTAACCATCGTCCTCACTTTAATTTGAGCTGTATGCCCATACTCAGGATGTGAAAAACGAAACTACTAGTCCCATAATCCCAAATGATTCTGGGCAAACGTCAGGACTGGTTCCAGGTGACCCTCATCACAATGAAATAGTTTGCATCTACGCAAACACAAACTGAAAGGTCAAGGTCTGAACTTTTTCAGATTGCCGTTTACGTTTTGAAAGACAAAGTTCATGTTAAAAGGGTGACTGGGAGCGGCAAAGGGAGCCACAGTTGAAGTACAAGAGAGTCATGATGTTGGAGGCTTGTATTCGTAAAAGATGTCAACTACACATTACCAAAGTAAGCCACATTGCACCCATTTTCCCATACAAGGGTGTCCTGTTAAAGATTTCAATCAGGCTCACACCCGGGTCTCGCCTAGCATCTAATGCACAAATGAAATACAGATTTATAATGTCTATAGGTTCAATATTCTGAGTGATTTACACTCATATCACACTCGTCTCAAAATACCCCCAGATCACAGTGGACCAGGAATCAGGCGAGTTGGTAAAAGTAAATATTTATTTATTTATTTAATATTCAAAACAAATACAATTTTTAATATATATGTATGGGGCAGCAATCACCAAGTGGTGACAATACAATCAGAAAATAAGTATAACAATTGAATTCACTTATAGCAATGCAGAATAGAAAACACAGGAAAAAGAACAGTTTTGGTTTGTGAACAGATAGCGTTTAGGTTAATATTTTCCCCTGCAAAGTTCTTAAGGCACAAATGAGGAATTCTACACAAATGTCAGTAAGCAGCAGGTATTCAGGAATGAAAGACAATGTCTAGAGTTTGAATGCAATCTTCTCTCCCAAACAAGAGAGAAACCCATTTTTGGAAATTGACACTTTTTAAACTAACAGTTGAAAATGGCTTAGGAAAACAAGGAAAGGTGTGCAAAATGCTTAAATTGATAGAAATTCTTATGAGAGCAACACTAAACATGTCCTAACACACATGAGCTACGAGATAAACAACAGTACACACTTTAGATCAGAATGGGAGTTAAGAAACACTTTCGATGGGAAAAGACACAGGTAAATCTTTTGTAAGATGTAAATTTGCTGCAATATTTCACTATGCAATTTTTAATAAAAACGGGTCAAATACACTGTTCCGACTGTGAATGTAGCTACATGTCTTAGCTTTAACTGAGAGTTGAAATTACGTTTCTATCTATAAAATTGAAGAAGTTATAGACGTTTTAGTGAGAGGCGTTTTTGAAAAAATAGGCGTGAAAATGAAAACAGAAATCAGTTCTTACAATGACAACTATGCTCTAAACTAGGGTATTCAGGCTGGTTACCAGTTTGAAACACAGTAAGCCCCAGAGTGGTCCGCGGAAACCAACCCTGGCACCTCCGTGTTCGCCTTGGAGGACTCAGTCAGATTACGCGCGGGATGATATTAAGGGTTTGGGATTTTCAAAAGACAAAAGAATTTTCAAGAAATTATTATTATTACAAAAATCAAAGCAAGGTTTCAGACTGGTGTGACACTACTACAAGTTCTTAAGTTAAAGAGAGGATGGGTTGAGATTGGGATAGGACAAGGCAATATACTATGGGTTACTCTTATTCCTGTTGATACTTACAGTCCACTGTAATTAAGATTGGACCGTCAGGGTTCCGGTCATCAGATCGGGTCTACCGGCAGCAGGGCAACTCTGGCAGAATTGGATCAGCTGTGCACTTCTGGTCAATTTGGACTGCACCTCAGACTGGATTTGGATTGCCCTTCTGGTCACTGGACACGGTAGATTAGCAGGATGGCGAATTTCAGTAGGCAAGCATTAATGGTAGAAAGCCAGACTGGATCAGAATTAATTTCCCTTAAGTTTGGGATGGTTGGATCTGGGCCTAGCTAAAAAGAGTTCAGCAAATGCTGAGGCTTGGGTTTTGCAAAAGAAGTCTGGAATCAGCTGCAAGATGAAGAGTTCTGGAACAAAGCGCTGTGCGGAAATCAGGATGTGGTGAGGAAGCAGTGTGTCTACGTGTGGTGAAGTTCCTATATTTATCCTACCAAGTGACATCACAAAGTTTATGGTATGGGCAGAATTTCAAACCACACCCCCATGGCTGTGAGTGATCAAAGGCACTTGCTTTGCTCTGGTTGGAAGTCAGAAAAGAGCTGTCATCTTTATGATATGATTTGGGAACTCCCACATTGATTTGAACCACAATTTAACTTTTGCACATATGTACATTTCTAAAATGATGTCCCCTAATAAAATCAGATACATGCATTACATATTTGATGGGTTATCTTTACATCTCTCTGAGAGCTGTCTTTGTCATTCTGTGGAATTTTATCAACTTTAATCATAACAGTTTGGCCTAATAATTTCTAATTCAGTACATATCTGGGCAATTATCACTAGAGCATGGGTACACAATATTAGACTTGCAGCATTAATAGTTTTGCTACAATCAGGGTTTTCCTATATCTTTGGTTCCTTATGTAGTACAGGGTTCATTAACGTCTTCAAAGCAAGGGCCTAAAATTAGATGAACAAATACCAATTTTTAAATGGGTCCTCCTTCATGTTGCAAAGTTAAAGATTTTCAAACTTAATCACAAATAGGCATTCAAACACCAAAGGTTCTGGCCAGTTTTTTGTAACTTCCCTTTCAACAAGCAACAGCTGTCACATTCCTTTGATCAGGGAGCGGTGGCCTCTTCCTTGAGAGGGAAGCTTCCCTGTAGAGATCAGTAGGCAGCCTGCCATTGTCCTTGGCTAGACCAGAGACGAAAGTCTGATGAGCTCATTGTTGTCAATATGCGGGAAACTTCAGTACCCATTAAGCCTTCCTGTAGCAAGGGAGTGTCAAACTGAAGTGTCATCTTTCTCAGGCTGTGCACTGTCAAGACAGAATTAACCAGTTAACTCCAACTGGGTTACTTTAAAATTCACTTTAAGGTCTTTCATTTAAACAATATAAAACTGAAACCAGTTTATAAGGGATTTGGACTTTTAAAAGAATTAAGCCCTTCACAAACATGCTTTTAAATAGGCGAATTTTGCAATTTCTTCAGGGAAAAGCACATTTAAACTGAGCCTTCTACCTCTAATTTTCTTATGCAGCACATACACATTTAACTCAGCATTATTCTGTCTTTGAGTGCTGGGATTTGTTTTGCATGAAATACATTTCTTAGCTGCTGTCAGTCAGTGAGGCCCGGTTTCTTCTGACTGTACTGGATGATCTGTGGTTTCAGCACACTTTTAATTTCAATAGTTCACTTGGAAAATGACTGAATTTAGTGCCAAAACAGCATTTTGAAGGTTGCAATTGATTGGGGAAGCTGCATTTTAAAGGGCATTTTCAGTTTTTAGCCCACTTCTGTGGCCTTGCTTCATGATACGTGTACAGCACCCACTGGCATTCTCCTGCAGTGAGTTCTGTTTTTACCCCAACTTTGACTGTGTGGCAGGGTTGTGCAGCCTTTTTGGGATGGTGGACCATGCGCAGTTTTGCAGCTTCTCTGCGCGCACATGGGTTAGCGCGTCCATTTTTGGCAGTTTCTTTCCCCATTGGCAAAGGGTTGCAGTGGGGCGCATCGGTATGGGTAAAAATATCCCACAGTCCAATTTGCTATTTTCTCAACATCACTGAAGAATGAATTCTCCCAGTTAGTTTCCATTGTGTGGGTCATTGCGATCAATGAAGTTGGGTGTCATATGGTGTAGGAATTGCGAACAACACACACGTAGCCCTCGGTTCCAACACCAGCCCATAAGAACTTGATGCAACACACAGATCTAGCTGTTAAGCAGCTGCATTTATTTGAATTATATTTTCATCACAATCAAAAACTATTTTTGTAGTTTAGATGGGGATTACCTCATGACAATGACCTGGAAGTACCTGCCATGATGTAGAAAACCTGCAGTTAAAAACCGGGATAGTTATTATATTGATCCAATATGCAGTCCCACAAAATATATGAAGGCGGTTCCCAGTGACCCAGATGCTGTCCCTGCCCCCATGGGCAACACAGGGTACCAGTCCACTGTCCCTTCCGTTTGGTCTCCAGGCAGGGGATGACACCCTCACCTACAACCAGGGAAAATTTGAGGATTACAAATCCAACACATGATGTCACTATGATGTAATCTAAACTGTCTGCCCCCCCCAACACTTGCAAAACAGACCACAAATGCGTCAGTTACAATACTTCTATTTCACAAATAAACTGGTAAACATTTCCAAAATATTACTCGTAAATATCAGTTTTCATTTGATAAGTACACTGTAAACACATTTTCATAGCATTAGTCATGAATATCAGTTTTCAGTATCATACCACACATCACAATATTCAACATACTTCATTGGATAAATAAACCATAAACATTTCCAAAGTATTAGTCATGAATATCAGTTTGCAATATCATACTACACATCACAATATTCACCATACTTCATTGGATAAATAAACTGTAAATATTTCCATAGTATTAGTCATGAATATCAGTTTGCAATATCATACTACACATCGCAATATTCACCATACGAATATGAATATTAACTAATGACCCTCCATAAATATTAATTACATAAACATAGCAACTGCTAAGCGATGGGTGAGTGGGCAAAATTGGGTGCTGTGAGTTGCGGCAAGGTAGAGCAAGAGAGGGCAAGAGAGGCCACTCCGTGGCTTTTGAGCCCTTATGATGGTTTGCTCAAAATGCTGCTTGCACTTCACTCATTACGTTATTTCATGGGCTAAGGACAGCCAAATGCACAAAACGTCCCACCAAAGGTGATGCCACAGGCACACTTAGTGACCCATCCTGTTGCATCATCTACAAGGCTGTCCTCCTGATGTCCCCAAGCTACCTCACTGAGAAACACAGCATCTCCGGAGGCCTGTGATTCAGCTGAAGTAAGGACATGTGCCGACTTGAATTGTGACACTGCAGGAAGGAAAGAACCAGAAGACAGGCCTTCTCTGTCTATGCTCTAAGACTCTAGAACCTCCTCTGCATCAATATCAGACTTGCCCCATCACGTCTACAGTTCAGGAAAGAGCTCAAGACCTTCCTCTTCAAGGAATGGCTCCTCCTTAACACCTAGGTCAGCACACCCTGCACTCCGAACCCTACCTGAGACTGAGTGATCTCCTCACCACCTTATCTCCCATACTGCCAATTGCCCACCCTTTCCGATAAGCTCCACAGTCCTTTTTTCTCTGCTTCCCTAACTGTGTTCTTCCCCCTATGAGTGTAAAGCGCTCTGTTGCTTCTCGAAGCTAGGTCTGTGCTTAATAAATACTCTAATAATGATAATAATAATAATAATAATAATAATAATAATAATAATAGTTGCCAGCCCATAGGCCACAGTGTTGCCTTCAGATGCAATTTAGCCAAGGGTAGATAGCTAAACAAGTAAAGCGTTGGTCTCTGACATGAGAGTATCCGGCACTTCGTAAATTGACATCCCACGACAGGGCGAATTAACTTTTTCCTCCTTCCAAGTTCTATAAATCAAACACTATTCAAAAATGGATCACACTAACAACTGTTAATACAGAGCTCAGAAGATGGAAGCGTCTGGCATGAAGCGCTACATACGAACAAGATATTATTAACTGGCAAAACAGCAGATTCTTGTAAAGGACTGTATTTCACAAGCCAGTTAAGTGTTCATGTTGGAAATATTAACCAGGCTTTTAGTTGGTGTACAGTAAGAACATGCCACATGCAGAATGCTAACAGTCTGGAGTGTTGAACTGCCCACATCTAAATTGTGTGAGCTTATGCACATTTTAATACTGTACACGCCAACCTACCAGATGTCATTTGGGAGATGCTTTCCGGTGCTGTTGTTTTCCCTTGCATCCTGGGACTTTATGTTGTGTTTCCCATTATGAATCTTGGACTACAAGTCCCAGAATGCAAAGAAACATACAACAGAAGTGAATAACCATACGCGAATGCCACAGCAGGAATTCATTTTTTCTTTAAGCAAGCCGTGCTTAATGCAAATGGGCGCTTTAAACGTTCAGCCAATACCTGTGTGACCATGTTTTGTGTGCACGCGTTGTACAGGCGTTGATGTAATTCCCTCTGCAGTGATTACGTGTTGCACGTCACACAATGCTTGCTTGCGCGGCTATCTGAGCCATGGTGGCAGGGAAACGCACCGGCAGTATGATGCGGAAAGTGTCCTTCGCAGTGCGCTTGAGGCAGCGGGAATGCTGTGATTAGCATGTACACGAGGATTCATATAGTAATTAGCCATGCACATCTGATTAGAATGGGTGCAGCAGACTCCCATTATGCCTGCTTCCATGTCAGGTACTGCACGCACACTCAGACTGCTATCCCCGCGTGGGTTGAACTGATTGAGGAGCAGGGCTGCTGCGGCTAGCGCCTAAAGGACTTGGAGGGGGACGGGTGGCACTAGCGATTCATATTTTGCTGTGTACAGTTGACCGCAGCATGCATTCTGTTTTTTTCCCCTCCTGAAATCGGCGCGTCTGTTCCCTGTGCCATCCGCTGTACACGCCTCTCTCAGCCCCCCTCGTGTGCACGGCGCGCCCCACCTCATTAGTATGCCAGAGGCACGGGCAGGCAGTGTGCACACCAGGACAGCCCCTGTTTTCCTTTGCAGTTGCTAAGCTGCTGCAGCACACAAACTCGCAATGCTTGCCTCGATTAATATGTAATTGGGTCCCTGGTCACTTAGTAACATGGGCCATAGTTGCGTGTCTCCCAGCCACCCTTCCTCTGTATTTGCGTTGCTGCTTTTGTGTAGACCGGCTGTGAATGATTCAGCGTTGCCCAGAGTCGTTGCAGTGTGAATCAGTGTGTGGTGCATGAGCCAGTATGGGAACCATAGAGTAGCCTCACTGAAATGTATTGCTAGACTGTCTATTGTTGTTACCACTGGTTATAACATTTGGAGGTATAGACATTTACTTGGGGGTCTATTAAGGTCAACTCTGCAGGCTCCAAAACCTCCACTAGCCCGGTGCCCTCTCGAAATGAAGTAAATGCCCTGGGGAAATATGGGATAACACAGGAACACAATTGGAGGTAATGCAATATGTATATATTTATTTGAATTGAAGAACAGTGATGTCAATTTCGATTAGAATTGGATTTTAATGTAATGAATGTACAGATGGCTGAAGCAGCCCATCGAAAGGAGACTGCACAACAGCACACAGATGCGAACAAGCGGTGCGCCAGGAGCCACACACATTGCATACCTTGTGCAGCAGTATATGGATAACCTATTTGTATTCAAACATCCATATTTGTTGCATATATTTATTTATTTTATTTATGTATTCATAACATTTTGTTAACACCCACACCCAGGGGTATCGCCGCGTTTGTTCAAGGGAAGAGGGCAGGGCAAAGTCAAAAACAGACACAGGCGGAGTCCCGAGGAGAGTCCCAGTCTACCCCAGTCTCTGTGTGAGAGAGGAGCTGCAGCGACGTACGGACTGTTTGTTTGATTGTTTCTTTTCCTTGGCCTGCTGTTGCTTTAACGGAGATTCCTCCCTCTGGGTGACTCCACCTTAAAAGGTGTACGCGTGCGCGGAGCGCCGCGGAGAGTCCCAGTCTACCCCAGTCCACCCTAGCCCCACGGCCCCTAGGCGAACCACTAGCAAGTGGAAATACCAACTAAGTCACATGGTGAGTCCGCAAACGCGGCTAAAGCAGAAAATCAGACTGGAGTCTGAACGGTTGGATTCCCCTTCTCAAGCGCCGTTGTTCAACTCTAACTCAAACACAGCGGTATCGAGTGAAGTAGATGAGGTAAGATCTGGTTCCTTAATCGTATCACCTCAGTCTCAAACGACACAATCTGAACTTGTGCTTCCCGTAATGTCAGCACTCAATACGATATCTTTACTCACTATGACTAAAATTGTCATTGATGATGAACAACTCCTCGCTCGCTGTGGATTAAACCCGATTCCGGGTGTGGGTTTAAGATTAACTCTTTCATTTCCATGTGCGTCGTGCCTGATAACATCATCAGAAGCCGCCTTAAATTGTGCCGCTTATAGCAAATATGCACGTGCTTATGAAGGCTCTGACGCCGCAGATAAAATATCAGCATCTACACACTGCTTAACATGTGAACCTGCACAAGTTTGGGCCTTACCCTTATCAATCGCACCACTGATAAGGAACCTAGAAACGACCTTGGAGACAAACGTGATTGAAGTAAACACCTCCGCGTTTCAGTCTCCCTTTGATGTAACTGACTCAGAGCTTTTGCAAATCCAAGTGCCCACCACTAATTTGAAGGAAGCTAATTTCATATTTCCACCTCCAATAAAACAACACAGTCTGCAGGTTGACAACAACTTGCAATCCAGTGTGCCACAAAACAGACAACAAATATATGAAATATCGTTGCCAAAACTTGGCACTCGCATCAGTTCAGCAGCCAGGCACTTGCCATCAAACAACGACAAAATTACAAGGCTCACCTGTGATAAGTACTACTGGTATAGATGTTCGTAGAGAGAGTCTTACAAAGCCCAATTTATCACGCCACTGTGCAAATTCAAATATGAGCAGCTGTGGGCGAACACCCCGAGCGCGAACGCCGCATCAATCCTCAACCCCTACTTTATCTCAGTTTCACCAAATAAAAACTGGAAATAAATCTTCTCAAAGAGTCCTTGATCTAGCAGGACGCGAAGCTCGTTTAACCGAGCGATTAACTGCGGACTATAACTCCACCAAAGAAAAGCTTATACAAAACTTTTGGAGAGTCTCCTATTAATAAACTCACTAATGCAGCGTCGAGTCATTGCATCACTAACGAATCAGCCTGTCAGCCTAAATGCGGTTTTCCCATGTCAAATATCAGTCAGCAAAGCCCAGAAAACCATTACATCAACTCTGATGATGATATTGCGTTATACGCATCGGAAACTGTGAGCACAAAAGACACGCAAAAAGAACTTGTGGAAAACGAGCCGCGACTGCAACGAGATACGAGGCGAGAGGCAGTGAAAGATCAAATACATGAATCAAGGCCATCACATCAATATGCAACTTCTGAACATGAACAAATAAATAAATCAAACCTTTCAGTTGCAGCAGGCATTCAAATTCATAACAATGTTTTGGCCGCCACCTCGTTGGCTCTCATACCTTTTGTAAAACTTTACGAAAGCTTAAATGAGTCCATAAAAGATCAGGGCGCCCAAATTAGTCATCTCATTTCAAAAGTGGATACAGTAGAACATCTCAATAGTGTACTGACGCAAAGATTGGAAAAAGAGGCAGAGACGTCTTCACAATGGCAATATTGCCTGGGTGATCTCCTGACAAGCACCCACGCTGACAATTCTACTCTAATGGCAGCAACGTTAGAATGTATGAAATGGGTAAGGCATAATACCCAGGCCAACAGAGAACAACATGTTAAGCAGCTAAGCGGCACAGCTGCCGGAAGTAAAATTCACATTCCTCTGAAAATTGCTGTGCCTGTACCAGAATTGAGCCAACCTTCCTGGCAGGCTGTCCAGTCTGAATTTTCGATCGATGGTGTGGAAAGTGTCAGAATTCTACAAACTGTAGCACAGTCAAAAGATGCTAAGAGAGCGTCTACAGCCTCTTTATCCTGTCCACACAAATGCACTGGTGGGAGCTGTGTAAAGATCTCAATTCCCCCAACAGAACCAACGCAAACACTTCAGGCACCTGGCAATGTCCAAACGGCTTTAGCTTCTACCCAAGCCAATCAAGTGGCCAGCGAACCAATACTTGTGCCTGAGGCTCTTAGTATGGCATCAGCTATAGCTTCAATTTCTGAAGTTGAGTCAAAAAACTCCTTTGATATATTTAAAGGCTCGGCTAAGAACTTTCTAGCTGGAAACACAAAGGCAATAAAATTGACTACAAAAAAAAAAACAAGATCTGACCCTAAAAACACAGCGATGAACTCAGTCCGAAAACGTTCTACGAACATCAAACAATTTGTCAGAAATATATCGACCCCTCCAAAGCTTGCCCTTTTTGACCGCACCACAAAGGATTTACCAGCATACAAGTTAGCTGCTGCACATTCAGAAGAACCTCCGAGCCAGTCTAATGATGCTAAGCCCTCCACAAATCAAAAGCAAAATCCAAATAAGCGTGCCAGACTAGACTCCGACCCCCAACAAACAGAATATGACGAGGATTCAGTGGATCTACGCAATCTATCGACATATTCTATTGAGTCTGACGAATCGACAAAACCGCATGGTATGTCAAGTAGCAAAACCAAGTCAAATGACAAAAAAGAGTCCAGCTATAGAGAAAGTTCTTCTGAACAAACAAATAAGTTGGCACAAGGGTCAAGTAAAGCCACCATGTTTCCTTCAGTCCTGTCAACAAAGTCTCTGACACTGAATCAATCCAATACAGGACAGAATTCAATCACAAAAAGTGGATCCAAATCGCCTCAAAATTTCAATCCAAGAATGACTGCCGCACAGCGGAATAAACATAGTACAATAAAAACCAAGGAGAACATCATAAATCAAACTGCTGCAATACAACAAGCTTGGAGAATCAGGGTAGAAAATGTGTTCCCTGACGACAAAGATGTAAATCTAAACCGAAGAAACGTGATGAAACTACTTCACAACATCCCTTCATTACGCACCATAACGACTGAAGACATTTTAATTGTCGAATATATCTCAGAAAAATCTGCTGACAAAGTATTTTTACATATTAGATCATCTGCAGTGGAAAAAACTCTCCTAGCAGCACAGGATGAGTTACTATCCTATGGCTTTGAAATCCAATCAGAGAGAATTCCAACAATCTCTGTTATAAATAACAAGGCAAGAAACGATCATCGACGTGAAGAACTAAGGAGCCACTTATCCCAGAGAGAGCGTGGGTCTGGAATAAAATTTAATCAGAAAGACTCTGTTGAATCCACAAGACGAGCTGTTGAATTCACAAGACGAGCCGCATTACATAAAACACAACAAGCATAACCATCAGTAAAAGGAGGCTTAGAGCTTTGTGGGATCCTCTCCTGGAATACCAGAGGTTTTCACCATTTATTCAATGATTTTCCCACATCTCTAGCAAATAAATTCATCATTTGTCTTCAAGAGACTTGGCTCCGAGAGACCCCGTCAAAAGATGGTTATACCATTGTCCTAAATAAAGCTGGGAAGAATCAATGTGGGAGACCGTTCTCCGGCTTGATTACAATGGTAAATAATGCCTATGGCTGGGAGATACTCCAAACATTTATGCCAAATCTGTTAGTACTAGGTATACTACTCCAGTTAAGATCAACCAAAAACGAACTAAATCCGCAATTATTGATCATTAATTTATACTGGATCCCGGCTATGATCTCATCAGCAAGTTTCATTAAATCTGTGACGGCAATCATTGACCCATGTCTAACATCCTGCCTGGATACAACAATTCTAATATGTGGAGACTTTAACTTCTCATGGTTTGAACCGTCTCTTAAAAACAAGACGCAATCTAGTGTGGTCCTTACCAGAGGGGATAAATGGATGGAAGCCATGAATTCAAGAAATTGTGAGATGATCAATGGCTCCATCCGAGGGGATATTCCCCCAAGACCCACTTAGCAAAGAGACAAAAGTCTAAAAACACTTGATTACATCTGGATCTCCTCCTCATTTTGGCCGAAAGTAGAAAAAATGGCCATAATCAAAACATCTGCAAGCGACCACAGCCTAATAGAACTAATTTGCACACTGGAACGATGTCCTACATCGTATCTTCAAAGCTATCCATTGGAGGTGAGTGATGGATTGAACCGTCTGCGCATCAAAGATCATCATATCTGGCAGTTGAGTGACGGTCGGAAGGACGAAACAACAACTAGGTCTGAAAAAGTAAACTATGCACCTCTGTTGATTAAATACGGAACTAAAAGGAAAACAACAAATAAGTATCCGCAACAACAAAAAAAATATGTGTATAGTGCCCAGGTAAATCAGCAAAAGAAACAACTGCATAAAAACATCAGACAAATCAAAAGGAAATACAGCACAAATTTCGATAAAAAAGAAGAAATCAAGATTTGCAAAATGCAGTATCGAAACTGGCTAAAATCCTTCAAAATAATAAGAGACCAAGAACGGGCAGAAACATTGCTCGGTCTTATCATTCAGCGTAAATCAAGAGATTTTTGGAAGATTTTAAACAATAATCACATCCAAAATTCAAGGCTGGAAAATGGAATATCCATGTTATCCTGGGAACAACATTTCAGGAAAGTTTTTAAAGACCCTTCAGCACAAGGCACCTTAGAGTCCGAGCAGTCAAACGGCCCTTGGAAGGTATGTGAAACCAGAGACAACATCATTGTACTCATAAAACATCTAAAGAACTCACGTGCTGCTGGTCCTGACGGGCTAACGAACATTATGTTAAAAGAAAAAATGTAACTTTGGGCCGATTTCATTGTGGATTTGTTCCAAGTAATTGCGGTAGCCAAGATGATACCGACATCTTGGCGGGAGGCGGTCATTGTCCCGATTTTCAAGAAGGGCAATAGAGACAATCCTGCTAACTATCGCCCTATTGCCCTCCTGGACATAATTGGCAAAATCTTTGCCACATGTTTACAACAGAAGCTTTCTAAATGGGCACTCTCCAACAACCTACTTGATAAGAGGCAAACAGGTTTCACGAAAAATGTTTGAACAGAAGTTAATCTTCTCATAGTGAACACACTAAAGCTTGAAACAATGAAAAACAAGGGAAACATCTTTGTTGTATTCATAGATATGAGCCAAGCGTTTGATCGCATCAATTGCACAACTCTCTGGAAAAAATTAACAGCTTGGTCATGCCCCCTGCAGATTCTCCATCCTCTTATGGCCCTGCATACTGGAACCTCAATAAAAGTTCATATTGACAACAGAGGCACATTGACGAGAGAGATTTCAACCTCTCAAGGAGTCAAACAAGGCTGTCCTCTAGCGGCCTTATTGTTTAAGCTATACATTGCTGACTTACCCAAGGCATTTATGAATGTTCGATGTTTTCCACCGAAACTGAACAAACAACCAATAAGTTATGAAATATATTCTGATGACATTGTCTTATTTGACCAGACTGAAATCGTCCTACAACGGCTTCTACAGGCTTTGGTTCTTTATCTACAAGCCAATGATCTTGAGATCAATGCCGGAAAATCAAAGATAATGTCATTTGGTACAGCTCAAAAATCCTCTTCAAAGAACTTTAAATGGTTAGCAGCAGGAGAAAAGATCGACACTGTTCAAACCATACGATATTTGGGGATCCAAATAAATAAGTCAATCAGAGAACAAGCCTGGATCATAGACCTGAAGCATCGTATGACATCATTCACCCTACAAGGTAAACGTCTACATAATGAATATGGCAAATTTACTCTGATTCCAATCTTGACCTTTTATCGTCAGAAAGTCATCCCTGCTCTGACATACGGGGCGGAAGCAGGACTGAATATCGATAACCGCATCTGGGCAGTCCTAGAAGGTCAATTCTGGAGAGGAGTATTGGCTCTCCTGACGTATGTTTCCATTGTGGCAATAAGGCATGAACTAGGACTGGCCCCTTTAACCGGCTTGATCCTGTGGAAATCCATCGCACTGTTGCGAAAAATGAACTTATTAACTGTTCCACCGGCCTATGAAATTCTGAAAGAATCAGTCGCAGTATGATATTCGGGCATTTTAGAACTCTGGGCCACGAAAATCAGAAAGACATTAGAAGTCACGGACATTTCCTGGGCAATGGTTTGCGACACTCCACAGATTGCTAAAAAGAAACTTAGACGTTGACATTGGATAAAAAACAGTGAACTTCGTGAGGCTATGCCTTCGTCACTCAATCTAGACATGACCTGCAATAACCTAGATAAACTACCAAAATATCTAACACGATTTCCATCAAGAGCTTACCGCAACAAATTGCTAAGGCTCCGGTTAAACCTATACCAAACCAAAGAGATTATGTATTTAAGACATTTCAAAGAAATAACAGACAATAGATGCAGGTTCTGTAAAAACGAATCAGAATCTCTTAAGCATCTAGTTTCTGAATGTAGCTATGTGGCTAACCACCGATCATTCTTTCTTCAAGACTTAACATCGACCTCTCAACAAACTGAATACTTATGGGATTCTCTAATAGCTGGCAATAATGTGAGATTAACCTGTGCCTTGGTTGACTTTCTTGAAAACATCTTAGAAGAAGAATCTTGATAAAAGAACCTTTAAGTTGGAGAGGGCACCAAATCTAACTCAATGATGAATTGGGTAGCTAATTCAGTAGGAAACAAAATTCGTTGAAGAAAATGTGAACAGTTTTGTAATTAAAGTTGTGTAAATAACTAATTGTTACAATAAAAAAAAAAAAAACAGACACAGTAGCCAGGAATGTGAGGCATAGTATTTGTTAAAGGGCCAGGTTTTTCTTGAGGAAGGTGCAAGACGTTGCATCTCTGGTGTGTGCAGGCAGAGAGTTCCTCGGAGAGGGGACGGTGACTGCACTTCTTACCCCTCCCGCTCTTGACCCTTTGAATCTTGGGATGGTAAGCCTGGCGATGTCCACAGAGCGGAGGGCCCGTGAATGAGGTTTTGGGGAAATGCTTTTGTTTAGGTAGGCGTATGGGATCACATGGATAAAAGTGCAATTCGATGGGGTGAGGCAAAGGATTCAGGGTGCTATTTGGTCAAAGAAGGTGACCTGCTCTGCCCGTGTTCCTGTGTCCTAGCTTTTTGTGAGCACCCTTCCTGCAGCACATAGCTCTCTCTTCCTATAAGCATTCCTGCACCATGTCCTTAAATGGCCTCGCTTTGTGTTTTCTTCTGCACCGTTGCCAGTCTTCGGGGTTTTCTCTTGCCTTGACATTATGATTCGCTAGGTCTTGCTGACCTCAGGCACCCACCTTCTAAACTAGCAATAACCTGAGCAGGCACATTACTGAGCAAATGCTGGAGCGGGCTCTGCCAGGAAGGGCTGTGCGGTGCTCAGCAAACAGTGATGTTCAAGTGAATTGCTTTTTGGCCTTATTCCGTTTTCATATTGCAGTTAATACTAGAGGGATGATCTCTGTGTCAAAGCTCTCACTCGTGTGAAATATTTCATCTCTGTTGTTTTTTACATTTGACTAGTACCCCCGATTCATGACTGTTGTTGTTTGATGATCATAGAGAGATGTTCCTTCAATTTGAATCGACTTTGGGGATGAAGATTAAGGGCCTGATTCATGGAATTTTTGTGCGGTTCAAAATAAATTTGCACTGCTGAAAAGTGACCTTGCACTTCCGACACAAACCCTGATTCATGGAACTGTGCTAAGTGTATTTTTGCTGGGCAAAGTCATTTTGCACTGCAAAAATACACTTTGCCCGGTTCCATGAATCAGGGTTTATGTCGGCAGTGCAAAGTCACTTTTCAGCAGTGCAAATTCACTTTGAACGGGGCAAATATTCCATGAACCGGGCCCTAAGTGTATGTGTGTGTTTTTGTGTAGGGGTGTGTGTAGGGCATGTACCCGCCTGATGGGCACTGTGTCTTCGAGTATGGTGTTCTTTCTGGACGAGGTTGATCACTGAGGCATATTTGAATGCATTTTATCTGACCAGGTCATGTGGGTTTGTTTCTTTTTTTAACTGAAGTTAAGGGGGTACAAGTAGTTTCATGTTTTATTGGTACTAGAGGCACTCAGTAAGGAAGAGAATCCTGGGGTTCGGATTGTTGCCGAGGAATAGGACTTGACATATGAGAAGAATCTGGCAGATTCTGTGGAGCAGAAGGAGGGGGGCTGCTAGAGTTTGCTGGAGAGAGCTAGGAGGGATCTGGAGAATGGTGGAATGGCAGTGCTCATCGAGTGAACCGTGAGGTGTTGGCGAGCAGTACAGCCGCAGCTACCACGAGGAGTCTTTCATGGCCCATGGAAGCCTGTTCTGCTTTTAGTTCAGTGGATAGTGCTTTCCTGCTCACTATTTTCTATTAGACAATGATATAAAAGCTATAGTGATTCAGGTCCTGGAGAGACTGCACAGACCAAGAGCATCCTATCCCTTGCAAAGTAAGGAGACCAATGAAAAGGTTTGAGTTGAAGGACAGAAAGAAATAGGAAGAGCGGGTAAAGGTAGTAGGAAAAGGTGCAAGGTAGAGTGGTTTGGCTTTATAGGAGGGAGAAAGAAAAGGAGCGGGAGGGAGACTAAAGAGTAGAAGAGATTAAACCTGTGAGGGACAAGTTGACAGAGGAGTCAGATTAAGGGGAGCTGGAATAGGAGAAGCTTGGTGGGGAAGAATGGAGAGAGCAACGAGGCGGACATCTGAAGCAGGGAGAGGTAGGCGACGGAGGAGGACAAGAGAGGAGGAGGCGGACAGAGATCTAAAGCAGACAACCAGCCAAGCTAAAGAGTGGGCTGACGGAAGGTAGTGAGACCCCTGGGGACCTCAAACGGGGTGCTGGCATGGTACAAGCAATGGAGAGTTGGAGAGCCTTGTTGAACTGAGCCCACATATTGGTACGGCCAAATCCTTCACTTCCTGAGAGTGGCAGAAAGAGAGTGGAAGTTAGAGGTTAGCAATGAGCCATAGTCTAGACTCCTAAATAAATCAAGGAAGGGCTATTGAGATTCTGGCCCAGGAAGGCCCACTGAGAATACGTGCCAAGTGGGCCCACTTCAAAGCTGACTTAAGTGTACACCGAAACACCAGACCCTATGGTGGGATGTTAATTGACATAAGCTTGAGACTATCTCCGATCTATGCACACACCCTCACCTGGGCGGGAGGGGATGCAAGAATAACCGAAGCCTGAGAATGTGCTCAGCACAGAAATGGAAGAAATCAACTTTTACCTGGACAGTGCATTTGAAACCACTTGAGATCCAAGCACACAAGGAATCCCCGGATCGTTGCAAAAACGCAGGCACTGTGGGTGACTTTGTGTGAACCACTCTGGAACCGTGAATGACTTTGTGTTAATCATTCAGGGCTATACAACCTTGACCAGGAACTGTTGTAAACTAGGGAACTTGGACTTGGGACCATGTTCTTACCTTCTGTTGGAGTAAGGCCTACACCGTCTAACAGGGAGATGTTCTAGCAAAACGGGGATAGGCCTCAGTAGAACAATGTAGCTCCAGGAATTCAGCACTCGAAAAACGGGATATTCGAACCCTAGCATATGCCTATACCACCATTGAACTATGGTTTGGACTCGTCCCCCAATCAGTCCCAGGTCTTCCATTGTTCCCCTGCTCTGTGAGAGTGTGTTGATGTGCTGTCTGCCAAGGAAACACATGTCCTTGAGGTTGTCTTTAGCATGGACCATGAACCATGCCGTGGCAATCGGAGAACGTATTTCTTTGTCTTTATTGATATTCTTTTATTTAGTGTCTTTATTGTACTCCCAAATTAACATTTGCACTTGTAATGTGGACAACACATATGGTAAAGCAATTTATTCGGATGGCGATCTGATATGTGGGGACGTTTTTGAGAGTACTAGAGACACATTTTGTTGCAAGGGGGAAGTCATGATGAGCCCCACATTTTAACAACATTTGCAGAGGTGTTAGCTAGGCTAGGATTGTCTTTTAGGGTTAAGCGGTGCCATAAGATAAGGACAAATCCGATTTTTCAAGATTTTACTTTTATGGTATGAAATAGAGCGATAGTCTGTGATCTATT
The DNA here is from genome assembly GCF_040938575.1 of Ambystoma mexicanum. NCBI lineage: Eukaryota > Metazoa > Chordata > Amphibia > Caudata > Ambystomatidae > Ambystoma > Ambystoma mexicanum. Next base: position 320,047,568 of record NC_090941.1, read on the forward strand.
TTTCAGATCTTTACCAATTCTTAGAATTGGCCAACTGTTTTATAAAAGATTTGAGATTCCCTAAGTGTGATAGTTTTACGTAATGATGAAATGCACAGTGTGGGGGGTCCTCCTCTTTAGACTTTCCTTCAATAAGGTAGCTCTTCAAATCTTGTTTGATTTTTAAATTACATTCCCCAAGATTTCTATTGAATCTGTTACACTGTTGCTTGTTAACATGTGGTGTCTCTAAAACAATGGTGTGTTCATCTCAAAATGTTTCCATAATGCATGATCTTTTTCATGGTGCTTCCGTGCCATGCCATGATGTATTAAATCAGCCACGCTGGAATTTCTATAAGTGGTGGTTTCCCGCTTTCCAACATTTATATTTCTGGATTCAGGCCTATGCATTGATGTTGACTATCATTAGTTAGACATTCATGGTATTGCTGTTTAGTTCATATAGTGGTATGGTGTAAATGACAGCTCCAGGGCAGTTCCTTGCCTTTATTGATAAATAGTGTTTTGTAAGAGAAATACATTTTTGTTCAGCACAGCTCTGTCAAATAGCATCAGGTTATGATGAAATTAGATTTGCTAAAGTTTATTTATTTTTATTAATTGTTTTGGTTTGAAATAAACCTTAACAATACCATACAAAGTAATTAATAAAAAAAACACTAAAAACATTATTAAAATTCATACACACTTAGCCTTCTATATAAATTGCACTATTGCTAAAGATGGATAAACAGACCTGCTTCGCCTCCCCTCAGTATATATGTACAAAAATGTTCTCGATTTATGGCCGCCAAATTGTGAACAAATTTGTCAAACAATCAAATAAGTTGCATAACTAAACCCGTAAAAGAGCTCAACAGATGTTTTAGATCCTCCGTAATTGTAACATTTTTCAAGAATCTACAAAATGCAAGGCTTTTGGGTAATCCACTTCGTAGACAGGCAATTTCATATGTTTTCATTACATTCATGCAGAATCTCATGTACATATTTTGAGCATCACGATCAGGAAATTTCCGCTCCTGCAATTCCTCCTCCCCATATCGCCTCCCCATATCTCCTCCCCATATCTCCTCCTCTCCATATATTTTGCTGATGTGGTTCTGATAACATTCTCCATTAAGGATGATCCCTCTTTATATTAGACAGATTTGTAGCAAACATGTACTGTTACAATCAAGTTTGATTCCATCAATTTCAGATGAGTCAGTTGGGGTAACATCTCCGGTAACATTTCTGGGGGGTACCTCTACTATTAGAAGGGCCAGAAAGTGGTCTATAAATATCAAATAATGCTAAGTGAGACTGCCAGTGCCGATGATAATATACCTAATTGTTTGTAAAAACTTCCAAAATGTTCTTTATTCTTAGCAGAAAATTAACATTTGGGGATATGACCTATTGGGCATATGTTCTTTCAATTGCCCACTCTTATTGGCCTAGGAGCCGTTTCCATTTCCAGATGTACATTGTTCCTACTACAGATTTAATTCCAGATTCCAGAATCAAAATTCACATCAGTCTGACATCATAGCACTCATCAGCTCCCCCGAGCATCTCTTTTGCAAATACTAATGTGCATTGCCAAAGCCAATCATTTTGGCTTTTGGGCTCAGTAAAGGGATTTGGTAAATCACATAGGGTTATCTGCTTATCCGCAGAGAGAAAAGCTAATCCTAAGAAGAAGCGTAGGAAGGCTGTTAATGATTTGGTTGATGATTGCAACACAGAAAAAGGGAAGCCTGACTCAAACTGACTTAATGACTAATGCACCCAATCAATTTGTGCTGCCAGCCAACAGTGCCCACGCAGGCCAACCGTGGCCTCCTCCAGCAATTATACTCTTGCAAACAAGTAACCATCTGCAAAGGGATTGAGATAATGTAAACACTGGTTTTGCAAGTTGCATTAAATGACATGGAAAGGAGGTGAAAGGGGAGTGATACAAATATAGTTTCCCCACAAACTATTAGCCAAAATCTTTACAAATAATGAATAGTGTATCTCTTTAATGTGCAGTGTTTGTAAAATGCCCTGCATCTTTAAACATACTATTCACCAATCTCTGGGATCTGTAACCTCAAAGCGCTTTACAGAATGGCTGACATCTGTGCTAAGCATTTGCAGTTGCAATTTGCTTGCAAGGTGGAAATTAACTACACCTGCTTCCCCCAGAATAGCTTTGGTGAAGCTCTAACTAATCTCAAAAATAAAACATTGCTTTAGTGATCAGGACAATGCTTAGTAGACTAACCAGGTATGTTGTCTGGTCTGTTAATGGCAGCATTTAGGTGGTTAGTCCAGACATTACAAAAAGGTACACAAAATGGTGATTCTCACCAGTTTCACACTATCGGAAGACTTTTCATTGGTCCGCAATCCAACAGAGAATTATTGTCAAGATTCTTTGTTTGGTTTTTAAGTTATGAGCTTGCCCCCATTTATCTCACGACAAATATTGAACCATACTCTCCATTGTGTTTGCTACGTTCGTCCTCCGATCAACATTTCTTAATGGTCCCTGTCTCTCAGAGGAGACCGATGTTTTTCGGTTTTGGCTCAGTGTTTATGGAATTTTCTCCCTACATATCTCACAGTACAGAATTCGTATGTATGTTTTCGAAAGCATCCAACACCTTATCTTTTTCAGTAATCCCCTTCGCCTCTTTTCACCATTTTGCTACCTACATCTAAGACCGGTGCCTAGATGCAGTTTAGTCTGCTTGGTTTGCTCCTCCTTTGGTGGAGAATATGTGCAGGACAAAACGAAATGACATGAAATTAAAATGGTACAATGCAAAGATTTAGTACAATCCATTGGCATAAAAATATAGCACTCTAAGATAAAATTGGAAACGGAGTTAGCTCAAAAGATCCAGAACGTATGTAATTTGTTTGTATCCTCCATTAACCCACATTAACGGGACTCTGGGGCCCACCGTAAATATGGGGACATCACCCCGCGATCATTGAACTTCCTGACTGCCCACCCGGCATTCTTCATTCTTTGTATATAGCAGTATAAAATGGGAATTGAGGTTCCACTCAAACGGCAACCCTTCAAATGTCATATATGTCCTTCTTTGTCCGTGTAACTTAATTTACATAGGACCCACTACACGGAAAGTCTCTACCAGGCTAAATGAATATTGTTACTAAATTAGAGTGGACACAGCCTCAAACACAATTGTGGACCACTTTAGAGAAAAGGAACATCTGATAGAGGAACTACAATGGACTATAATTGAGAATGTCACGCAATCGCGTAGGAAGGGACATTTAACTGGAAAGTTAAGGAAACGCGAGATGTACTGGATGGCTACCACTAACTCAATCCGAGAGGATCTCAATGAAAGGGAGGAGATGATTTACGTTAGAACGTGACAATCAATGCACTATAGGTAGACATCCCGCAGGTTGTTCAAACATGCTACACAGGACTAAACCTCCATTAGGGGGGATTGACAACCTGTACACCCTTTTTGTAGCCTCCCCATGAACTCCACACCCAGGAACCCTTTTCAAAGAAGACCCCTACATTTATTCCATAATGATACACAAGCTCTGAAAGGCACGCATATTCGAGGGTGCGTGATATCCACACATGAAATGACAAAAATGGTTTGTAGCTCACCAATAAACTCCAGGATTAGAGTATTGCTTTTGAAATCACACGTTTAGTGTCGTGCACAGGCTCTGACAGGTATATGCGCATACATTACTCACATTTGAAAAGATGTGACAACAAATAAACGTAATGACGCCATGTTCTTTGATGTCCCGCGTTCTTCATAAGTGGAGGCGTGAGGGCCAAGACGGCGTCATACCGTTCACCACTCACAGAGACACTGGAGGATCACAACTAAAGCCCAATAACGCACCAAGTAAGTGATGGCGGCATGAAGGTGGCACACATAAAAAAGCCTTTTTCATGTTATCATGTACTAGCTCCATTTCTACCTGAAACCATGAGAATTCGGGCACTGAGTAAAAAAGATGCAATTTGTGCTCTGTCTCCAATAGGGGGCCGCCAACAAGACGCATAAAAATGTATGTACTTTGTTGGATCTCATATCATCAGGCGAACAGAGGGTATCTTGCACATTGCAACAATATCATTTTATGGTAAGGATCATTGTGGCTATGTTTGTACCACACTATGGGCAATAGATGTAATGAATCTAGTGCAATGTAGCGACCTTCTATTCTTAACCCATGCAAGACTTAATACTTTCTTACATACAAGATTCAATCAGGACATGTTGGGAGTTGTTTCACTGGGGTACACTTTAGTGCCCAGTTCCATGGGATTATTATGCTAACTGGGAGGGCCCCGATTATGAGTATAGGCGGGGAGGCTCCCTTGTTTTTGCTCTGCTTGGAATATCATGGTCGAGGTTGTATGACACGCTAGCCTTTTAATGTTGTACATGGGTGGGGTGTACTCGGGACATGGAATTGATTGGGCATTATGTCTATCCTATCTTTTGTAGTAATTTCCATGCATAGAGTGAACCGTGAGGAATACCTTGGAGGGAGGGTGGGAGAGATTTAGGAATGAGACAGCATCTGTAATTTGAACATTCCAGATGCCCACCCTTAGCCATTTATGCCCACAAATCCATCACCCCGACATGTTGAAACCTGTGTCGGTTGCAAAATGGACTCCGTACTTCTGCCCGTTATTTCTTTCCATTGGAATCACATTCTTTACTGCAAATGTGCATTATTTGAAATGTGAATAATTGTCCCTTTCGATGGAACCAACGACATCTCAAGGTGAATGGGGTTCATTGGGACAGAGCTACAAGAATACTGATTAGTGAATAGCAAGTAAGTGCTCAATTGAAGCAGTGGTTCAACCCCATGCCTTTGTCCGGTATCCACCATTGGCTGCTTCGTAGGCTGCTGCTCACAACACAAGCAGTCCCACACAGCTGGCTGGCCTCCGTTACAACTCTACATCCGAGTGCAGTGATAGGAGCTCGCCTTCTGTAAAATGCAGACGCCATACACTAAGCTGCTGGCAAAGGTTGAGCGACTGTATGAAGTCAGAACTGAAGGCCTTCGCTTACCAGAGCCTGTTCTTCTTGTTTGGCAGGGAGGTAGCTGAAGATCCCTTGGGAGTTGACCACACAATCCTGTCAGCCTCTGCAGTGGGGGGTGGAGGCTGAAAATGGTGGCACACAGGCACATCCTTATCTCATGGAAACGATCATCTTCTGCACCTCTATTATTCTTGATCATGGAAAGACATTAGTGTTCTGGTCTTAAAATCGACTTCACATGGAACTAGCTGTGTTTATACAGAACTCTATGAAACAAATGTCTGATAATAAAAGAATTAATAGCAAGTAAAAGAAAGGACAAAAGTCCGACTTATCAATTAATTGCCTTCTCTGGAACGAATCGTCTGCCAGAGTGTGCCAAACATCTTTTGCTTTGTATGGTCTATTTTTACCTTCTCACTGCTTAATCTTCTTAAACTACCTTATGTAATTGTATCCAAATATAGCTATGTTAATGGGCTGTACAAATACCGGAGGACTAACAATGAGGACTGAATATATACTGTTTAGTTTCGAGTTTTATTCCGAACATGCGCTGTCTCTGAGCAATGAAAGAGGTCCTCGATGTGAGTAAAAAATCCCCCCAAAAAGTGAATTGATCAGAAAAGTATGATTGCCTTGACTCTGCTACACAATGAGTTTCTCATGCTCATATGATTGTTTTTAATAACAGATATAAGCTATGAAAAGGGTCTTGCAGAAGCAGTATGGCAGGAGATGGCATCACTTCAGATGGTGTCTGTTGTGGATTTGTACTTTGATGGTGCACTTTTAGTTTCTACTGTATGATGCATCCTGAATACTAGCGATGTCCACGTCACTGTTCCAGCATATGACAAGAGATTTCTGGCAGAATCTTTATTTTCAATAACCATGAAAAACTGCGCTCAAGTCTAAGGCCATCTTTGGTAGTATCCATCAAATGTATCTCTTTTATTCGGGCTGCACATCTGCTGAGCCTGATGTCATTCCTGCGCTGCACATGTTAATCGTGACATTCTTCCATTGACTCAGTCATCACCCCAGCTTCCCATCTAAGATTTCAGCCTCAATGGAGCTCTTCAGTGCACCTTACACAGGGCGGTTTCATGAATTGTTTACCATTTTCTTTCTACCTCTGTGACCTGCATGGCACGAATGTTTCATCCCAAATAAATAACTACCCTTGGCATGTTCAATGAACGTTCTCGTGGACATTCGACAGACCAGTACAAGGCACAGAAGAGCCCACAGATTGGTGTGTACTGTTCACAACACTGCCTTTCAAAGTTTACGGCAGCACAGAAAGTACCCACAGCCAATTCCCCCGGATTGCCCAAGCAGATTAATGTACTAATAACTCCTATATATCACTCCTCGTATTATATCTTTTCAGACCTAACTCCCAGGTTATACCAGGTGCTGTGGGTCCATAAATCTCCTATACACTCTCGCTGTGCTCTAGCATTGAACCCAGTGTTCAGGGCCCAGCCTCGGATAAGCGGATCTCTAAAACCTAATCACAGCCAAAATGTTGTTTCTTTCTGTTTTTTAACAGCTGTACATGGTTTTCAACTGTGCTAAGTTCATTTAGCTGTACATGCACTCAGAACATGTGTCATGTTTGTAGGTTCTTAACACTTGCTAGATAGTGCCAGAATGAGACACATAGGTTCCCAGCAGTATAGGAGAAAGAATTAAGTATTACATATTGTCACAGATGGCACATACATCACTCCAAATCTCAGCGATGGTTCACTGGGGCCATCCCTCTCTCACTTGTCTTGTTATGATCCTCCTCCCTAAGCCAGGCATCTGTTGCCCTCGGTAAGTGCAACTGAACGTTGATCCCTGCTGTCTAAAATGTGGGCTGGGCTAGAGATGATGATCTAAATGCCGGCTGTATAAACGCCCTCAGGTACTTCCTAACTGTCTCTACTCTATCCAGTTATCAGTGCTCTAATGGGATTCAGGATGGAGCCTTACAAATACTCGGATTCAAGCTTCTAACAAGCGCACTCTGACCTCTCCCTTTTATACTCATTCCTCTTGTCCACTCCACCTCACTCCTCCCACCAGTCTTCTATCCCTTTGATGTTCTCACTCCTGCTGTGAATGCAACCACAGAATTGTGGACAGCCAAATCCAAAGGGCAACACAGATCCCCTGGAGCAACCTCTTAGAATACAGAGCGAAAGAGACACAAACACGGGTGCCACTGGTAGTCACACACAATCCAGAGCTGGAAGCCCTCTGCAAGATTGCTAAGGAAGCCTAACCCTTCCTGCAACAAGATGAACGTCTGAGAGAAATTTTCCAGAGATGCCCCTCCTTACTTTCAGACAACCAACCAATCTAACGGGAATAATGGTCAGAAGCAAACTCCATACAAATAGCACAGATAATGGAACTGTACCTTGCAGAAACAAACAATGCCTAACCTGCTCACAAATTAACTTTTCAGACAGAATCAAGAAACCCCACACGGGGCAGGACTACAAAATTATGGGACGGTTTACGTGGGCATCCAGCAATATTATTTACTTAATTATGTGCATGAAATGTCCTGGACATGGCTACTATGCTGGGGAAACTAGTCAACATGTACATAAACACATGAACCTCCATCGTCAAAGTGTGAAGCGATGCACTAACGAGAGTCCAGTGGGTGAGCATTTTTCAGAAGCTAATCATACCCCTGATGATCTCAAGATTGCTGTACTCTGGGGTAATTTCAGGACTGACAAAGCCAACAAGACATATGCATTCAAATGCATGCACATTTCCAATACACTGGCAGGGGGCTGGAACAGACATTGCATCACTATTCCAAATAACATACTTTCACTTTTTCGACTCATAGAGATACAGGGATCACAACATCCAGACCTGACACTTTCCATCATTTTTTCCAAAGCCATTCACATACTTTCAACTGGTACTGCACCAGCCCCACCAGCCTCTCTAAGTCAATGAATGGTTGTCAAACTCCCTTGAATCCAGCCCCATCTGCCAAAAGCTTTTCAGAAAATTGTCATGGCCCTTGTCCCTAGTCAAACCCCACCCTTTCCTCTGGCATGAGATGTAACACAATCCCAATATGGTATTTGACACAAAGATGCAACACTGTGCTCCACGGGTAACATGCCAACATAAACTGGCTGTATATCCCCTCTTTTAGACCTCTAGAGCCACAAGCCTGATATGTTGATGATTGTTCTACCACTGATCTTGTAAAGACACCAGCCTGAAATACTGAGCTTCAACTGGACCGCGCATACAATGACTGACACCTAACCAACCCCTCCTGCCTTCCTGAGAGCACACTAAGAGGGTGGGCTGTTCTTTCATGTGTTTACCCTGCTCTCCACTTTCATGGACCCTTGTCCTATTTAACACAATGTACCTTTAGGCCTTGAAGATTGCAATGTGTGGGGGAGTTGAACATCCAAATGCCTTTCTGAGCAAAACTACAAATCAGGTACAGAGGGGCACAGATAACGGTGTATCTGCAGGAGGGCCTATGTAAGATGTAATTATGTGATGCTTTTCAAATGCTTCATTTAATCTCTGCCTGAGGAAGTGGAGACATTCCACGAAAGCTTGAAAATATGCAAAATAAATGAAAATGTAATGCATTCTTGTTGCAAGAAAAAAAGAGAAAACCCTGGCACTCACATTTTTAGAAAAAGTGCCAAAAAGTAATTATTTTATTAAACCATTAGTCTTGAAACTTAAGTAAACAATTCATTGTTGACATGGCATGATAGAAGTGCAAAATACAGAAAAACAACGGATTATAAAATCGCCACACATTCCGCCTGGTATAAAGACTTCCTCAGGCTGATATTAAATGTAAAATGACTCGGTTTCAGTATTTGAAACATCAAAGTCCGTGCACAGGAAGCAGTCATAGCTTAGTCACACGATTCCTCAAATAATGCCTTACCTATTAGCTCACAATGTGCCGGCCATTTCCAACTAGTGTTTTTTCTTACAATTGTGAGCTTTAAATTAGTGCCACCAAATGTGTAAGGTGAAAAAGTAATTATGATCAAGTACTTAAATAATATTGCCGGGACTGCTTGTGCACGAGGCTTGATGTTATACGTAATGCAGATCTTTACTTATACAACATTACCCATTGGGTACTCATTGCGGGACGACAGGGAGTAGTTATTGCGCGCATTGTAAAGATGTCCATTTGGGTTGTCAAAACATATGCTTATGAAATCAAATATACTGGTGTATTCTAAATTGTCAGATGCCTTTCATCACTGCACTTGATCTTTGTCCAAGTGCAGCAGCATGTATGCTACATTGCTAAGCCGTATAGGGGAAAGCACAATAAGGGGGTGAGATCTGTCCCTACCCATCATCAACAAATGGAAACAATAGTTTAGGTACACATTATACCAGTGTAATAATGTAAACTAGCATATGGTTATTGTGACTCTGTAGTCACAGTCAGAAATTACCTGATAGAGTAGAATCCCCTGTCTAGTACAGCTGATGAAATAGAAATACTATGCTAGCTGCACAATATATTAAAAGTACTCAAATCTCTGTCTGGATGAAGAATGTTAATTCTAGAATGTCATCCTATCAGGAAAGGGAGCTAGTAGTGATAATGCCCCAGTGGGCTAGTAAATGATTAGAACTAGCACAATAGAGCCCATGTCTAGTCATTGAGGAACTGATACACTACATATTATGTGCTCATGGATATACGTGATATCACCATTATCTTAAAAAGACATATAGTTCCTCTTAACTATTATGACCTTTGGGTTTTAATGTTTCCATTTTGATGATGAATCCTAACTCTAGGCACCTGAATCGATTTTCTCTGTCACCCTTCCGTCTATGTGCCTTGACATGCGCCAAATCTCATAACTCATCAAGGAGACATCGCTGTTGTGTTTGCTATGGAAGTGTACCGCTAGGGGATAATTTGTATCCAAGTTCCTAATAGCTCTGTAAGGTTGCAATATCCTTAGTTTTGGAGGCCCTGTAGAAGAACCTATATATCTCATATGGCAAGGGCAGTCTATATAGTAGACTACAAAGTTAGTTAGACATGTTATGGGTTGTACTATATACCATCGTCGAGGAATACCGTATTCAACACTACATTGCACACTTTACTGGCAATATATAAGCCACCGCAGCCACGATTCGACATGATGGATGCCAAAGCATCCAAACTAGACCGGTGAGCCCAGAAGGGAAAGGTGGACACTGCGGCACTTCACAGTGAATACCGCACACTGTGGGCAAAGTTCAAAGATGTAATTGAGAGGGTGGGAAGACCGAACAAGCTAAAAGGAACTAACAATCTGCAAAGAAAAGGGTCGCTAACCGAATGTATGAAAAAGGCATTATTAATAACGTGGAAAAGGCTACCTGATAAAGAGTGCGAGCCTGGGACCTGCGCCCAATTTTTTAAACCACTAGGAGAGCCAAAGAAAGATATATACCTCTGTGGCTCTTTAACAGAAAAGTCCTGTCAGGAGAGTAAACCAGGCATTGTGCAAGTCTGCAACATGCACCCAAATACATTGAGAGACATTGTGAAGAATCCTGGCAGGAGAGTAAATCAGGCACTGAGAGTCTGGGAACCACACCCAAATACCTTGTTGAAGTCTTATATTGAAGTGAATATACGATCAAATGGAAGGGAGTCCTTCTCCCTGGAAGTGTGAGAACATTACTAAGCAAAGAGGATGGAGTCATCCTCTTGGCAGACTTGGTGATTTTGTTTTCTTGTGAATCAAGAACCAGGGCAAGGAGGTCATTCCACCTCTAGTAGCCAAAGGAAGCAGCATACCCTTCGGCAGGAGAAGTTGCTGTGAATGAGACATTTTGGACATGGTTAAGAGGAGAGAAATATCCTCTCGACATATTTTGAAGGAACCCGGGGAAGGGAGTCATCCCCACTGGAGTTGTGAATAATGTTTGAACTTTAATTTTGATCAGCACTTTCAGTTTTTTTGGATCACTCAAGACATTGAGTTAAGAGACATTCCCCCTGTCACCTTAGGATTAGTTGTAGAATGTGAGGGTTGGAAAGGATTTTTGACACAGGATGGAGGACCTTTTGATTTGGGACATCCTGACAACGACCAAGCCCTTAGAGTTTTGTGTTGAGGTAGTGAGACTCCTCCTGGCGATTGGGATAGTGAGGCATTTTCCCAACCCCAATTTGTTTTCAATAAAAGTCTATAGTAACCACTATGTCCTCCATGTGTCCGTGTCATACTTCTGACCCCTCACGGTGCATATCAGGAAGAATGCATTCAGTTGGGTGGAATTCATTGCAAAACATGAGTACGTGTCTCAATAATGCTGTGGTATTTAGCCAGAGCCTGCACCTGCCTAATGTGATTCCCTTTCATTGCCGGTTGCGTCTAACCTGTATCAGCTCTAGCTAATTTATTTTGATGCTTCAGGTTGCAGGAGCCAAACTGCTGCATCCTCGGTCTGTTGCTGCTCAACCTGCTTTGTCATACTTTGTGTTTGTTCATTATGCATACTACATGATTGTGTGATGGCGAATACTACTGAATAGGTGTGCTCTCTCAAAAAGCTGCATTGCCATTTGTGACTGCTTAGTCGGCTCTGCACACAGACATGTGTTCCCTGGGCACTTTGCATGGTTGATCTTCCGTCTTTGATTTTTATTTGTAGGAATGATCGGTGCACTGCAAATGATCAATGTGTGTGCACCGATTGTGGACGCTTTATGGATGACCTGTGTGTATGTTTGAGTGAAGGGGCATATACGTTGCACATGAAGCATGATTGCTTCAAGTAAGATCCCCTTTTGTGGTCTTAGAGTCCCTTTTCTCGACTCCCATCTCCCCACTGATGTTTTTTTATTTTACTTTTTGTTTAAAGTGCGATTGGTTTATTAAAACCTTATACACTATAACATATCATATCAGCACAAGATATTACATACAAGATAAATGTGATCTTTGGGCCCCCCGACCTCACGTTCTTTGCATGAAACACGGAACGCTTGCGCCTACAGCCTGAATCTGCCACTCGAAAGCGCACCCAGTTCCTCAGTCTGCAGGGACATAAAACGCTGTATACTTTCATGTTTAATTGGAAGGGAGGAGGTGCGTCTCTCAACGACGCTAGAAATGAGGACGTGGTTATCATATCCGCTTAGGTAAGGACTCGCGCAAGAACGCATCAATAAGCGGTACGACTGACATAACAGATGAGGACAAACACAAGGAGGATAACGGTTTCATTAATGATAAAACATCCAATTAAGACATCAAGAAACCATATGAATTAGAAAATGAAGTACTGGGTTCCTGAAATATTCATGATCGATTATTAAGAAAATGTACCCAACAGTACAATTGCACTGGAATCATAACTGCTTTAACAAACCCACGCTATTGAGCACGGTATGATATGATATTTTATTTATAACTCACTTAATACCCGGAAGTTTCTAAGCGCGGACCTGAGGATCGAACCTGTGGTGCGCCATGTCGTCTTGCTTCCAAGACGAGCACTTGCTCCTGAGTTATCCTCCCGCTGCCTTGGAAACGCATATGTTTAAGGTAAACAATAGGACACATTTAGTGTGAAACACCTGTTGTTCAGCTTAGCTTAATTTGATTGATTTTGTGTATATTAAAATGTAGGTTAAATGGAATTGAACTGCGTTTTAATAGATCCCACGGAAGGGGGGAATAGGGGAGGCTTAAGTAGAGAGATCTGACAATATGCACTGTATGCTCCATTATTTTGTTTCCATATTGCAAGTAACCTGTAATACTCTGTCTTGGAATTCGATTATAATATCATTAAACCTGTTAATGAGCACTAAAACATTATTTGAAAGAATGTGTTTATAGTATTTGCAATGTCATAGGTTGAGCACATCAAAATAGATTTTGAAAACAAAACATTTATATCTGTCCAGGTGGGATATGCCGACCATTGATTGCTGTATATCCTGGGCTTGTTTTGTAAGAAAACATGTGCCAGGGCCCACATATTTTCTAGCACGCTTGTGACACTGTTGTGTGTGGGGGCAGTTCCCCACCATTGCTGCCACCACCCACAGCTGCACCACAAAGTGTTGACACATTTGGGATTAAACTACAGCTCACACAATTATATTACAACTGAGTGGGCCTCTATATACACGTGTACCTTTGTCTTTGTTAGTGTTAGTGATCCTACGCTTGCAATGGAATAAACAATACTAATGTGTGCAACGTTTCTTGCTAACATAGCTTAGCGGGTATAACAACTTCTGTTTGGATTTGCAAGACGCGGCTATCAATCCTGACAGGTATACATGTCTTTCTATATTCTATGTATGTACACTGATTTCAAATTCAAGTCTATCACAGTAAAAGGCATTTCAATACTATGCTGTAATTGTTATTAACCGCTGTCAGAAATCTATCTACTTTTACAAGACTTATCCTTGGCTTGAAGCCCAGGGACTGCATCTCTTCTATCCTACAAAGTCTCCACTGTCTCCCGATGGCAGCGCAGATTACATTCAAATCCCTCTGTATCATCCACAAGGCTGTCTGGGGCCAGGGACCACTTTTTTTACAACCGTTTCTGACCAAATACTCCCCCTCTAGACACCTGCGTCCCTCTGGCACCAACTCCCTGCGTGTGAAGCGGTTTGCCAAACAGAGAGCAGGTGGTTGTTCGCTTTCCTCAGTGGGCATTCTTCTTTGGAATAGCCTCTCGCTCTTCGTCTTGAACAGGACCACCTTTAGTTTTGAAAAGGCCCCAAGACCTTCCTCTTTTTTTCTTCATTCACTCCTTCTCTCTCTTGCTAATCGCACAGTAACTGGACTGAAGTGCAGAGCCCTTATGCATCCTTGGGGCCCTGACCTCCCACTTCTTATCATCTCAGCTGCTGGTTATCCTCTGCACTTGCCTCAGCTCACCCTACCCTTTCTTCATAGCACTTCACCTGCTGCTCACCATGAGCACCACAGCACCTATCCCATACCACTCTCCCCTGCACTTGCACGTTCTGAACACTCACAAGGCGTAGTAGGTTCTTTTTTTCCCCTCCCCACTATCTTCATTGGCTTATTTTATTTAATGAATTATTTATTATTGTAAGTACATTTTTCTTTCATCCCTTCTTCCCTCACTTTTGCTCTGTGGGTGCTTTGAAACAGTATTTGCTTCCCGTATAAGCACCTAACAAGTGAATAGTAAATAAATAAATAAGTCTGTTTTTGTTTAAACTGCATTGCGACCCTGGGGCAGTGGTCGAAGTGGGAGGAAGCGGTTGGGAGTGGTGCTCCTCTTCTTTTTTAAATTAAGCTTAACTGTTCCTATACTTTTATTTTCGAAATAAACCGTTCCTGAATGTTTTGTTTTAAAATAAAAGTGTAGGAAGCAGTTGAAACTTGCACTTGAAAGTTCCCTTAGAGAGCAGGCGCATTTGTTTGGGGTCTGTATTATGTGTGGGAGTGGGAGTGGGGATGGGGTTTGTGGGGAGCTTGGGGCAGGCCAACAGGGAACATAGGTCCACTACTTCTTTTCATACACTTCGACCACTGCCTTGGGGCAAGTGGCTTCTCTGTACCTAGGATATGGTACTCTCATGCCTGTGGCCGGCTGATCGGGTGTCGCCTACATCATCTTGTAAACATTGGTTTGTAATATCAGCATTCCCCTTGATCTTATCATTGGACTGTATGACACACAGAGTATAAGCCACTGTCTGGAAATGTGCGGGCACCATGTGTGTGTGCGGCTGAGATGCAACTGTGCCAGCGAGCGATACATCTAACCGGCGTGGATATGCGTGTGTCTGCAGATACCAATGATGGAGGGTAACTGGGCTGAACCATGTATTGCTACGACATCCGCATCACCTCTGTCCCCTGTGTTACATGGCCTCCAGTCATTGCCCTCTCAGGGGTTATTTATCAGCCTGGCAAGAGATCCACGATAGGCGACAAATGATGAACAAGGTTACGGGTTGGTGTCATCGGCAGAGAGAGTGGCTGGCAAAATGCCTTGCACCAGTTCTACCTACATGATGTGTACCATTGAGAAAGAGCACTTATTAAATGCAGGTTTTGCTCACAATAATACATAATTTGTTTTTTTTGCGACTGGCTGTCTTTCCCATGCTGACCTTCACTTTAAAAAAAAAACAGATGTAATGCGTGCTGTCTGTTGCACTCAGAAATAGAAGAGACTATATATAACATGGTAACCAGAATATTTGTGATTTCCCAACGTATTTGTCTGTAGAAACGAAATGGCCATCAGCATGATCTTTTTAAAAGGATCTTTCGATAGATAGTAAAGTCTAATAACCCTTAACCACGGTTTAGGTTCATACTTGGTTCCAGGAAGAACACAGCATACCTCGCCCAGGCAATGTTGATGGGGTGGAGGGTGGAGGGGGGGGGTGGAGAGGCAATCTAACCTCAAGTGTGGGTCTTCACAATGTTCAGCATATGCTACAAGGTCTTTCCTTTTTATTTTGCTGAAGCTAAGTGACACTTAAGAGGGACCTGAAATATTAGATCCATTTTGCAGCTATCACAGTCTTTACCAGGATGTCCCATCTATCACCTTGTAACTGCCATTTGTGTCCTATGTTTCTCGTCCCGAGACTTGCGAGTTAACGGCGCAATGCAAATGAATACATAAAATTAAATAAATAAAAAATGTAGCTGGCTTCCAATGTCCGGCCCAAGCCGCTCCATAGATGAGGATCTTGCTGCTTCTAGTCAAAGGTTCTCAGATTGTTATAGCAGTGACCTCTGCATACAGATACCTAAAGTGCTTCAACCCCATCTCAAATGGCAGATAGCTTTGCGACAAATCAATGTTCTTGCTATATCCACCTGCTAGCCAGAAAATGGGGGTGTCATCAGGAAGACCCTCTTGAGTTATAGGCCACCTTTTCTGGAAACCATGTGGGCAGATCTTTAGGTTCTTTGTGAATAGTGACAGTTTCACGTATGCATGTCTCTAACAGAACCTTAGCACTTTTATAGTCGAGTGCAGAGTGCAGTTCCTGTGTTAGGAGCTCTTTAAACAATACGAACAATGCAAGCATTAATAGGGGAAGTTAGCACCCTTCATGAGTGAACAGAGTAACATGATTTATGGGCATTTATATATAATACTCGTCACCCTATAGTTAAGGTGAAACCTAAGATGCATGAACTTTGTGAAAAAAATATTGCTAATAGCTTTTGATACACTTGACATATTGGCTGAACATTTTTTTCAAGAGGTGTTCTGCCCCAGGGACACCATCATTGGAAAGTTTGAAAGTTTGGCGGAGATTGGTGTAACAGTTTAAAATAAAAGATATAAAGCCTTGAAAGAAAGTGTGTGTTTTACTGTTTGCATTGGATTGTACAGAGAGGAAATAAGCATCCATTAAACAGAGGTGTAGTCTAAACCCTTGGACCATTTTGTTCATGTTTGAACGAATTTGAGCAAAACGTGGTGCAGATGTGACTTTTGGCGGTTCAGTACAAATCTATCCAGGAGTTTAAAAACATACTTTTAGAGAATGGGATGAGTCAGCACCAAAACCTTGCCTAAGTCTCCAGTTATGCACTGCAGTAACTGAGACTTATCAGAAACAAAAGGTCACCATTTTGTTTTCTTTGATGCTAGTCATTCTCGCGAATATTCTTACCAGAGTGTGAAAATACAATGTGCTAAAAGGAATACTAGGAGTGGGTGAAATGAATATTTGCCTTCAGGGTGGATCTGTGGTGAGGGAAATAATAGCATGTCAATACATATAAGGTTTTTAATGCATTTTCGTATTAAGCTGAGCAGGGGGAAGTGGGGGAGGTAAAACACATGTCGGCGCTGAGGGGAGATGCTCAGGTCTCTGGGAGAATGTGGGCGCTTCTCCGCCCCCCCCCCCCCAGTGCAATTCTATGTATATCTGCTTAAATCGTCTTCCCCTTGAAGCCTGTATTTTATTCAAATTAGGATTCATGGCCATCCTTCTGATCTGGCTTCCAACTTGCGGTGCAATAGGGAGTATAGTAGCAAAACAAACTTAACTCTTGAAATGCCAAGATTTTATAAAACACAGACCAAAGGCAGGCACTTTCTGGGGCTGATCTGTTTTTGGAATCCATTAATACAATACAATACTAATTAGCTTTATTCCAGTGCAAAGCCATAAAGCATACAACAACAAGCAACATGTCATTGACATCAAACAATGTTGGCAATATACATCAAAATGCACGTAGTCCAACAATTAAAAATATATAGCAGCAAAATTCCCCAATGGCATTTCAAAGTTCCTTGTTAAACCATCGTCCTAGCATGCTGAACAGTTTAAATAATACTTAATGTTAACATATTACTAAAAGGTGATCTGATCCATAATTTTTTTTTTAATCTACAATGATGCCTTAATCTCCATTTGAGCAAATTCAAATTGTTTAGCAAGGCATGATGCTTAAACATTTTAAGTGTTAAGAAAGTCATGAATGGGAGAGAGAAAACTTGCAGCCAATTCCGACAATAGTATTCAGACATTTAATGAAATTACTAATACTAGTGGTGGAGAAAACCTGCAACCCATCTCCATAAGTCATTTGACTGATAAACATAATGACATTGGTGAATCAACGTTACCATTTAAGGAGCGCTGCTTGAGCAACCATGCTCGATGAATAAACTTGGCCACCGTATTAACTACCACATGGTTTCCGGGTACTTTAAAAAAAAAGATCAAAGCACAAGCTATTGTTTCAACACCCTCCATTCTCAAAATGGGTTTCAAGTAAGCAGCTCTAAATGTTCTCAAGTTTGGACAAAAGAAAAGAAAATGATTCACTGTTTCTGGTGAGTGACTACATAATAGGCAAGTAAGTATCTGTATTCCCATTGCCCCCGTTTTTAGTAAATGAAGCCAGTCTCAGCGTACCCATCCTAAAATCCATGAAGAGACTACGAGTGAACGGTGGGTCTATAATAAACTCTATAAGTCTAGATACATCTAGAAGCCAAATTCCAGTTTAGTTGCAAGGTAGGCTTCACCCAACTTCAACCTTTGGCAACTGGCCACCATATTTTCCCTGCAGTGGGGTTTCACATGTTTCTTTACTCTTCCAATAGCAGCCTTGTCTATCCTCGCAGGGGTTTCCCACAGGGTGATCTCGTCAAGGTCCAGAAGGGCTTTCTTTAAGTGCTTAACCCAGGAAAGACTCACTCCAATCGGATCAAATACATAAATTCCTTGCGGTATGCCCCAAGCTCTGATGAGGACCATAACCGCTGCCAATAGAATACCGGTTTGAAGGGGAGTTCAGTGCTTATGGGGCGCACATCTAGCTCTATGTAAATGAATGCATTTGGGGTTCCCCTAGGCAGCATGAGCATGTCTTCCAAAAATGTGTTTTCCCCTTTTTCTAGATCAGACAGATTCGAGATTCCATAAATTTCAGCCCCATAAAAGGATGAAATAAGCGCTTGTTTTTTGTACATATCTAAAGCACCTCTACCGTGACGAGTAAAGAAACTCTGCACACCCCCACTGTGCTTTTCAAGAATCACACACGCCTTGGTTATCTGGGTGGTCCAGGACCCATTTTCATGAAACCGAACACCCAGATAATCGTAGCCCTCAAGGTTGATAATTAATCTGGCCTGTTTTGCAAACTTTTTCTTGAACACAAGACCATGGTCTTATCGGTGTTCAAAGGCAATTTAAATGTTTTGCACTTCTTTAAGAATGAACCCAGAGTTGCTCTGAGCCCTTGGGGAATTGTGTTAAGGAATATGGCATCATCAGCAACGTAGTGCTTTTTTGGGTCCAGCAATTTTCTACCCAAGTACCAATCACTTCCTCAATATAAATATTAAATAATAAGGGGCCACAGACACACCCTTGCTTCACTCCCTTGGTAAGAATTGGACTAGCGACAATAAGACACTTGGCATTTTTCTTTTAGAATGATTTGCCACAGGGTGTCCCCGGGGACTCCATCGAAAGCCGTTTTAAGATCTACGATTATGGCATATAGTTTAGTCCTTTTCAGGGTAGTATATTTCTGAATTAAAAGTCAAAAGCATTGGTCGATTGTTCCTCTGCCTTTCTGGAACCCTGCCTGTACGGTGTAAATAATTTCTTGATCGTCTTCCCACTCTTGGATATATTTTAAGAGCACTTTTGCAGAGACTTTCCTTTGCTTTGCTGTCAAGCAAAGAGATCGGGCGATAATTAGGCCAGGAGTTTTCTCTCACCTTTTTTAATATTGGGACTATTACAGCCTTGTTCAACGATTCTGAATAGAACCTGTATTCTATGGAATGCACACACGGGTTGCCACTGTGGAAAAGGCAGAACATTTTCTATCTCGGGACTCTCGGGCCCTCATATCTCCATGTGACCCACATGCTTAAAATCATTAAATATTGCTTTTGTGTTAACACGTCTTGGCTTAGGCAACGGGGTCTATTCTAAGCTGTGTACCAAACACAGGCGCTTCAGTTTGGGTATAGTGCTGCTCCCTGACTGCTCCATCCTTCTTGCTTCGAGCTTATGCAGCCCAAACCTGCATAACCAGCTTTTGCTTCCAGTCAATTTCTGTGTGATTTAAAATGTCACCTTGTGGCTGTCAGATTGTGGCAACTTGCTGTCCCGTTTTATCTGCAGCGGGGTCCATCAAAGGGAACCGTATAAGCTCCTTGGTGGAGGTATTCCTCGCCATGACCAGGGCGTTTCGGCCCAACACCTGGCACTCACGACTTATTGCGTACAGGCTCAGATTTATTGATTGGCCTTCACCTGCTCTGAGGCATTCCAGGGCTCACCCTTTGCCATGATGATTCCATGTAACATTAATCTCTTGAACATGTGTGAGTTTCCTGTTCTGCTGTTAAGTGGTCATATCGTAACACGTATGAAAGTATGGCACCGTGCACTGACACCTGAGCTGGCTTTGTCAACAAGGTCAAAGCAAATAAATAGATGCCCTCAGTTGCACCAACTCCCAATCTGTATAAAAAGGGAAATGCCAGTTCAGGCGTAACAAATGGATTTGTGATCCTTGATTCGTACAGTTGGTCTGGGTGACATACCGGCTACTACAACCCAGTACAGATTTCTTAATGGCCAGAAAATATGCCAAGGATATCCTTCACAACCAGTATATGCGGCTCCATGTGTTAATATGCCAGCAAATATAGCGCCATACAAAAATATCACCATATTCTTGCTGCGATATTAAGCTATGGAACCTGCGGGGGACACCCCTGCAACACCTGTATTTGTTAAAAGGGAGCAGGGGACACCCCCGTAAGCCCCAGTCCCATTTAGCCCATAAATCGTCCCCAGCAATAATATTGCCTATGGCCTTACCCCATGACCACATATATGGCGATATTATTGGTGGGTATAATATTACCTAATACCGTATATGCTACACACGTCTTGTGCACATTCATTGTGACCATTCCTAAAAGATGAAGGTTAGACTGCGAGTCCGATATTTTCGCAGAAGAGCACCAAAGGAAGAGTGCCAAACTCTCAGGGAATGGTTACAGGTGCAAGACTTTCTGGTTGTATATAATGTGAAATCCTCAAACAAGCGCAGCTTGAGCATTCAATGTGCAGTTTAGTTTAAAAAAAATATATTTCTGCAATGTTACTCAACTCTGGTTTGGTATGAGAACCGAGGATAGCACAGGGGCAGCGCAGTGGTCTTGGAAACAAGTCCACGCAGAGCAACAGAAGTTTGAATCCCAGATCCATGCTTAGAAATGAAACTCATGTATGGTATTAGGAGCTTTATAAAAAAAAAACAGTTAAATAAATAAATGTTGTGAATTATGTTTGAAACCTTTTCAACATTATTAAAAATGCTTAATTTCAAGCAGACAGTTGGCTTACATTATATACCTTTTTTTATAGCTGTAGTTTAAACCAGTATATGAAATTATTTGTGTCTGTGCTGAAGGTTTTGCCAGGCAATATTTCAAAGAAGGACATGCGCAACTTCCTCAGGACAGCATTATTGGCTCTTGACAATGCTAAGCTCAATGACTGCTTCTTAAAGCCTTCACTGGGAACAGACCAGTATTCTTTGAATAAGGATTGCCATCGTAGATACCTATTATTATATACGTTTTGTAAGCTCTCCATCCAGAGTCAATTACAATCATTAAGTAAAACAATACACTTAAAGGAAGTCCTGCTCACTAAATTATGGGAGTGAAATAGGGACGTTTCGTGAATCTCTTTTCATTATTGTAGCAGGGAGCGGATATCCCTTATCTGCATGTCTCTGATTAGGAGTGGTCGCGGTTTGGACAAGGGTTCGATTTTCCTTTGCCTCCCCTCATGCCTTGATCCTTTCAAGAGAGGACATTGAGTACCACACATGTTTGCAATAATTTGTAACAACAGTTGCCAAACGTTCTGCAACTGGAATTTCTAGTATGTGTTGCGATTTATAAAACATTATGTATGATTGTTAGTCCAATGTATGATGTTCATATATTTCAAACCATCTAGATCTTCAATTTAAGCTTGATATATTCAAAGCTAATCAGAATATGCTTTTCTTTTAGGTTCCTAAGGATACGTACTGGGAAGCCAAGGTAAGAACCAGTTAATTTGTGAGCTTACTTTTTCTTAAAATGAAAGGATATAACAGCTGTTTGTATATGTCCATGTTAGTCTAATATCAGTTGCCTTCACTTTTCATCAGTCATTCTGAGATGGGTTACTGGCAGCACTGGGGCCCCCATGCAAGCCCTGCTGAGCTTCCCCCCCCCCCGCCCACTGGTCATGGGCAGCATGGGACCCCCTGTTCTGCCGGGGCTGCGGGCGCCCGCCCCCATTACGCCAGTGACTGGGAGGCAATATTCCTTTGGAGCTCAGAACAAACACAGTCCGCAGAAGATGTTTAAAACTATAGATTTTGGATATGAAAATGCAATATGGTAAAAGTAGACTCAAAATCAACAGATATGAAAATGCATCTCTTCCCACCTCGTTCTCTTCTTTTTCATTCAGGTGTTTTTCAGCATATTCACTGTTCAAAACGTGGCTGAAATATGTAGCATATCGCTGGAAGGAAGTCTATGTTTATCTGAAATCCAGGTCATTGCAAACACAATAATGTGAATATTGCACATAGGCACAGTTAATTTAACATTTCACTGCCTGCACATCAGCTGTTTTTATTATTATTTTTTTAATAATCATTTGTGTACCAGGAATATTAATTCCCTTATGGTGGACCGAAAAGGCGGCTTATTTCCATTATTAACTAAGAGGGAAATACATATTCTATTAATTTGAAATCAAATAGCATCCATGCTATTTAGCAACGCTTGCTTGGGGGCGGGGTCTGGCGCTAGTGGTTGTCAGCAGACAGCATTGGCTTTAGACATCTTAGTTAAACACCTTTTAAATAATTGAGAACCGAGAAATTCAATAATTGCATTCGTTTTTTAATGAAAACTACAGAGGCGGGCAATACACACAGGAATGGCTTTTTTATTATATTAAATATTAACTGACACAGAATTCATAAGTAGACACTAATGCAAAAAACAAGGACAGATTAGCGTAGAAAGTATTTGAATCAACTACAATTAATCTGCTTGTGCTTGCTATCATTCGTTTTCGGAAATAAATAATTTAACATATGTATATGACAAAATAATAATATAACTACAAACCACCCAGTAACAATCTCATAAAATAAAATGCATTGTAGGGCACAGTGCTGATGCAAACAAGTAGGAGTAGGAGTATTAGTGCTACTACTCTCCAAGGCCAACTACCAACATTTAATGTAATAGCCCACACTACACAACAGACACTGGACCCGGGTGAAATGGTTTAGCGTTACTAAAAAAGACAGAATTTTAGTGAACTTAATCATTTGGAAAATTCATTAAATAGTGGCAGTTTGGAAAACATTAACCTCCTCAAATAGACCAACAATAAAACATGATCCGAGAGAGAGACAGAGAGAGAGAGAGAGAGAGAGACAGAGAGAGACAGAGAGACAGAGACAGAGAGAGAGAGGGAGACACAGAGAGAGAGAGAGTGTGTGTGTGAGAGAGAGAGAGAGAGAGAGAGAGAGAGACAGAGACAGAGAGAGAGACAGACAGAGAGAGAGACAGAGAGAGAGAGAGAGAGAGACAGAGAGAGCGACAGAGAGAGAGAGAGAGAGAGAGGGAGACAGAGAGAGAGAGAGAGAGAGTGAGAGAGAGAGACAGAGAGAGAGAGAGAGAGAGGAAGACACAGAGAGAGAGAGAGTGTGTGTGAGAGAGAGAGAGAGGGAGAGAGAGAGAGAGAGAGAGAGAGAGACAGAGAGAGAGAGACAGACAGAGAGCTAGAGACAGAGAGAGAGAGAGAGAGACAGAGACAGAGAGAGAGACAGAGAGAGAGAGAGAGAGAGAGAGAGAGAGAGAGAGAGAGAGAGAGGGAGACACCGAGAGAGAGAGAGAGAGAGAGAGAGGGAGACACAGAGAGAGAGAGAGTGTGTGTGAGAGAGAGAGAGAGAGAGAGAGAGAGAGAGAGAGAGAGAGAATATATACAACGTTTCTGTAATTTATCATTCAAGCAGCCACTGATACTGATGACTAATACCTGCCGGACGGTGGTGCGAGCACATTTAACTTGGTGGCTATTTCTTATAGGTATTCATTGAGATGCACTCCTTTGCACGTGCGTTATACAATGAAAGGTAACACATACATGTAAGTGGACATAAAGCTACCAACCAGGACCTATTGTGCGTATAGGCGACAGCCTCATGCGAGCCGCTGGTCTATCTTTCAGTAGAAAGTACAACCGTAAAGATACAAACGAAACAGTCAACATTATTTGAAATCAAAGCTTTAAATCCATTGCAGAATGAAGCTAAACATGTATATTCATTCTAACAATACTCTGTGTAGTGTAAAAAATACAATGTTCTTCAACATTAGGACTATATTAAAGCACCCCATGGGAACTTCTAAAAATATAAATTGACTTGCAGCTTGTGATAAATTGGAGGTGAGCATTTGCATTCCAATAAAGAAATGTTTTGGAAATGTAAAGATATGCAGTGCAAAGCTGAGATCAGTGTAAAACCCCTAAAACACAGCAGTTCAGATGTCAAAATGTACAAATGGTGTAAGGATTGGTGTGAAAAAGCACTATTTCTGTCTAGCCCTGTCCTCACAGCCACAATGCCCTCCCCTTAGTGGTCAGGGTACTGATCGGAGAATAAGCGTCATTGTTTCACACGCATATGCATGGCATTACCTTTTAGCGGGGCACATGGGTTGTGTCTGATCTCCACGTGTGCACCTACATGCAGGTTCTCTAACATGTAAAACAGCTGCAGGGAGGCAGATCAGATTTGGAATGAATGTGCAGTTTTATGGGATAATGGGCCGTCAGCTTTCCAATTTACAGCGAACTTTTCCACAGGGCTGCACGTGTGGCCTGTTTATGCATTTCTTTACTCTCTGAGCTTAGCCACGTGATAGCTGTTGTATTGGTCAATCTAATTGCCTTCCTGGATATTTAGTAGCCAGAATGATTTAGCAGCGAGAACCAGTGTAGGCATTTAGAGGGCTATCGTTCTGAACCTTTCTGGAAGCATTGCAGTCCAACTAGCAGTTAATTTATATGGGCTCTCATTGATACATTAATAATGTCTCATGTTAGGATCATACAAATACGCATAATATCAGCGACAGATGATATCTGAGAATCCTTTGGGTGGTATAGCATGAAGGTTTTCGTTTCTGTAAATGTAAATTGTGCATAATTGCAGACATTCCCGTTAATACAATCAATGTAATCACATTGTATTGAGAGACCTTTTGTACATTTTTTAGTTTAATCTTCTGATTCTCTTATGTAAAAATTGCATGTCCATAATTTGACACTGTTCGAACCAATCCATTGTACGGTTTGACTTGTACCTTCTGTTGTCAACTCCCATAAATCAGTTTCTTCAGCATTATGTGGGATCAGCTTGACGCCTATCCTGTCACTTCAATGTGCAGTGTTATTCATAATATTGCATTTACATAGGGTGATCATCACATGAGTATGTGAAATGGTTGAATTTGGCCTGTTAACTAGAATTCCACCAAACATATACAGGTGTCTGCTTTCAAACCTTTTTTTGTGTTTTATTGTTTTTTAATTTGTATGCTCACACATCCAGTAAGTCATTACAATAACAGAGGAAGCTACTACAAGGCTGATCAGGTGTACATTCAACAAGTCTCCACCCGAACAGCTCGCTACGTATACGCATCACTCCGGAAGACACGGCCACAGGCATGGCTACCTGCACTAATCAGAATACAGCAACGACTATGACAAATTCGGTCTCGCTGCTCACCTAACTGTTCAGCCTACTTCACCAGACTACGCTTCAAAACCTCTGACCTCAGTAGGCAGTAAAGACCTGCAATAAATGTGTGCACGCTGGGCTTTTAGTCAGTCTCTAGCAATCACGCCATCTCCTTTCTTCACTCAACGCCCATCCACATGCCCGATTTCATGGGTTGCTTTCCTCAGGAGCCTTGCCAGCCTGCTAAGCCTTAATTAGCCAAATGCACACACGCATTCTAATCCTACTCACTGACCTCCAACACTCTTGACTTTGGTTCCTGAGGGCATTCCCACCACCAGCGCATTGAGACTTTAATAATGGTAAAAGGCACTATATAAATGACAACTACAATACAACACAATAAGACAACTGAAATGGTGTATGTTGATAATATACATTGTGATATGTTCCAAAGACCTGCACATTTCTTTTTTAAAACAGAAGTTAAATTTAGAGAGTGGAGGTGTTTTTACTGGGGCTGATTTAAAAAGTAGTTATCACTCATAACACTTGCTATTGACTTACTCCCAGAAAGAGAAGAGTATGTTAAGAATGAGTCACAGTTACTGCCAATCGAATAGTCTCTTTTAAGAAGAGACTCATAATTACGCCAGGCAAGTTCTTTGCCAGTCAAATAGTCTGCCTTAAGAAGTGATGCATAGTTACACTAAATAACTTCTGTGTGAGTAAGCCGCATATTCGTTTTCAGGGGGTTAACCTTGTACATGTTCAACAGCTTAGTGGGTATTTACAGTAAACTACTCTGGATGGGCTACGGCGTGCGTTCCCACAAAAGGGGGATTGGTGCAATTGGGTTGGGATTGGTCAGGTACCTTTGAACATGAGACATGCTAATTTCCCTCTTTGCAACTTTTGGAAACATGTCAGGATTCCCATGTATTACATCATGGTGTTTCACTTGTAGGGATTGCGAGAGAAGGTAGAAGTAGCATACAGGAAGTGCTGCTTGCATACTCGAAGAATTGTGTTAGCTTGTTACCAACAACTGTCAGAAGATGTCTATGACTCGTCAGGCCAACTGGTGACATACAAACATATCTATGTGGCAATAACTATGTGTGCTTAACACTGTGTAAAAAGGATCATTAGGACCCATCTCCAACACATTTAAAGCATAATGGAATATAGCAGACAACATATCATAGTATTTATGTCAGGTGGAAATTAGATTTTGAGACTTCCTCATTCCTCAGAGGTATCTCCTCCTTACTGGGTTGTGTCTGACACCCTGGAGCTGCGTTGTGTCCCTGCTCATCAACTCTTTTTTTCTTTCCCTGACAAAGTAGTGAGTAGAAACATGACTGTTCATTGTGCAGTTGGTGTCTTGGTTATTGAGTCCATGGCACTGCAAGTGTGAAATTGTTCAACTACTACAAGAAAATAGGAAATCATGAAATAATCACCTATTTAGAGAATACATATGTTACCAAGCACAAAGGTACCCTGGCAGTTGTGTTGTTTATCAAAATCTACCTTGCACATGATTGTTGGGTGACACACTGGAGTTTTGCTTAAACACTGCAAAGTCTTGTTGGTGTCCTTTCATCCCATCAATCTCTCCACCTCCAGGAGGGCCTCAACCATCTTATCTGTCAATGTCAAAAATACAGTATACGGTCATTCCTTTCTTTGAATAGATGCCTTAATTTGTATTTCCTAATTGTACTAATAGTGAATATAACGCTTTACTGTCACCGAAGTCGTTAAACCGTTTATTTTGAACTTGATTACTAACCACCTTTTCCATGCAATGGCATGCGATAGCTTGGTACTTGAATGCACATCTTCCTGTAATAACAGTACGCGCTCCAGAGAGAGAGTTACGGTGGATGCTTATCTTATTTCAGGATTTATTTTTCAGCTTTAGTGAAATGATGCATCATTGTATCACATTTGGGATTATGCATCATCCTTTGACACCCATACCTCATGCATGTTCTTCAAAGATACATTTAATGTGCAGTTTGCTTCTGCCAGTGTTTTGTTTTCTTAAACTTCATCCTATATATATCTTTTAAAATATCTATGCATTGGGGACTGATCAGGTGCACAGCCACCTTTACTCAGAGGCCTAGCTTATGTGCAGGAAAGAAAACATGAACTCTAGGCAGCCCTTGTACTCCAAGCTGTCCAAATTAGCATATATGGTTCAATGCCACAGACATTGTAATGTTAGGGTGGGATTGTGAACAATTAAATGAGCACCAATCCCACTGTGCATTCTGTTCCTAGTGTTAGTAGCATACAACCATTTTATCACAGATATATTTATCAAATATAAACATCTGAGATCATTCTTATTTTTCCCAAAATGCTCTTTGATTCTATTCAAAGCAGCCTTTACCTCTCATGCGTGTTATTTGTCCACTTATGCTTTCTCGTAGGGATTCTTTGAAAAAATACAATAGGCTTGTACCAGACTGCTCATCCTGGAATGATAACCTTCTATCAGAACATAACTTCTGCTTTGCTCGGTAAGAGAAGTGTAACATTCTTATTAAAATTAAAATATATACTAGAATTGATTATTAGAAATAAAAATTGTACATTGTACATTGTTAGAGACAGTTTATAATGTTAGTGTGATTTTATAATTTCCTCTTTTATAATAGATGCATTAGCAAAAAACTCAGTTTCCCCTTGAGATCTCCGTTTTTTGGTCTGATTGTGCGGCTGTCAGCAAGAGCTGGGGTGGCTCTAGAAAAGGGCCACCTGATAACTTGACTATCACTCTTGTAGAAAGTGACTGGGACACAGAATTGGTGAGACAGAGAGAGGGAGTGAGTCGGGGAGGTAGAGAGAGAGAAAAATAGAGATAGCCAGAAAGAGAGTGGCGAGAGTGCTAAAAGGCAAAGCAGAGAGAGGGAGGAAGGAAGAGGAGGTGTGCTAGATCAGCATATGATAGGCAGAATACAGTTAGTTCTATTGAATTTGGATTGCTCTATTTTCCACTCTAAAAGCTGGTGTGTTTTCTAAATCATCCATTCAATATTTTATGTATACAGCCTTTCTGGCCTCGACATATCGGTTTCCAAACAGTTGGTCGAAATCAGTTCACACACCTGACAATGACAAAAGAGAAAAGGAAATTGGTAAATGGGCCCTACCAAGCAACATTTCATAATATACCATTATTTGAGTTGTTGGTAGATCTCCTGCCACCCTTCTTACAAGATAATGGGACAAGCATAACATCAAGGAGGCTATCCCACTCTTTCCTTCTTTCTTATGCATTGCTTCTGCCTTGTGTGATATGTACAGATATGTAAGAGAACACAGTGAATATTGCATTTTAAATCTTGAGTTTTATTTTCTGAGCAGTGTTCTCCAGATTGGAAGTATATCTTCCCAATAAGGTCAAACAACAATAGTTTGGTTAATGCGGATTCGTTCCGCTTACTCAAAAGTTTTGCATGATTGGTCAGTAGTATTAACATTTTTCACTACTGCTGTGGACATAATTCACATGTTATCAGTGCGCATCAGAGAACTTAAATTCTTTCATTTTAACGATATCTGAGATTGTTACTTTGTAAAGACTTTCCACTGTATAAACATGATCAATGTTTGTACTTCTGCAACTTTTCTTTAAGTTATACAGTTGCACCAAACATTTATCCAATTATATGGGCCCCATTTGAATACTTGTATCTATTATCATGTGCTACCTATGGATTCGTAATTCATAGAAATATATTCAAAAGTGAGATCAAAATCTTTCATATGCAGGATTTAAAATTTCAAGCAAACTATTTTATAATTTGTCAACGCACTTCACACATTTACTTGTGCGCGGTTATAGGTCATAGTACCGAATCAAAAGGATCGAATGACAAAAGGGTCGAGTCAATTCGACCGGAAAAAAGGATCGACATTTTTTTATTTTTTTGGGGGGTGGGGGTCCCCCCCAGATCCCCATTTTTGGTGTAAAAACACCCTTTTAAAGCTAAACTAGAGCAAAAAAAATATATATAATTTACAAAATGTTTTCGATCCTTGGGTTTTCGGTCGAATGCACTCTCACCTTTTGCATTCGATCCTTTTGTTTTCGAAACTTTAACTGGACACCCTTGTGCGCCATATCAGTCATGATGTTGCAATAACCTATCTTCGGTTGGCTGCACAGTTCTTTATTCTGGCACAGCAGCATGCTAACATTCCATGTAAATGAGAACATTGGTATTGGTGGTTTTATAGAGCCAAACTTTCATCCGGAGGGATCTTGGCACAAGAGAAATAGTCGCATGGCAGCAGACTTAAGAATCTGCAGTGATACCTTTAATTAAAAAGGTGTGTTTGGAGTTGTTTCCTGAAAGGCACCAGATTTCATTCAGTACATAGGAGTAGATGTGGGGACTTCCAAAGTTTTGCAGCGAGTTCAGAGAAAGAGCGGCCTCCGAGTTTCTTTTTTACAATTGGGGCCTCAGACCTTTCTGGCAAATTGAGATATTAAAGGTTGGGGTGGACAGTAGAGTTGCAGCTTGTGTGTGAGGAAAATTGAGTTAAGGGCCTGAGTTTTATGCAATAGTCACGTGGCTTTGAAACTGAGCCAATGGAGACAAATCGATACAGAAGAGATATGATCACTTTTTTAACTTCAGATGCTTCTGTGCTGCTGCATTCTTTGTGGGGATAGCAACAACTTACCTGCGAGCCCTTGATAGATACTCTTGTAAAATCCAAAGGGGAAGCTTAATTGCAGGAGCAGGTTCTTAAATCTTCTCAGATGGAAGAAACCTGCGTATTTCACAGTGTCGAGAAGTACTGTGATACTGCCAACACAGAAATAACCGTCACACGCTCAGACACCCTTTATGGCTCAGGGTCTGCCCGCACTCATTAATGATAATGGAAAGGTATGAGTTGTACGTGCCTTCAATGCCTTGTAGATAAGAGGGATG
Source organism: Ambystoma mexicanum (assembly GCF_040938575.1). Classification (NCBI taxonomy): domain Eukaryota; kingdom Metazoa; phylum Chordata; class Amphibia; order Caudata; family Ambystomatidae; genus Ambystoma; species Ambystoma mexicanum. Next base: position 320,077,922 of record NC_090941.1, read on the forward strand.
CTGTTACCTCTCCTCCCCACGCACTACAGATCCCCTTGCCCTGTGTCTAATTTCTTAACCATAGGATTCTGGGTCTGCTTGTAAAAGAAGAGTGTAACACCAGGCTGGGTACTAAAAGGTGTGTGGTAAACCTGTGTTTGTGTAAAGTGCGTGGGCAAGTGCAGCTGCAGTCTTGGTGTGTCCCCTGTGCTGGCTAGTTGGAAAGCAGCTGTGCAGTGATCGTTTGGACTCACCTGAATTATCTGTGTGTAGCTTCTCTACCTGGGAGGAAGGCTGCCTCAAAAGCCCACTCACAGCGCGTAGCACACGCGCGTGTGAAGTGCGTGGCCAAGTGCAGGTGCAGCCTTGCAGTCTGTGACTTGGTGGCTTGGAAAAACATACTGCAAGTTGCACCGATTAAAAAATTAAACTAGGTAAGAGTTAATTGTAGAACTACGGGACTATTGTAGTGCTGTTCCTTGGTCATTGGATTTAACCTGTGGAAAGAAATGCAGAGCAAAAACAAAAAAACAAGAAAAGCAGTTACAAAGCAGGGGGGGAAGGATAGCTCAGGGGCAATGTGTTTGTCTTGGAAGCAAGGCAACGTGGCACAAAACAGGTTCATATCCCGATTCTGCGCTTAGAAACCACTTGCTGGTATTAAGTATTAAGTGTGTTATAAATGAACAATAAAATAATTAAAAAATAAGCCTTTGATCTAAAGATCCTATAGCTGCGGCTACTGAAGAGCTTAAAAGTTAGGCGTCTTAGAAGTCCGGCCTGATAGATAGATCTAAAGGGGATAAATTGGGAAAGATCACACATTATTTCCATCCGGGTGACAGTCAAATTCGAACTGGTAATAATACTGAAAATGCGACAAACAAAGTGAATACTATTGGACCACCAGACGTGGATCATAGCTCCTTACTTGTTACAGGCAGGAATCACGGAGGCAAATCATGTCGGCGAAGGCAGCCTCGCCGAAGGGGCGAGCTGTTTGCTGACACTTAATACCAATCTTGGGGATGATGTTAGAGTATCTGCCGCTCCCAATGTATGTGTAGGTCACGAGGGGTTGGCCTCCTCGTTTGATCAGGCCAATTGCACTGTCGATGGTGACAAAACTCCAATTTGTCAGTAAAATACTTTTGAAATTGTGCAGAAAAATGTATGAATAAATGCTGATGCAGAGTGAGATGCTAAAACGTTTGGCAATTACAAATGTGCATTCAAACGAGAGGCAGGTGCAAGCTACAAAGGACGCCGTCCCGGGAAATGAGAGGTCGTTAGCTAAGGCTCTGCTGCGGCTGGCGCGCCCATCCCTGCGCCCGCGGCGATGGAGGTGGAGCCTTCGGGAAGTGACGCAGGAGATGATCCAAGACAGGAAAATGCACGTGAGTCTACTGAGATATCATTAACACGCAAATGGCGCCGTAACACACAGCGGCTAAACATGTGCAAAGCCGAAGAGGGTAAAAAATGGGGACACATTGCCGAACCCAAAAAAAGCCAGGGAAAGGGCAAATAGGACGAACAGTCGGGCTACAATCAACGCTGGTGCTTTAACTAGCTGGATCATAAAGGAAAGGACAGCAGCACAGGAGGACTCGGCTAGTGTGTCTACAGTTTCTGACCAGTCAGAATCAGACTCGATTGAAAGTGGAAATGCACCCGTGCACTCCACCCCTGAGCATGGTGCAAGAGTTGAAGAGTTGGTGGTGGTCCCTGTTGTGATGAGCTTGTAACGTATGCATGTTCAGGATGAGCTGAGAGAATATTGGTGTGCTGCAGCGGAATGTTTGGGTCTGAATGTCCTGTCAAGATTCCACCCTGAGTCAGTTGGAAGAAGTCGGCCTGGGTGATGGGACCCAGTGGTTTGCTTTGCACCATCTTAAAGAGACTTATACTAAAGCTTAACTGAAGGAACCTGCGTGAGTGTCCAAGGAGGCTGCTCTGTGACATTGGCCACAAGGATTTCTTCTTAGAAGTACAAAAGAACCTGCGTGCAAAGAAAGAAAGGAGAAGGAAAAGGTGTAGCAGTCTGCTGAGGGGGGAGCAGAAGAGAAGGAGAGTAACCACTGCCCCCCATGAGAAGTAAGTCTGTCCCATCACCCAGGGAAGAAATAGAAAGGAAGCATGAGCCCCAGTGAAGTCCCCAGGGAAAAAGAAGGGAAGCCGAAGCCCCAGTGGGGTACCCAAGGGAAAAAGAGACGCTCAACCCCAGTGAGGTATCCAGGGGACAAAGAAGGGAAGCAGAAATACCAGTGCTGAGCCCCATGGAAAGAAGCACAGCCCAGCTCCCTGCCCAAGCCAGAAGAAGCAGCACTGGGGAGGACTGTGCAGCACACTCTGCACACAATGCAGGATTCCTGGTGTGCAGTGCAGCTTAGGTGCAGGAGCGGCATATGGTCAGGACAAACCCATGTACCAGTGTGACAAGAGTGCTGCTGCCGGCCCAACGGTTCTTTTCTTGACATGCCGGGTAAGGAGAATTTGCGTAGCTCCCTGGGTATGGAAGAATTACCTTGCGCAAAGGTGCAGAGGCAGTATAGCCCATCCGGTAACCCAAGTAGATTAGGGGCAACTACTCTTAGCAACTGAGTGGGAAAGAATCTGGCACTGCAGCGCTTTAAAGAGAAGCTACGGCTCACTCCAAGTAACATGTGTTATGTGATATGTGTTTTCTACACAATATAGGACAAAAGGGTGCCACAAACAGCACTTGGAAGCACCAGAGTTAGCTGTGAGGATCCGCAGAGCGAGTTTATTGATGTGGTAAACCGGAAAGACCTAAGGGGTGGTTCATGCTTTTATGAATTAATACGCTCGCAATAGGAGCGACCAGGAGCGTCAAAACCCCACCTCAGGTGGGGAGAATGATGGCTGGAGTGGAGGGGATCCGCTATGGTCTCTGTCCAGAGGGCTAGTGATAATGGGCCTCATTACACGGTAGGCGGTAGGCTAATAGCGCCATGGTTACGGCCTACCGTGTAATGAGGCCCAATGTCACCAGCCGGTGAGGGAGCTGGCAACCCCTCTTTCCCTCATTCCGATGGCGGTTGAGCCAGTGCGTTCATCCAGAACAAGGGACGTGTCATTGTCTCATGAGTGGAAGGTGTTCTTCGGATGAGGCAGAGTCCATGAACAAGAAGCATTAAAAAAAGGGACCTTACGATGTGGGAGCGCTACGTAATGTGTGTCGAGGCTTCCATGTTAAGATTATTGTGAGTGACTGGTAATGCAGATACGCAGCAGTAAACCCAATATGCTGCTAGTATCTCGTTTCTGTATTTGGAAGAGTAGGAAACTAGTGCAGGAAATGTTTCTCACAGCTGTGCATCGAGGCAAGGAACGCATGAAAAGTGAAAGTGAAGATATCTTAAAAAAAAATAACTCTGGTGACGTGTGCGGGAAAGTCATTGGGGACATGTTGTTCTCCAATCCAGATTGGGATTAGTATTTTCAGAGTACATGTTTCACAGCAGTGAGGACATACGGCGTGCACACAATGGAGAGCATGGACATGAAGGACAAGTTCAGTATCCTTTGCCGGTTTATGTTGCCAGTGGTGAAGCAGTTATTACTGCATCATATGTTGCATATTAACAGTAAACTAAGATGTGCAGTAAGGTTTTGAGAATCACAACGATTGATATGAGGTGATGCATGGTGATATGGATGCGGTAGGTGCATGTCAGTATAAACTATTTTAGGATTTGCAGGATAGAGGATGGAGAACACCTATGGACTTTTAGGAAACAAAGTCAGGGGCAAGTGAAGTGCCATTGTGTTATGCGAAGCTAAGAGTTGGGTTAGAGTTAACCCTTTGAGGATTTTCAGGGTACAGGTGCCACGCACCTAAGGACTTTTAGGAATTAAGGTCATTTACGAAAAAGGGGCAATGAAGTGCCTGGTGGTATGTCATGATATGTTGAAGATTTGCAAGTTGGAGCTGATAATCAGCATGAACCCTTAGTGCATAGGTTATTGTTTGAAGTGAAGAGTTGTTGCAGTTTCGCAATGCCTGTTGTGGAGGATGTAGGCATAAGTATGTGTGGAATGAGATCGTGTTGCCAAAAGTTCTGGGGGCGGGGGGGTCACGCCTTCCATGTGAGAGTGGAGTTGGTATTTAGTGTTCCACAAGAATGGAAGGTAGCGCCTTCCATGTTGAGACCAGGTACATGTGCACCACAGAGTGGAGGGCCGTGCCTTCTGATTTTGTGAGTGTGGCTATGGTGTACTACAGAGTTGGAAGGTCACGCCTTCCGGTAAAGAAGTGAGTGAAGTATATGGGTAACGTGTCCCCATAACAATCAGAGGGTCGCGCGTTCTGATTATGTGAGTGTGGCAATGTGTCACAGGGTCTGGATGGTCACGCCTCCATTCAGAGAAGTGAGTGTGCAGAATGTATCAGTACCTGGTAGGGATGAGTTTCCTGAGATTTTGTAGAGTGCTGAATGTTAGGCAGCAAACGAAGTGAGGGGGGACGCCCTCCTAGCACGGATGTGGATTATGTTGGGGGAAAGCGCCCAGACATTGTTTATGAGAGTTGCATCTCTCCTTAAAAGGTGCATAGTTTTATGTTCCCCACTCTTACCCTTTTGTGGTCCTGTGAGTGTGTGTAGAGAGGGAGATGTGCTGTGATGTGCTTTAGGTGTATGTGGTGTCTTTGGAAGAAAGGGAGATGCGTTGTGATGTGCTTGTAATGTATGTATGTTCAGGATGAGCTGAGAGAATGTTGGTGTGCTGCAGCGGAAGTTTGGATGTGAATGTCGTGTCAAGGTTCCACCCCGAGTCAGAAAAAGGAAGACATCATAAATAAATCCACGATTCTGTATCTATTTCAACTCATACCGCCGCTGAGAGTGTTGCATTCTAGTGATATTGAATATGTTGAAATAATAGAACATTCAAATGAAAGTGTATCTAGGGTGCACTGTTATAATCCTGAAGTGGTGTCAATGGTGGAAAGGTCTATTGAAAGCTTTTTGAAATCAAGATATGACTTGGCTAATTGTTGTGATGGGGAGGAGGTGGCGGGGCTAAGTAAGAGAATGAAAGGCACTTGTCTAATCTGAAAATTCCTGCATTAAGCATTGACAGGTTGATTACAAGAAATCTGAAAGAAGTAAGTGTGGATTGTGGGTGGAATTGGCTGCCCACATTTTTACCTGCATTAGCTCGCCGGTGGGGGTGCAATATATTAACATGGAATACTCGAGGTTACCAGTCTTCCCAAATTCTAGCGCAAAAAGGCCTCTTAGGGCGACCTTATGGGGGATTGCTAATTGGGGTGAAAAACGACATGGTGGCAATAAAGGTGGATATCCCCAAAAATGTGGTCAATATCCTTGCTGTGGAAATATGTTGTGGGAAGTAAAATGGCTCTAAAAGATTGATGGTCTTAAATGTCTATGACACCATAGGAGGCACGTATACAGAGGGTATCTGCAATAGCATCACGGATGTGATTGCAATGTGGTTCAAGAATGGTGAGGATCATATTCTAGTATTAGCTGGGGATTTAAACACTCATTGCAATGATAGAGGTAAGGTAATGGAATTGAAAGTAGAAAATGTGTTGGGTCTCCAGAGGGGAAACAAACCAGGGTGGGAATGGATGAACCTGCTTACCGATTGGGACCTATCTATTTGAAATTGGTGTGGTGTTGGAGATCTTTTAGGCAAGGCTACCTGGTGTTGTGGAAAGAGACAATTGTTATAGACTGCGTCACGAGGACGTTGCGTACCTGTTCGTCCGGTTGAGGACCTTGAAGATGATGCCAGGCTGTCAGGAGTCCTGTGGAGATGTGGTTGATGATGCGGGAAGCTAGCCCAGCTCCCGCCCGAGTGGAACCGGGTTGGAGATGAACCAGCTCCCAACGCCAGGGGTGCACTCTCCCCTGATTAGCGTGGCGTCAGGACAGTGCAAGCACTGACAGGGGGAGCCTTTCCAGATGACGATACTGAGTCCCAAGGAAGACTGGATCCGGAAGATGGAAGTCCCAAAGATCAGGTCACAGTGGAAGTTGTTGGAGGCTGGATCCGGCAGAGGAAGGTAGTGGGTTGGCCCACAAGGAAGGCACCAAGGCGGAGGGAGGCAGAGCGGGCAGGCATACAAGGTGCAAGGGCAAGAGTAAACTAAAAGGAACAGAAAGGGAACCACCCAACTCAGAAGGAAGGATAAGGGAGCCCCAACCACAGGACAAGGAAAAGGGAGGATAAGGGAGCCCCAACCACAGGACAAGGAGAAGGGAGGACAGGATAACACAACCACGGGTTGTACCAGGAGGGTACCAGGAACAAGAAAGAACGGGAATCAGGTAACAGGTAAGGAAGGCACAAGGAACCGGCGAGGAAACACGATCCAATTCAAACCGCGCTGAGACGCGGTTTGAATGAATGGCCGGGCTCCTTAAATAGGGCTACCAACACCTGGGAGGCTTGGGACGCAAGCCGTGCTGTCTCCCAGGCGTTGGTTAGCTTGGAGAGAGGCGTGGACTGCAAGGCTGTCCAAACCGAGTGCCCCATGCAGTGCACATGCGCGGAGAACGCGAAACGGCCGCCCGCGCATGCGCAGACCAACATGCCCAGGGAACCCGAAAGCGCCCGAGGACCAGGACAACCCAGGAACCCCCAAGCGAAAGCGCAGGTACATCCTCCAGGATGGGGCGCGCCGCTTCAGGTAAGTGGACCCCAATGTGGGCGGCGTGACACTATGCCCCCTCCCAGAAAGACCCGGGGCCCCAGGCTTCCAGGGACAACGAAGGAAAAAGTCACGGACAAGACGGGGTGAATGCACATGACAGCGCGGCTCCCAAGTGCGATCACAAGCAGGGTAACCCTTCCAACCGACAAGGAATTGGAGCACGCCCCGACGAATCCGTGAGTCACATATTTCCTGCACTTCAAATTCAGGGACCCCCCGTACTTGAATGGAGGATGGCCGAGGACTGGAACGCCCAAAGACATCCTTCACAAAGGGTTTCAAAAGGGAGACATGAAACACTGGATGCACTCACCAAGATTGGGGTAACACCAGTCGAAAAGCAACTGAGGACAAACGTCTAGAAATCCTGAACGGCCCATAGAATCGGGGTGCCAATCTGGTGGGCAGATTTCGTACCGGCAGGTTTTTAGAGGACAACCAAACCAAATCGCCCACCCGGAAATCCGGCTCCGTGGACCAACCCTTATCTGCCTGCTTTTTCATGCGCTCCCTTGCCTCAACCAGGGTACCCCGGGCCAGGTCGTGTTGCTTCTGGATGTCGAAGACCAATTGATCCGCAGATGGAACAGCGCTGGGCAGTACTGGACTAAAAGGAACCAACTTGGGATGTAGCCCGGTAGAGCAAAAGAAAGGGCTGACACCAGTAGCAGTATGCTTTGCGTTGTTATAGGACACCTCGGCCAAATCGAGATTCTTCACCCAGTTGGATTGAGTTGCATTGGCATAACAGCGTAGGTACTGCTCAAGAGTTTGGTTAGTTCTCTCCGTCTGTCCATTTGTGTGTGGGTGATAACCAGAACTCAAAGCTCTGCGGATACCAAGATGATTGCACAATTGATGCCAAAATGAGGAGAGAAACTGCGAGCCACGATCTGAGATGATCTTCTCCGGTAATCCATGCAGTCGGTAGATGTTGTGTAGAAATGCCAGAGCCATCTGAGAGGAGGTAGGTATTTTTATAAAAGGTATAAAGTGTGCATACTTCGTGAAACAATCCACTACCACCATAATGCAAGTGTAGCCCTCAGAAGGCGGGAGCTCGACAATATAGTCAGTGGCGATGGTGTGCCATGGGTAGGGCGGTGTTTCAGTAGGCTGAAGTAGTCCCAAAGGTTTTCTCCTTGGCGTCTTGGTCTGAGCGCAGATTGGACAACCCTCCACATAACTCTTGACCTCCTTGGCACAACCCGGCTACCAGAATTGTCTAGAAACCAGCTCCTGAGTAGCCTTGACGCCACAATGACCACCGACTTGCGAATCGTGAAACCCCTGAAGGATGTCTAACCGAAGTGAACACGTCGGTATGTACAGACGTTTCAAAAAGAACAGAAGACCGTTGCGTTCAGTGATTTGTGGTCGCTTCAGAATGTCGGCTCGATCTGGGTCAACCAGTGTTTCTTGTGCTATTCTCTGCAGATGAGGAGAAATCGTCAAAAGAAAATGCTTAGGAGAAATCAATGGAGTGTTCAAACTGCAATCCTTCTCTTCCTTCTCCAGAGAGCGAGATAAGGCATCAGCCTTCAGGTTCTGAGAGCTGGGGATGTAAGAAATGTTGAAGTCGTAGTGAGAAAAGAAAAAGGCCCACCTGGCCTGTCGAGCGGTGCAACACTGCAAGGATCGTAAAAACTGCAAGTTGCGATGATCAGTACGGACCTCTACAGAAAAACGACCACCCAGCAAATGGTGCCTCCACTCCTCAAACGCAGTCTTGATGGCCAGGAGCTCCTTCTCTATGACTGCGTAGTTCTGTTCACTCGGAGCGAGCTTTCGTAAGAAATAGGCCACTGGGTGTTCTTCGTCAGATATAGGATGCTTCTGTAAGAGAACAGCACCAACAGCGAAGTTGGAAGCATAAGCCTCAACGATGTAGGGCATCTCATCGTTGGGATGACGTAAAACAGGAGCTGTACTGAATGCCGTCTTCAAACGGTTAAAGGCTGCTGACGCCTCTGAATCCCAAAGGAACGGAATCTTGACACTGGTCAAACGTGTCAACGGGGCCGTGACACGAGAAAATTGAGGAATGAAGCACCGATAAAAATTGGCGAATCCCAAGAATCTTTGAAGGGACTTCAAGTCGTGAGGTTGTTTCCAATCTCGGATTGCTTGTACCTTATCAGAATCCATGTGGATTCCAGCCTCGCTGATCACATACCCCAGAAACTCCATCTTGTTCCGATGAAATGAACATTTTTCAGCTTTGGCGAACAACTGATTCTGTGATAGACGTAGAAGGACCTCACGTACATGGGAAACATGTTCCTCCAGATTGTCTGAGAAGACCAGGATATCATCCAGATAAACCCAGACCGAGATGCCAATCACGTCGCTGAAGATGTGATCCATAAACCGCTGGAAGACGGCCGGGGCATTACACAACCCAAAGGGCATTACCCTGTATTCGTAATGCCCAAATGGAGTCTTAAAGGCCGTCTTCCACTCGTCGCCCTCCTTGATTCTGACCAGATGGTAGGCTCCGCGAAGGTCTAGTTTGGTGAATACTCTAGCTGACCGTAACGACTCCATGATGTTCCGAATCAAAGGTAACGGGTACCTGTCCTTAAGGGTGATGTCATTCAGTTGACGATAATCGATACATGGCCGTAGGGTACCCTCCTTCTTCTTCACAAAAAACAGCGGGAATCCCGCGGGGGATTTGGAAGGTACGATGTATCCTTTCTCGACACAATCGTCCAAGTAGTTCCGAAGTACCAGTCTTTTGGTCTGAGTCAAGGAATAAACCTTCCCATGAGGGATCACTGCACCCGGGATCAGGTCAATGGAACAATCAAAAGTTCTGTGAGGTGGAAGGGGTATGTCTCCAGGCTCAGAAAACACGGTCCTCAGGTCAGCATATGCATGTGGAATCTGGGACAAGGTACACAGACCAGATGGGTTCTTACCAGAAGTAAGAGGGGTTGAGGTTGGTGACTTCAATGACGTGCCGGAACCACGACATTCTTGAAGGCAAAGAGCAGAGGTAAACACTAGAATACGGGACTCCCAATTGATCGAGGGATTGTGTCGCAGAAGCCAAGGTAATCCCAACACCACTTGATATGAAGGCGACTTGATGACATTGAGAGCAATTCTCTCCTCATGAGCCTCGATTCGCAATAGCATGCCAACTGCATGCAATCGTATGGGTCCGGAAGATAAAGGTGTACCATCAATGACCTCCACTGGTATCGCATTTCTTCTGGTAAGCAATGGTATGCCGCTGTTGATGGCGAATTCCTCATCAATATAGTTACCGGAAGCCCCACAATCCAACAAACCATGGACATCAATTGTCTTCTCCTGCCACTTCAGACTGATTTTTAAAATCATCAAGACGGCTGGCTGCATAGGTGGAAACGCTGTACTGGCACAAGAAAGGTCTTGTAGCAAAGAAGGACCTGTCGTAGCCTTTCCATTAGACGACAGGTCTCCTAGTTTCCCCCTTTCTTGATAGGACGCAAAGGACAGGTACCCAGATAGTGACCTGCAGCTCCACAGTATAGACACAATCGCAGACTTCTCCTGCGCTTCTTCTCTTCTTCTGATAAGGGACCTCTTACTGCACCCAATTGCATAGGCTCAGTAGAGGAATCCGAAGGTACTGGCATTCCAGTGGGTAGGGTTGAGGGCGTGGGGTACACCTTCTCAAACCGACGTCTCTCACCCTTTCTCTCGGCCAATCTCTGGTCTATCCTCAAAACTTGTTCAATAAGTTTCTGAAGATCTTCGGGTTCAGGAATGTGCAACAACTCATCCTTGTATTCCTCTCTTAATCCCCAGCGAAACAAGGTCTTCTGTGTTATCTCTGGCCATAGGGAATCAGCCGCCAGTTGACGGAAACGGCCGATATAAGTTATTATATCGGTATTTGCCTGTTGAATATCCATCAATTGATTCTGTGCTGTGGAGGCCAGATTAGGAGACTGGAAAACTTCCAAGAACGCTTTCTCAAAGGCCAAGAAATCGCTAAGAATGGGGCTATTAGTAACAACCAGGGGTGTAGCCCAAGCAAGAGCATTCCCAGACAAGTTGCCCAATATGTAGCCGATCTTGGCTTTATCATTATTGAAATGAGTCAATCGGTAGAGGAAATGTATCCGACAATGGTTGCAGAATTCACCCACACGTCTGGGATCTCCATCGAACTTGATGGGTGCGGTGTGAGCCATGGTGTTTTCAGACTGTGGAATTGCCCCAATGTTCTGTGTCACCATTTGACGTAAAGTCACATTCCCCTGACGGAGTGCAGTCATCTCAGCACGAAGAGCTTGTACTTCATTACGAAGACCTGGGTCCTCTTCCATCTCAGAGTCCGAAGTATCCGAAGGCAGGCGTCTCAATCTGTTATAGACTGCGTCACGAGGACGTTGCGTACCTGTTCGTCCGGTTGAGATGCTGAAGATGATGCCAGGCTGTCAGGAGTCCTGCGGAGATGTGGTTGATGACGCGGGAAGCCAGCCCAGCTCCCGCCCGAGTGGAACCGGGTTGGAGGTGAACCAGCTCCCAACGCCACGGGTGCGCTCTCCCCTGATTAGCGTGGCGTCAGGACAGTGCAAGCACTGACAGGGGGAGCCTTTCCAGATGACGATACTGAGTCCCAAGGAAGACTGGATCCGGAAGATGGAAGTCCCAAAGATCAGGTCACAGTGGAAGTTGTTGGAGGCTGGATCCGGCAGAGGAAGGTAGTGGGTTGGTCCACAAGGAAGGCACCAAGGCAGAGGGAGGCAGAGCGGCCAGGCAGACAAGGTGAAAGGGCAAGAGTAAACTAAAAGGAACAGAAAGGGAACCACCCAACTCAGAAGGAAGGATAAGGGAGCCCCAACCACAGGACAAGGAGAAGGGAGGATAAGGGAGCCCCAACCACAGGACAAGAAGAAGGGAGGACAGGACAACACAACCACGGGTTGTACCAGGAGGATACCAGGGACAAGAAAGAACGGGAATCAGGTAACAGGTAAGGAAGGCACAAGGAACCGGCGAGGAAACACGATCCAATTCAAACCGCGTTGAGACGCGGTTTGAATGAATGGCCGGGCTCCTTAAATAGGGCTACCAACACCCGGGAGGCTTGGAACGCAAGCCGTGTTGTCTCCCAGGCGTTGGTTAGCTTGGATAGAGGCATGGGCCGCAAGGCTGTCCAAACCGAGTGACCCCTGCAGTGCGCATGCGCGGAGAACGTGAAACAGCCGCCCGCGCATGCGCAGACCAACATGCCCAGGGAACCCGGAAGCGCCCGAGGACCAGGACAAACCAGGAGCCCCCAAGCGAAAGCGCAGGTACATCCTCCAGGATGTGGCGCGCCACTTCAGGTAAGTGGACCCCAATGCGGGCGGCATGACAACAATCCATCCTTGATTATTTCTGTGTAAGCAGGAATCTGTTTCCTGCTGTACAGAAATAAATTAAATGTAATGGAATATAGGTATAGCGATAATTTTCCGGTAGCACTGCAAACAAGCCTAATAGTAGGGAATGGTACTGAAGCTATTGTTGGGGATGTAGATATTAATACTGGGACAAATAGAATTTGCTGGATGGAAAATACTAATGCTGTAATACTTTGTCATATGGAAACACTGACCATGAACATATTTCATCAAACAAAATCGAAAAATGGATTAAGCGTCTCACATACCTGGTTGGTGTTGTAGGTGGTATGTTTACCTTAAAGGGCAGAAAGAAAATAGGTAACCCCTATGATAGGGATATACAAGAAGCAAAATGAGCGGTTAGAAGAGATTTACGGAAGGCTAGGTTTCACTATCTGGATAAGGATGAATTGCATAGGATCATACGAAATATCAAGATTAAATAGTCTTATTGGATAACATGGTGGAGACATTCACATTAAAATGAACAATGGATGGCAAGACATGGTTGCCACCTTGAATGAAGGTAATGCCACAACTATGTGGCAACTCTTGGGTGCATATAGGGGCAATAAAGCTGAAGTTGTGGTAAATCTGAGGCTGCATGGAGACATAATGTTACTGATCCTTTTAACCATGAGAAGAAACTTGCTTATGAGCACGGTAACATTGGTAATGCACATCACAATTTGAAAATAGGTGTAGAAAATATGGTGGTGTTGATTAAAATATTGAAAGTTTCTAGGGCTCTGGGCCCAGATAGCCTATTGAATGTGATTTTGAAGAGAGACGAGGTGTTCTGGGCAGTAGTATTGCAGACAATACAGACATTATTTGTCAGAGTTGTACTGGATGGAAGAATTTTGGATACTTTAAGACAGTTCCTCCTTATTCTGGTTTACATAAATGGACCATGTACCAACCCATCAAATTATATATTGTGATCTATGCTCGATGTCCCTGGAATCCTGGAATTTGTTTTGCCACTGTAATCTTATGGGAACTACTGACATGGGCAGAGATTACTAACATACTTAGCGATTTTCAGACTGGGTTTAGGCCGGATGCCACTACTACCCATAACATTTGTTTACTGGATGTCCTTATTAGAAAGGCTCTGCGTAAACATCAAACACGTCTTATTTGTGGATTTCCGAGTGGCTTTTCAGTCTATTGACCGTTCCAAACTATGGCAGAAGTTAAACTGGTATAAAATACCAGAGTGGATGCTCTGTTTTATGGTCCAGTGTCACAAACAGGCCAGTGTGAGAGTGAGATTGAGCAGTGGGGGGGTCTACACGCTGCCTATTCTGACCAGCAAGGGAGTCAAACAAGGGTGTGTGTTGATCCCTCTAATTTTCAATGTATATTTGGCAGATCTGCCTGGCAGTTTGCAGTTAGTATGCAACTACCCTCCCAGGAGTGGGTCTGTACACGTGGGATGGATATCGTATGCAGACAATGTTGTCCTAATGGATTGGAATGAAACAATCCTTATATGAGCTGGTTCAGTATGCTGAAGAAAAGGATTTGGTACTGAATATGGAGAAAACCAAGTTCCTGTATTTGGAAAGAAAAAATATAGACCAACTAGTATGAAAGTCAAGGAGGATCACATCGATAAGGGTGAAAGCTACAGATATCTTGGACTCCCGTTTTGTGAAAATAGAAGAGCAATACTACTAATGAATTTAATGAAGACGTTTACAGAGGAATATGCCAGCTATTCTCTGGCATAACCATGCTATATAAACAGAGTTTCTGCCCGCTATTTTATATACACTCAAAGCCTTAATGTTGAATGATTATAAATGGTTAAATATAATTGAAGGTACATTCTGGAAACATATGTTGGGACTGCCCCAGTGTGTACCCATTGAGATGATTCAATTACAATTGGGTCTTATCTCTTTGGTTGTAATGTCCCTTAAGCGTATGGGGAACGTGTATATTAAAACAAGAAAACATCCTAAATGCCCCTTGCTGAATATTTTGGGACAGATGCTGATGTCATGCCACTGATTTGAAAGCATATAAAAAAACTAATGATGAGTTCTGGTATTGATGTTTTTTGGTATCAATGTGCTTTATGTGAGATAAGCCTGATAATACTTTAGATGAAATTTACATTTCTGGTATTTGTGACTTATTTCTAGGATGTGTTTTTGGACTTTTTACAAAATCCTTTATTGTCATGTTTTAATGCTTAATTGTTATGAATGTGCTATTAATTATTTTGATGCAATGTATGTGAAAGGTTCTTCTGAACTGAACCACATAAATACAAATAAATACAAAATTAAAAAAGTGTGTTGTCTTCCGTTGACTAGCTAAAATGGGTTTCAAGCTCCAGGGATCTGACATTGCTACCTTCTCCAAGTTACAAATTGTGCACCCTGAGTGAATGGAATGAATTAATGAATTCATTTAGCAGTTTTGGCTTCTCAAGCCTTTTGTTCAGTGCATACATATAGATAAACATTATTCAATCATAAGTGGGGCATGGAGATCAAATTAGAGCTTCACATATTTTGAGTAAAAGGACTCAGAGATGGTGTTCATATGTGCAACTAGGAGTCTCGTCTCTTCCAGGCAGCCTTCCAGGAATTTAGCTGTATCCTTAGTCACTCCAGGATAGGTGTTTGCTGGCAAACACTGCATTCATGCATCACATTTATTAGTCCATCTTCACTGCATTTTAGATTTAGTAGAATAAATGTGTCGGTTTTCATATGTCCACTAGATGATGGTGTTCAAACAGATGATGCATTTTCATATTTCCACAGTTTATCATTTAATAAGAGGGTGTTTGCTTTAGCAATGATACACACTCTGCTCAATTGCAGCATGGTTACATTTGTCAGTTATATTTGAATGGGATGAGATGTCATGGGCTTAGTTGTATCAACTTTTTTTGTGAGTTTATTGCCTCATTCATCTTCTCGCTCTACACACTTTATCATTCTGGGTTTCCTTTCGAGATATTAGGGAGTGCCTTCAGCCTAGATCGTGCTTGATCTTGAATGTTAATTCCTCCTATAAGAGTTTCATTGCTGCAGATGGGGGTTTGTGGCAACATGTTCTCTCCAAGTCTTGTTCAGTAATTTATTTTTGACTGAATGACCCCTGTGCCTTTTATTCTGTGACTGATTGAGTGGACATTTAGTTCAACACTGTGCATAGTCTGACATCAAAGAGCAGATGCCATAAGGTACTGCATGTTTGCCACCTCATTCTTCTCACCACTTGCCACTCCACAAAGCCTGGAGGAGGAAGCATCATGATTAGCATGTGAATTTTTATTTTTAAAATGTTCTTCTGATCCCCCTGACCATGACTCTTCATCTCTCCCCCTGCCGTCCTGATAAAGATCATGAATGGCTTTATATGTTTCCCTCTCTGTGCTTGCAAGATTTCCTTTTTAGAGCCACGATTGGGAGTACAAAATTGAAGCTTATTTGTGAAGGTCCTGACTCCCTCCTACTTGCACAGTAAAGACATTTTGGAGAAGAAATTGAGTAGGTAGAGCTGTCATCAATCGAACAAGTTGAGTGACTGCAACCTAGAAAACTGATGACGTCATCACTGACATCACTGTCATCACGATTTAGGTACATAAAGTAGATTATTGCAGGTAGACACGAAACAAATGCTTATGACTCATGCAGGTAGATGATGGACACCTATATATACTTTGCCAAAGCAGAAACAGCAAGATGCCAAGAATAAATATTTCAAATTTGCACATTCTTAATTGCTATTAACACGGAAAGCCATAATAACAAGGATGGAAGCTATAGGTTCACGGAAGTAAATGAGGAATGGGAGAAAGATTTCAAATACATGGAGGGGCTGACAGCATGATTCAGTTAAAGGTAGGCAGACAGAGCTTCCAACACAGACACAGTGCACCCCCTACCCCAAGGGCAAGCAGAGACGGAAAGATTCCATTTACCAAGATGATAAGGCACCTGCAAGAAATTCAGTTTTAAATCTGCATAAATATAAGAAGGAGAGCTCCATTTTATGGTCTCTACAAACGTGACCTGGAAGAGCAAGACAATGCCTATTCACTCAAGATAGATGGAGGGAAGCTGTTCCCATTGAACTAGAGACGGAAAGATACAAGTGTTGCTCAAAGTTAACAACTGAATGTACTCTCTGAGGCTTACTCGATCAGAGATGGCAACATGATGGAACACCCAGCACCTCCATGCTTGTTCCAATCGCCTTGAAAAGGTACGCCCAGTCTGGTAGATGTCCAAGGTCCCAATGCTGGGAGACACGTTCTGTCCAATCCGTAGTTATCTTTCACGTTTAAGACATATTATGTTGCAGTGACCAAGCAGCTTCTTTAAGTTCCTGCATCTTTGTGTTTGTTGTTGCTAGAGGTGGTCCCAGGAGGAGTCGCCACAATATGTAATCCAATAATAAAACTTATCCTTATATATTGCATATGTATTTTCCCTAAACTGACCAATCCGCACTCCTGTTATATTTTGGGAGCTGTTACCTGTTTTTGTGATGTCATCCCTGGTTAAAATGGGGTGACACACATTTGGAGGACGAGACGTCTGGAAATGATATGCTATTCTAGTGTAATCCTAGTCATTTTAGTTGGATAATGAAGACAGTAGAATATGCCCTATGGTTGAGTCTTCCATTCTTGTGTCAGTGATTTTGTCGGGGCCCAAATATCCTTTTGCTGGTAATCGGGTGAATGCTAGAGATTCCCTGCTGCTCCTTTACAAATCTTCATGCTAGTATTCTCACTAATTATTACATTCACATTGCGTATAAACATGAATGCGTACAAAAGCAAATCTGAATAACTATTCAAGACAACATTTTACAATCTTCTCCAATATGCACAAACAAATGATCATTAACATTGTATTCAAAGAAAGCACAAAATCGTTCTAAGCATAAATTTTTGCAATTCAGCACATTTTCTCTGACACCATCGACAAATGTTGGCATTGGGCTCATATATGACTTTCTTATTCTAAGACTGATTAAATTCTAAAATGGTTGGACTGTAATGGTTTCTATCTTGGACATGGGTACACAAATATTTGCTAGAGTTAATTTGGCTGTTTTGTTTACAGGATTGGGTTTAGGTTAACCGCATCTTAAAGTACTGAAAGGTCACACATGCATGGGATCATAACATTGAAAAAGCACTGTAACCGGTTAATCAACTTTACTTGGCATAGGAGTCCACTTAAAGCAGAAACCTTTCTTTTCTGCACAACATTATTTGGAAACATTACATTGGTTATTTTAAGTGATATTATTTTGTTTGGGATTAAAGGAGAAGAACTAATCTTCCAATTTGTTGTGGGCAAACAATACAAGAAATGGAATTGCATCATTTCATCACCAGGAGCATATACATGGGGGAGTTTAAGGGGTTAAAAGGGGTCGGTAGCGGGTTGGGATAGGGTTAAGGATATAAGGAAGGGGGTGCTTGGTAGGGGGACACCCCCAAAATAGAAAGAAAAAAATGACTTAAAAAAAACTCCTGGCAATGAAACAACATAGAACCCAAGAAACCATAACAAAGATGTAGGACGGCACGTACCACAGCTGAGAATCCGTACTGGATACCAGAGAAAAAGGTGACTGTCCCGAATGGCACAAGGACGAGAAAAAGAAAAGAACAGCTAGACAGTGAGGCACTTATGAATACCAGAGGGTCCAGGTGAATGATGTTGGCTGGTACATGCAATCCAAACGCGGTCCCAGACTCACAGGATGAAGAGAACACCAGGCAACTGTAAACAAGTCAGTATGGTATCTGGGACAAGGCCAAAACATAGTCCAATTGGTAGGGCAAATCCGAGGCAGTTCAGAAGGCAGGCAGAATCATAGGCTACATCAGTCCAAGGCAACAGCACAAAACGTATATCTAAATCAGGTCGTAGAAGAGGCAGGGCCAGACACAAAGAAATAACACAGAAGAGAATGAGTTGGAAAAGGGTAAGGATCAGACTGGACTAAGGATAATCAAGCACCAGGGAGAGCAGCAAGAAAGTGCGACTAACCAAGACGTTAGTAGACTGGGAACCACTGCTTTTAAGGGATGATATCCTCTGGTTCCTGTCTCCTGAACCGGCCTGCGTGATGTGCCCATGTAGGCGCACTATGCGAAGATGTTGGGATTTGAAGTCCAAAACACCACAGTAGCTTCCACTTTTGGCCGTATACGGTCCTCATGCCAGTGGTGGTCCATGGTGGGTGCAGCTGGGAAACCTGACAGTACTCCTGCCCACGGCTGACCACCAGCGGGGGGAGACCCAAATCAAGAGAATGTGTTGCAGTAGTTGGGGTGCATGGACATTTCCCAGGGGTCTCCAGGATCTGTTGCCAGGCTGTAGCTTTTCCAATCAATCAAGATGTTTGTCTTGCCTCTAATCGTTTTCAGATCCAGGATGGAGTGAACTTCATATTCAGGGAACCCCTGCACTGTAATCAGCAGAGGACCAGTAGATATTCATATGGCCTCCTTGCAGGGTTTTAGGAGGGACATATGGAACGCCGGATGTACCTTCCATGACATGGGCAGAGCAAGACGGGCTGCCACAGGGTTCACTTTCTTGTTCACTTTGTATGGTCCAATGTACTTGTTTATCAGCTTATTGTGACCATTCAGAGATTAATGTCTAGTTGATAACCAGACCTTGATGTTGGGAATTGACATCCCAAATGCACTTCTAGGTTCCACTCCTGGCCATATCATCCCCATGCCGGTCCATGATGGGGTGGCTGGGAAACCTGACACAATTCTGCTTTGATGCGTAGAAAGCTATATTCAGGATCTTTCTTTCAAATTTTGGTTTTCACAGGTCAAGAAGTGTATCAATCCCTGAAAATCTCCCAGTCACCCTGCATGCCATGCCCACTGACCCAGATATAAATTGCCCATAAGAAAACTCAGGGAATTAATTCATAATTGATTACTGTCCGAATAATATGCTCTACTCGCCAACATAATTATAGTTTCTAGGGCATTCTAGTTGAAATATGCTCCCACAAAGTTTGATTTGCCGGCCTACTCCACATGTAGTGGCAGAGTTTGTAAATCAGGTTCAACCAAAATGCTTGCTATCTGCTAATTAAGTAATTCCAGAGTCATATAACTAAATGCAGTGGAGTGATTGTACTCACATTTGGTTTGCCTTTTAAAGGCCCTGTACAGGTAGGAACATCAACAGCTCCAGTCCACTCCCCCAAGTGAGCTCTTTCTTTCAGTCTCCCCCTGCTCCCAAAACCCTGTCAGGCAGTCTGGTCTTCTCTTGGGGAAAGGTTTCTGCATTTTCCATCAGCTATATCCAGGTATTGTTTCTTCTCTTTTCCTGTTGGACAGGGTCTCTTCCTCTCCTGTTTTCCCTAAAAACTCAACCAACTTTCTATGTGTTTGACTTTATATACTCTGCAAACTCCACCCATGCTGTATCATTTCACATTGCAATTTTGGGATGGACGGAGGCCTTCAGATTCTCACAATCATTAAAATCCTCTCCTTTGCTTTGATTGGCCCAATGTATTCGCCATGTCATATGGGAATGTATTTCAGATAGTTTTAGCCCTTTCATTCTATAAGATCTGAAGCAGAGATGTCAGACATGAGCAACATTTCGGGCTCGAAATTAAGATGATCAAAGAAACGCTGAAGAAAATGCAAAGTTTGACATTTGTACAGATGCAGTAACGCAAGCAGACAAAGTGATCTTGAGGCTGGCTATGTAGTGAATAGATTGTGATGATGTGCCAATGTATATACATAGGTATGTATAGAACCTGGATGTTTCATGGTGCACTTTAGCAAACCTTGAAACCAGTGAATGGAAAGGGTTTCAGTGTGGCGCAGTTGGAAAACAACTAATGGCAAAGGAGAATTCAAGAAAGGCTTGGGTGGTCCAGCATCAAGAGTCGAGGCCAGCGTGAGCCTGGATGTCTGTCAAGTAGCTACATCAACATGAGAAAGAAACAAACTTCTGTTTGAAGTGGAATGAAATAACACTGAAGGCGTCCAGAGTTCATAATTTCATAGCATTATAAGCATCAAAAAGCTTGAAGAAACGGTATCCACTCACATGGTCAGATGAAAATAGACTATTGGGTTGAGCTACACCGAAACCAGAAGATAAAACCATGCCACACTCCCTTTCATTCTCAAGCACAGAGAGCTTCTGCAAGGCCAAGTTCAAAACCTTGATTGAATGGTAGACCGCAAGAGTGATGATAGATGTCAGGCTAATTAGGTGGGAAGCTATGGTGAAGACCAGCCCACAGGCACCTGGGGTAACAGCGTGCGTGCTGCAAGCATGTGGAATATTCCAGAAGGGTACAAGTGTGCCAACCAATTGTAGAGGGCCACGTAATAGAGAGCCCTATCGTTTGTGTAACCAATGGATCGTCATGTATTTTATGACGATGAAGATGACTTGCACTAGAGGAGGGCTTCGTTGTCCACCTGATGTTAAAGACCCAATCACAACCCCGTCAGTACAGAACGTATACCTAGATGTTCCCTGTAAGCCCATCACATCCCAAGTAGGTTTTTGTAGTTTGCCACGTAGTGTGACATCACTGATGACGAATTCAGACTATAAAAGATGTGTTTTTTATGAAATTCACCAAGATGGTGCTTTGTGACATCCATTGATGTCCATTGTAACTCCCTGTTTCAGATCACTGCAAATAAAGCAGCACTATGTTTTGCCAACCTCCTGAGTCAGTTTGATTATTGATGTATAAGTTCTGCATCCCAATCCATCTCTAAGTATTGCTACCTCGTCTTAAAGGACACCGGTCTATGGGTTCACAATGTAGGCCCTATCATGTTTAACTCAATGTGTATAATTTATATAGCACATTGACTTGTCAAGTTAATGCAGAATATATTAAATTTAGTTTGTACTATTCTGCATGATTTTCACATAATTGTCTCCACACAAAATTGTCTTTGCACCAGGAATTTTGCTGGATAATAAACACTGCATGTTATTTAGCATTAAACTGCACCATTCAATTTATTGAATTGCATCACAATTAGTCAAATAATGATTCCAATAAGTACAAAGGCATTTTGCAACTGGACAAAGGGAGAGCCAATGATGCATGAAAAACAAGTTTAGTTCAACATGTCTAATGGTAGGTTCAGTTGAAATGGATTTGTCAAGGAAGTAACTGGCTCATTGTTTACAAACACAAAGAATGTTTCCCCGATTACCCCCTTATCAAACTAAGACCTTATCAGGTCTAATGATCTGAGCGTAAATCATGGCCAGTACACAAGAGTTATCCATTTGCACCTTCTTGATCCCTTTTTAATGATCATGCACTCTGGTATCTTAATCAAACATTATTCACTCAGGCTATTGTTGTTCTACAGCTGCATTTACTCAAGCTATCTCTTTGACCATGTATATAGCATTAAGGTCAATCTGTATGCCTTCTGTGATTGCCAGTACTGCTTCATTACAGAGCAGCCACAGGAGTGCACAGCATTGATGTATTCCACAGAAAATGGCAAAATAGATCATTGACTTACAGTCAAAAAGTAGAATAAGTGATATGTCCATTAGTTAATGGAATGAAATAAGGGCTTCATTGGCAATTGATCACGGTCCAAGAATTCCTTAAGGAATGTATACTTGTGTGAAATGATCAGGGCTGACAATTATTCTCAAAAGTCTCCGTCGCAAGCAAGCGATGAAGCAAACAGATCCTGTCTGCTTTCATTATGAAATAATTCTCACTCGGATATGACAAATAATTTTTCTAGGCCACTTATTAAAGCAATGCATTGCTTTGACCCTCCACATTCTCGACTGGCTTCTACCCATGGCGAGCATATTCAAGACCACCCAAACCATCCTCGATATCTTTCCAATCATGGGCGAAATCCCTGTTTGTGTCTGTTCAAGAAATCATAATGGGGGTGTCGCAGTATAAAGGCATCGATCTGAATGCAGGAAGCTTCAGGCCAATGGGCAGTGTGTTCCTGCTTATCCAGGTGCTAAACACCCCCCGAGTCATCAGGTATTCTAAGTCCTACATGTCCACAAGCTCCAAAGACTATCTCTCAGAACCATCTGCTTACTGATTGAAAGGGCAGCAAATGTTGATGTCCCAGCGCACAAGCCTTTTCTTCCCATGACTAAGGACTGATAATTCTACAACTGTACCATAGCCAACAGTCATCAAACCTCCTCAATACAATTTTGCACAAAAAGTATCTCAAGCACTATTTTACCCTTGCCGGCCCATAGTTTTGTACTGCCACGTTATCAAGCTATAGCGGGGACCAGATCTAATAACCTATTTTTGTTGGTTCTACTTCTTTTGTTTGGAGTTGGGGGGCAGTAAATTGGATCAGGCGAAAATGTTGCACTTTATGAAATAACATGAATGTTTCACTCTTCTCATTTTGCTCGTATTTATTTTCGCGCAGCAGATTTCATATTAGGTACACAAAAGCCTGCAATGTTTTCCATACCTTACACTAGCACTTCTGCAAAAAAGGAGACAAATACGAGCACTTCTACTGCAAAATGAGCACTGCCAAAAATACTGTAGTGTCCGAATACGCCATTGGATGCGTAATGGTGCTAAGTCATTGAACAGGTATGTGCTAAATAGCATGGTTACCTGTGCGGTTTGTTTGGGCCAGTGCTGTGTGGAATGAGAGTGCGCTTTGAGATAATCCAAGTTATGTAGAACATGTGGGACTGTGACAGAAGCAAACTCTTTATGGAATCTGGGGATATCCTTATCTTGCAAAGGAAAAAGTGTGCCTATGGTGACACGATAATGCATTCTGTTCAGCAGGAACCTGTATTTATTTATTTATTTATTTAGACATTTGTAGAGCGCACCTAACCCTGAGGCATTTGGGCGCTAATATTCTTTACAAGGTACATACGGTGTAAAGGCGTATCATTTAACAGTTGAGGTTCCATTTGGTAGTACAGCACATATTAATGCAAATATTCAAAGGTATAAATTAGCAGTTCAAAACGCCTATCACTTAACAGTTGAGGTTCCATTTGGCAGTACAGCACACTAGCCAAGTCTTCAGACTTTTGCGGGATGCCCAAAAGGAGGATTCAGATCTTAATGAAGTTTGTGAATTTATCTCGCGCTTGGATCTTAATCGTTCTTTTTAATGTCCTTCCTGTTACATTTGGCCACCGTGTGTTCGCTTCTGACCTTTCATTAATGTTGATATTGTTATGATGTGACCTGCTATAGTGCTGTGGTTGGTAAGGACATGTTTACTGCTATATGGGAGATTCTGGGCCTCATTACCAGTTTGCCGGTCCGGATAGAACGGTACCGGTAAGCTTACTGGTACCGTTGTATCCAGACCAGCAAACTCCTAGTTGTGCTCGCGATTGCCTTTCATTCCGCCAGGTCTGACTTGGCAGAATGAAAGGCACCGGCGAGCACAGCATTTCGGATGCAGAGGCACCGTTGACTTCCCTCTTTCCTGGCTTCCCTCTTTCCCAGTGAGCCCTATGGGGCTCAAATGGGAATGAGGAATTTTTTCCGGTGCCCAGGAATGGGCAAGTACAGGGTCCGGCAAGGCCGTAAAAAATGCAACTCCGGCGGCTACTGCCAGGGTTGTAATGAAGCCCTCTGTGTGGCCATGTTTTAAAGAATGGCTTCTGATTTCAGTGGAATTTTCTTTGCAGCTGGGGAATTGAGTTTAAATTCAGTAATGTTCAAAGGGACCGATTCAGTCCCGGGCTGTTTTCTCTCTAAACACAAGGAACAAAGAACACCCTTGAGCAACAGAGCTGGCGATTGTGTACTTCCAGTTTTTTTTTCTTCATCTAACGGATTTACGGAAGGGCAGAGGTCAGCATAGTTTGGCAGGGATTATTCGTTTCTATCCCAGGGTAATTGAAACAACTGTTTGTTTAAAGACAATATGGCTTGAGCTGCAGTTAATGACAGCAGTAGATATGTCTTTTCCATATCAGATCATGCTGATTTTTATGGTTTATTATTGCCGTTAAAATAAAGCTCTCAGCACATCAACTTCCATATTCACTGGGCATTCTTATTGTATAGTCCTTTTGTCAATGTACGTGTGGGCGAGGATGCAGGAGCATGCCTTATAACCCAAAAACATGGAATTGGTCAACTGGTAATTGTCTGATGTTTTACGGTCTAGCCGGTTAGCCTCAATAAATGTATTAGGTCTGGAAACAGTGGTCCTCTTACGAGCTTGCCGGTCCGGATACAATGGTATCGGCAAGCTTGCCGGTACAGTTGTATCCGGACCGGCAAACTCGAGTTGTGCCGCGGGTGCCTATAATTTTATCAGGTCTGACCTGGCGGAATGAAAGGCACCCGCGAGCATGGCATTTTGGATACCGTTGATAACGGTGCCGGTGCTTCCGGCTTCCCCATTCCCATTGAGCCCATGGGGCTCAGATGGGAATGGGGAAGATTTTTTTCCGGTGCCCAGGAATGGCCAAATACTTGGTCCGGCCAGGCCGTAATGACCCGTAATGACCCGGTAATTGCCCATTTCTGGGCGCCAGAAAAAATGTAACTCCGGCGGCACAGGCACGGCTACCGCCAGGGTAGTAATGAGGCCCAGTGACTTCAGGATATGACAAGAAGGGAGAGAACTACAAATAAGGACATTAATAGAGGGCCCTTTGAAACACCTATGGCCTGATTTACAAGCATGTTTTCGATGGGACTTTCCCATGTTAAAAACATTTTTGTAAATCAGTCCATAATTTGCTTTTGTAAACTGGCACTTAATATTTATGTGTGCATTCTGAGTTTTTTTCTTCCGTCTTCCAATAGACTTCTACAGAACTGAAATGATTACAGCAGACCACATCATTTTATCCAATGCTACTATTACCACAATAATCCCTACATGTCAGCATGCATGAATGGGTTGTTGAGAGTTTCAGTTAAAATACAGTGCTGCTGACATGGTTTTTAGAACTGGAATATTTTGATATCTTTGGGAGGTTGGATGCTGTGGCTTTGGGCCACAGTATATAGTATCTGCGGAATCCTCAAGACTGCCGGCGGTGAACCAGCGCGTGTTCAAATCACCCTCTTGAAATATTGAAAACTAGTAGGTGTCTAATTCCAGATGTCATGCTGCACACAAGGAATCCGACAAATAAGTCAGTCCATCAGTATTCTGCATCCTTTATTCAGGCGTCACAGAAGGACACAACCACCAACTTGTTTTGCCCCAATGCAGGCTTCTTCAGGGTAAACCAGAAAATCATTGAGAAAGTGCTTACCTCGATGTCAGTATAAGAAGTAAATATGTCATAATTCTAAACCTTCTTCTATTACTTCAAGAGTATTGTGATAGCATCCAGCCATTTCAAATAGGAACATTTTCTTAAGCATATTCTTTATCTCATTAAGACTATAAATTGTGCACCATACATTAATTTAATTTGCATCATGTTACAAGAAGACTTTTTCTATATTTTAATATATACGCATGAAAGAAGTCCTATCTATGCATGTTCAATAGCAATGAAATATGACACATGATTTGCAAATATTTAGACCCTGTTAGACTCCAATATAATCTGGTATTTATTTGTGGAAACAAAAACTTTGTGCCAGCTGCTTGCTACAAAAAATCGAGCCAAAGACAAATATCATTAATAAAACTAATGAGTGGCTTAAAGTAAGCACTCATCTTTCATGGCATATGCATAGCACAAAATGTCCATGATATGCCTCATTGTGTGGACTCCTGGATTCTGTCACAGGGTCATGTGGTAAAAATCGACACCAGTTGTTTTTTGATTGCCCATCATTTATTATCAAGTGACGCCATATAACTAATATGTAATTCATTCATTCATTCAAAATCCACTCAAAGTGGAACAAAATTATGATTAATAAAGCAATAGACCCTGACAGGTGGGGACTTTACCAGGCCAGGTAACACTTGGACCATTAAGAAGCCAGAGGAAAGTGTGGGCTTTAGCGTTAGCTGGGCAATACCTGCCATTGTAACGCCCCCCAACCAGATGGGTTTATTGCTGTTTGCATCCCTGCATGTTTACCAGGATGCTAATAGTTGCTTTTTGTAAGTCTGAGAAGCGGCAAAGTTGCAGTTTCTCAACTTTAAAAAAAATAGAAATCAATATGGCTGCCGTGGATTAGGGAGGATGGAATATCACATAGTCCCTTTTCCCTTTCCATGGCGGCCATTGCTACAGCAGAGTTTCACCGAGAACACGGAGTGTTCCCGGCGAGGGAAAAAGTATTCAAAGTAAGTGGGGTAGGGGTGTTGGTCGGGGATGTGCAAATTGGAGTAAGGGGGTCGAGTAAAGTAGAGGAAAGTGGCACACTTACCTTTATTCCCGGCGGAGAAGATGGTGGCCTCCTGCTTCTGAGGAGACTGGGAGCGTGGCTTTACCATGAGATAAAGACCCCATTACGAGCCTCCTGATTGACTGGAAGGTCGTCACCTGCCACTCAGTGTCCCACCCCCTGCACCAGGTGCTAATATTTCAAACTACATACTAACTGCTTATAAAGTTAAGGTGCTGAACAAGGGTTTGGGATTTTTATTTACTAATCCCCATAATTCGCTTCTCTCCTTCTCCTAATTTCAAGATGCAGTGTGTCTAATTCTGCTTCTCTGTCTTCTCGCATTCTGCGTGTCTACCTTTGCTTCTGTACCAGCCTGCAAGTTGTTTTGTAACTTGCAGGTTTTCTCCAGTCTCCTTCTCTCTCATGGGTGACGTAGCCGTGGGACTCCCTCAGCGTATGCCCTGATCTCTCTCTCTGTCTCCGGCAGCTTCTCTTCTCCTCCACACGTCATCCTCCTTGTAAAAGTTAAATGGTATTTTTCATTTAAAGAAGCCTTTACAGTTTCCTCTTGACAACACATGATGGATTTTTCTTCATACACATTTTCACAGGATATGTCTAAAGAGGTATGGTCAAGATGTTTTCCAGGGAGTTCCCCACAGGAACGGGAGTCCTTGTCCCCAAAGAGGGAGTCTCTTCCGGTGAGGTCCCACTTACCTCCACCCCTAGGAAAGGTGTTGTGGAGCAGGCTCCCCTCCCTAGCCTCACAGGTGGAGGTGGCTCACCCCTGGGGAGAATGGACGAATTCCTGCGATTCGTCACAAAATCGAATGTGTCTATTCAAGACATAGGTGATTTGTTACGTTACAGATTCAAAGGTCAGCTTTTATTTACTTTCATCTAAGTCCTTAAAAGATGCTTGCTAACAGTCACAAAGGCCACAGTCAGACTGGTTGGCCCATGCCTGTAAAGTATTGTAGGATTATTTTTGCCACTTTAACCAAGACTCATTGCTAAGGCAGGGAAACAAAAGAACATCACAGTGTTCTTGCAATTCCCCATTGGTTCCCATTAGCCAAAACTATATTTTTCTTGGTGATTCCATAACTGCTGTCTATAATGCTTGTTTACTAATCACCTCTTCTACATCCCAGGTAACATTTCACTCGCTCTCTGGCATCCCTCCTTCAGACTGCCATTCATAATATAAGGATTTCTTTTAACAAATTCTTCAATTTAAGGTTCTGAATGGTTGGTTGGTTTGAATAATTTTTCTTTGATGGACCTAAACCAGAAGCAACAGATGTATTTATTTGTAATACTTTTTGATGTCATGGTACAACAAATAGCAAGAAGGAGTCGCTCTAATGGTTATGGCACCTGTTTATTTCAAAAGGGAACAGACTAGGAGCCTGATTACGTGTTTGACGAGAGTGGTCAAACATCTGCTATTTTAAAATGTAAGATGTTTGACCATTGTGCACATTTCTACTTCGTTTCTGAAAATCTTAATTTACGCTTGCTTTTGTCTGGAGGTAATTACCGCCAGACCACTACCTGCAGTAATTATCACGTGCAGAAATGTGAAGTAGCCATTGGATTCAACGGGACTCTAACATTTGGAATAACTGAAGGGTCAATTTTTTATCTGGTACACAACAAGCCTGGGTCTTTTTTCAGGACCAGTTTCGCGAAGATGCAAAACATTTCATACCGATTTTTTGAAAAAGTTTGCTCTTGTAGCAACTGTGTGAGATTTGCTTCTCTTTTGAGTGTCCTGTATTTCTTTAATAAATGCCTTGGTTTTGTGTTGCCAATCATGTTTGCTAATGTGAAAGTTGTGGGAGCGGCCCTTTCTTTTTTTTTTTTTAAATGTACTTTTATTTCACTCTTGGAATAAGAATATTGCTTTTGGTAACAGAGGTTGGTGAGGGTGGCCTACTTATATTGAACGTCTTTATATTGAAAAACTAGGAAAGCAGCCAGGAAACTAATCTGTATTTCTGTAGTAATCAAGGGTTTAAAGGAGTTATGGTGGATTGGCTATATGATGTCCTGCCATGGTTGTGATGCCTACATTTTTTTTTTTTTAAATTGGACTTTGGACCATGTTGCTGCCTAATACTCTGAGGCATAGGGAGATGACGCACAACCTCAGTGTAGTGTATGCTTCAGGAGGGATATTAGAAGATGACGTAATAGTGCCAAGGAGAACTAGTCTCTTTTGAGATCCGAGGGCGGGTTCTGTTTTGCTGAGGACCAGGTTATGTTCCAAGCTCGAACCATAACTGTGGATAGGTTCACACACCTAATAATGAGTGTTTCCAACCTCGGCTGACTGAAGGATTTAGATTTTGTTTTCTGAATATTGAGGCAGCGATCATGACTGACTTGACAGTTCGAATTTTTATATCGTAGCAAAATGCCATCTGGAAAAGAATGCCTTGAGGCACATTTTAGAATCTCTAGAGGCATATGAGACTGGGCAGCGTGAAGTTATAGGCCAACTCAGAGTTGTCTTCCATCAAAGGTTTATACAATATGTGTCATGGTTTGTTCAAGGGATCTCCGAGGAATGGCCACCAAAATTACTGCAGCAGAATAGGATGTGGCCCGGTACAGGGATGTTGCGGGCCGTTCATGGTGGTTTTAACCAAGTAAATTACTCTGTGGAAATTCACTTTGCCAGAATTACTTTACATTTTTAATGCGGGAGCCCCAGACCTCTTCGCTACCACCCCAACAGTCCTTATACTCCCTAACCCTTAAACATATATATACCTTTGCATCCCCCATGAAGTAATCATGACAAAATAAATTACCACAGAGTAATTTACTTCATTAAAACCACAGTATGCGATTGCAGGCACCTCCGGGGAAGCGGGTAAGTGTGTGGAGGGCAGGGATTAGGCATTGGGGCCGTCTTTGCTTCGAGCGGGGCGTGAGGTGTGTACAAGAACGGGGACCATGTTTGCTACAGTCGGACTGGGGGCGGGGCAAAGAGTGGCATAATGGGGCATTCTGGGGGTGAATCTCATACCTTGGAGGCCATTATTGCTGATGCAGGGCCAGGAGGATAGCCCAGGGGTAATCATGCTCCTCTTGGAAACAAGACCGTACCAAACAGCCCCGGTTCGATACCCGGTTCCGTGCTTGGAGCATGAACTGCATTATAATTATTATCTTTTTAATGCACAAGGTGCCGGATAAAAATCCCTGACAAGTGTGTGTTTTCAAAGGCCACTGGTAAATTAATAAGGAACTTGTTAATGGATTCCAGAAACTAAACCAGACTGATGAAAGATGGGTGGAAGGATCTGAAAACATAATCACCGGCATTGTTTGGGCAACCATCCAAACAACCGCTGTTGTTCAGCCTGTCATGCCACAACTGAATTGGGAAGACCATGTGCAAATCATTCATGGCCCCAATCGAAAAGGGGCAGTCATTTTAAAACTGCAAGTACTCGAGCCATTCTACCATTGACCACAAGCAACCACATACCTGTTTTGGCATTACCAGAGAGTTTGAACTTTGTTCTGTAGGCTTGCCAGCTTGTGACCCTCGTTTGGGCATGCCTGCCTCAACAAGTCAAGTCAGCAAAACAGAAGAGTGAAAGATGCAAGGTTTTGAATAAATTGGGAGGCAAGCATTCCAACTCTACCACATTTGGCATTTGCCTTTCCACCAAAACAATACATACTATTCAAAAGATGATAATGATAATAAGTTTGCATTTACTGTAATGTATTTCAGACACCTTTCTCCTGACACTTCAACCACTAACTGCTCTCCTACCTATTTAGCAGTGCATACACTTTTTTGGGTTAATTCTGCCAATGTACAAAAGCAGGTTTGACTGCAGTTTTGTGGTTGTGCTATTATTTAAGTGGTAGAAATCTATACTTGTAACATGTTTAACGTTGTTAATTTCTTTTGGTTTGCACCTGAAATCGCCATATATTTGCATCACAACCAGGTATGTGGTGTTTAATGAAAATGCAAGGAAGCATGCACAATATAAACGGGATTATCAGACCACATCTGAATGCAATCTTCTGCTTGGCTGCTGTCGCAGATAAATGTCATGGATTTTCACAGTGGCATACTGTACTCCCTCTAGATCTGGAAGCATAAGCGCATGGGTGCTGTTCTACCTTCACTCTAACAATACCTTCAGTTAGTGTCAGTAAATGCAAATAAATGTTCCATGCCCCTGGATTCAGCTGGACAGAACGGGCCCACTGTGCAATCAGGCTGGGAAACCTCTCCCAGGACCCCCAGAATCCCAGAGATGGGATTGGGGTGTTCCATGGTGAAAAACAGGGGTATGCAGGAGTGTGTTTTGGTATAGTCAATGGCACCAGTTATTTAGAAATGTAATGTCCCCGAATGCCACAATAAATTAACTTGTTCTGATCAGAGATAGGAGACAGGCAAGAGATTACAACAGAAATACTGGCAATCAGGACAGGGGTCTCCAGGTCTCCAACTCTTTTTTTTTTTTTGTCTGGTTGCCATGTAATATTATCTTCCATACTTCTGATAACAATTTCCTGGGTTTAAGAAATGCCTCTGAACTACATCAATGCTTATTTAATCACTACATCCTGCACTAGACAGCACTGGCAATAAAACATACATCTGGGTCATTTCTTTATTTATTTATAACATTTTTGTAACGCCCAAACCCAAGGGGGGTTTAGTGCAGTAGCAGAAACATAGGGTATACAACAGGAATAGTACTTACGGAAAGGCAGTTGAGTCTTTTGAAAACGGTATATGACTGTTCATTTCTGAGCGCTGGAGGAAGAGTGTTCCAGAGGGAGGGAGCAGTGACGTAAAACCTAGCACCACCAGCTCATTTGCACTTGAAGTGCGGGGTAGTCAGCAGGATGCTGGAGATAGATCTTAGAAACCGTACTGGGAGATTTTGCGAGATGCTGACATGCTACTACTGCATGTTATAATTTGTAGGTCATGGGAGCTCAAAGCTGGACAGGAGTGCCAGAGTTTGAGTGCCCAACTGAAAGTGCATCTTTTAAGTACATGGAACATTGCTGGTATAAAGTGACTGAAGAGTCATTCACATTTTAGTTAGTGAAAAGGCACTAGCCGAATGTAGTGTATATTTTGGGATTTGTTACAGCAGCAAATAGAAAAGGGAGTGGAAATGGTAGGATATTCCGTCCTACATATCTTAAATTTTGCATAAAACTAAATTGGTTGCACACAAGATAAAATGCAAAAGCGAGAATTATGAAGAAGTACTTTTAAAAGTGACCAGAAAAAAATTACATTAAACAATGTTTTACAGTTACATATTAATCCCCCCACCCGCAATGTTACAGCACTTTCATAAGCTCGTGCCGTCAGTAACAGGACAAATGCCAGAAAGCTATTTAAAGACAGATCATTGGAGTTCTCTGTCCAGCTTTCCCTTCTACGATATCAGTGGTGGTATTGCCCCATTCTACCTTTGATGATTTACCACTGTGGAACTAACTTAGTTTTAATTAGAAGTTTATGATTAGGTAAAACAATAAGGTTAATATCATCTCAGTTCAAGACTCTTGTCCTAGGTCGTTCATGAAATATTTGCAGCACATGACTTTGATTAAGTGGGCGATCATTTGTTCATTCAAAGATGTCTGCTGCAGAAATGGTGGGTCACTTGATCCAGACTGCATCACTGTCACTGATTTAAACAGTAACAAATTCCTTTCTACTATTTCACTAGCTCAGTGTTTCTTTATCACATTAACTCTTCACTTGCCAGATTTAGAGCAGAATCACAGACACATTCTGGGTCAGAATTACATAATTCTATATTTCTTCAAAATGTGCTTGTATTCTAAGCTTGTTCCTTAATGTCACCCTTTGCATGATCACAGTTTTTCACGTTAGCCACGTCTTTGTCTATCACATAGGGCCTCATTACAAGTGAGGCGGAACGGGTTAACGGCACCCACTAAAGGAGGCGGACCAGTTAAACCCGTTCCGCCTCATTACAAGCTCCCCTCCGGGACCCGGTAAGTAACGCCTGGTCAAACCAGGCGTGCTCACCGGGTTCTGCGAGGGGAAGAGGGAGCAAACAACAGGCCACTCGTAATCGGCCCATTGTTTGCTCTCTCTCCCATTCCCATTCAGCCCTGTGGGGGCTGAATGGGAATGGCGAAGGTCCAGGCCCGGGTTCCTGGAGGGAGGAATAAACCGGGCCCTCCGAACTCGGAATGGCCCGGTAATTCCCCATTCTGGGACCCCGGACGCGATTTCGGCGGCAGTCATGCCGCCAATAGCGGCATGGCTACCGCCCAGGTCGTAATGTGGCACAAAATCTCTAATATCAGAACATTTGGACGTTTCTTTCTTGTTCCAAGGTGGTTTACTCCATCTCAGATCACCAGAGGCCTCTTAGTAAGTAATCAAAGTAACATTCGCTGCTTCACTCACACATGTTTTCTTAATTGATTCTAATTTACTCTTCTTGCAACCATTTTTTTCTGAATCGTTAAATTGCTTTTGTTTTTTTACAACCTCCTGTCTTTGCTTTCAAAGACGGTGCAGTATCCTCAATCCTTTCTGATAATTACTGTGGTGCATTGCATTTTAGAGTGATTCGAAGGGGAACATCATATTCTCATCAGTTGACAAATCCAAAACATCATGATTGTCATGAATAGACAGATTAATGATAGCAGCAGATTCCTCATCTTTGTTAGTTGGATCCTTAATGCATGTGTGAATATTTTCCACTTCATTATATGCAGACTGCGAGATTGGGGAATACTCCATATTCTGTATTTCTTGTATAATCAAATTAGACCATGTACTCACAGGTGAATCAACTCTCTCTGTTCCTTGTCCTTTAGCATCTTCATTCTGCTCACTAGAGAATTGCATATTACCTTTAATGTCTGTACATTTATCGCGCTGCTCATTTAATTGAATCTTAGCCTCTTTGGTCAATTTATATAATTTGGCCAAGGATTGTTGAACCACACAAAGGGCCCCAATGAAGGTGGGTTCAGGAGTATAACATCTCATAGGGGACTTAATCATCTGAGCAAAAATCTCATGTCGCGATGAAAGAAAGTAATGATGTTCTTACTCCGTGAACGCATAGGTCTGATTACTCACACAAGAGTTCATGGCTAAATCATTGTCAGGAACTAGAAAATAATGACCTACTGTCGCCAGCAGGTAGCCACAAATGCACCCCCACAGAGAAAACAATTTAGAATAATCCGAAATACGTTGGCAACATTCTGGGGGAGCTAATAATTAAACATCAAGTCTCATGTATGAATTGTTTTCTGTTTGGCAGCAGAAAGTGTTCTTGGGAAACAACTGAGGAAATTGAGTTTACTACATTTTGTAATTGTTTGTGTGGTGTTTTAAAAAACATTTGGTATGCATTTATTTAAAAACGTTTTTGTTTCAAATGATTTGAAAGATAAAAGCAATACATGCTGAGAGCAATTTTTAGGAGTTTGTTTTGATTTTCACTTTGTGAATTATTTATACCTTTTTACTTGATCAAAGCTGAATAAAACACTTGGGAGAGTTTTCTCCGTGGGAGTGCATTTGTGGTTAGCTACTGGTAAGTAGGTTATTATTTTCTAGTTTCTATTTTTCCGTTCTCCATGACAGCGGAGCGGCACCCGGCTGCATCTGAAATTCACACAAGGGTTTAGGAATTGATATTAAAATTTGTAAAAAAAAATCAATTGAAAAAAATGTGAAAAGAATTTTCATTTTTGTTGTTCTTATATTGTAGTGCACCTCCCACCTTGTGTTTGGTATTTAAATCATTACCAGGCACACGTCTGTGCAAGTTATTAAACAAATCAAGTGTTAATTCTTGCAAAAGCTTAAGCTCTGTTTCCAGACTTAAACTTTCCCTCAAAAATGAAAGCTTAGAAAAGGAAGCCCTCAAAGGATATTATAATGTTCTTTTGAAAGTACATCATAATTATGTTAGGGTAGCTCTGTTCTCTGTCTGTTGCACTTGAACCATTCGGAAGGCCCTGACTAGTTCAGATAAGTACGTCGTCACTTGACTTCCCCACTATTTGTTCCTCACGTCAGATCACTTTGCTTTGAAGATGATATCCCTTGATTCAGGGATAGGATAATAAGAGCCCCTCAACTAGCACTCACTCATTACTATCTTTTCAAGGTAATATGCCCCACAGCATAAATGAACACACTGACATGTCAGAGTGTTACACAAACTTCATACCAATCGTGTCAGAGAGAACTCAAGCGTGATATACAATCTGCAGTTCTCTAGGCGCCAACATCAGTTCTCAAAAAGCGAACTCCAGCAGGATAGTCTGTTTTCAACAGCTAACATGAATAACATCACTCACCAATATATACCAATATATATGGGTCTATGTGTCTCCACGTATGGACTGTACAGGCTGCTTTCCTTTGCTTCCATCGGCACATGCTTGCGGCACAGTTTGACTTTTTTAAGGTACAAGATAGTAGTTGTGCAGCGTGACATCTCAGCCTCAGTAACACCCCCCACATTGTCTAAGTGCCCATGATTCGTCTTTGCAGACTGGTTTCCTTAGCTTCGCTTCATGCACAATTTGACCCTTTGAAGCTAGTTGTTCGCTTTGGTTGGTTGTGATGTCCCCATCTCACAAAACAAACCACAGGGTCGAAATGGCCACATGTCTTCTGCACAGGCTGCTTCTGTTCTCCTGGACCGCTTTCCTTTCCGTAGTTTGTTATCAATTGTCTGTGGGCCTTGGATAATTGGCCTAGCCATATGAAAATCGGTTTTAGCAGTTGCCGAAAGAGAAAAGTCCATCTCAAACTTTTAGGCCTCAATATAATACAGTGAAACTAATTAAACATTGTAGTAAAAAAAATCAGGAGAGGGTTTTTGTAGCACAAAGTTTTAAAAAATAATATATGGAAATGAAAAATATGTAAAGTGTGATCCTTCTTGGTTATTTGGCCATATTTGTATCGAAAGAATGTGGAAAATTACTTTTTTGGAACAATCTAGATTGGAAGAGGTCTTCTCCAACTGCAGACCCCACAAACGCATACACGCAAACATACATGATCTACTTATTTGCAAGTTATTCACACCATAAAGTTGCACAAACATTCCATCCAAAGAAAGACTTTTCTGTTTGTCTTCATATGTAGTCTTGTTGGAAAATACCCTGTATTCACATATATACGCAAGATTATCCTGCAAAAACATTTGCAGAGGGACTATTCCCAAGGGGAGCAGTTGAGTAAACTACAACGAACCTCCTGCAATTTCATGAAATGTAGAATTCCTAAAATTGGCGCAGTAATACAGCTCCAGTTGTTAATTAAGCATGTGAGCATTTTGCAGAGAACATGAAACTGCCCCAAAGATTGAGTAATATACTTGGTTTGGTTATTTTTCAATTCAGACTTTCATATATAATTGCTTCCATTTTTTAAGTATTAACAATAATGTTGTCTGGCAGCCATGGCCTTGCACCTTAACATTTTCAAGACCGGCAGTTTCCCTGGTTGTGTATACACTTCCATTATTAATTGTTAGATCAGTAAAGCACAAACGAGGTGTTTTCGCTAGAGGTTACCAGGGTGTTTGCCGCTCTTACATAATAATGACTTTTACAACCTTCAAATTCTCCTCCTCAGGCACCATTTGCCAAACTCCATACAAGAAGTGAGAAGTGGGAGCTGCCCGCTAGCTGCCCTCCGACCCAAACTGTGGAACAACCTTCCTCAAGAAATGAGACTCAAGAGGTTAGGAGAACTCTTACGACTAAACTATTCCTAGCAGCCTCCCCTCAATCATGAGAAAGAACGTTTTCTCAGGCACAAGTACAACCTTATATTTTAGTAAGAAACAGAAAAAAAAGGTAAGCCCTGAATATCACTGCAGTTCTAAGAATGCAATTGTGTGCCTCAGCACTGAAATATGCCTCCCTCCTTACCTTATCTCATCGAAGATCTCATCCCCATCAACACACCGCCCTTCCCAATTCCTTTTTTCACCCACAGCGCTCTAAAGTATTTTCACGATTTTGCAATCTAATGCACTATATAAACAAATAAATAAATAACTAAGACATGTAGCCCCAAATCAAATCATAGGTTTTGCCTCATTTCAATAAGTTAGCTTATAGTTAAAGGTCCAACAGCAAATTAGTTGGCACAGTGACCAAAAACATACTTAATAGCATGGAATCAATCGCACCAAAAGACAGAGAAAAATAGAACGAACAGATGGTTTGCACGCATTCGGTATAGCTAGAAAAGACCGAACCCGAAAATACTGAATTAGGTGAGCGGTGGTGTCCCCAGCTCCCCTAGTTTGTTATTTTCGGGTTCGCTCTTTCTAGCTATACCGAATGCGGGCAAACACATTTTTTTTTCTCAATCCTTTGGTGCGATTCCATGCATAAAGGAAAAAAAAATCGGGGGACAAATAAAAAGAAACTCGAATTGCAAACTACGGCTAAGTGGGCCTCAGCATTTTGCAATTCCAGCTTTTCGTAATCCGATATGATCACGTACATACGATAGCATTGCAGGAATTCAAAATGTGAGAAAGAAATTTGGAGAGGCCACATACATGCAAGGAAGAGTCAAAGTAGCAAAGTAAAAATGCATGCATTTGAAGTGCAACTTTTAACAATGCCACAAAGTCTAGTAGAAGAAATGTGACACTGCCACACAGCCCCGGCAGCTTGCTGTTATCCTTTGGATGATTTAGATGACAACCTTGAAAAACAGCACTGAAGAGTGCTGCGGAGCAAAGAGGTGAACGTAAAGAGAGTTTACAATCAATAAATAGAATGTATGTTACAATATTCAAAACATTGGAGGCCATAGCTTTAAAACGGTCAGGATATATAACAGCCAATCTGGAGGAGACCTAGAAAAATTGCTATTCGCAAATGTAGGGACAGAGTTGCGTTTTATTTTCATATAGGAAGGACAATATGATGTAGATATTTATGTATGTATGGAGTAATGTTACATTGGATGCACAAATGATAGTGCTCCTTCAGGACAAGGGCCATGAGATACAATGCTTGAGAGATGGCCCAGTGTAGAATGAGGAAGTTCCACACACCTTCCAGCAAGAGTGGTGTCTCTTGCAAGAGTGTTGTTTGACAACGTTTTGAATTCTCAACAAAAAAAATGCATTTTGGCAAATACACAGAAGTATTCATAGTATGAGCCCAAGAGAGTTCTGGAGACTGATATTTCCTTTAATTATTTTTCTTTACGTGTGGAAATTCTTACTTTCATGTGCCCTTTATTTTCCATTCCCGCAACTCATTAGCAAAGTAGGCCATTTTGTGAATATAAAGGAAGCGTGAAAGGGAATTCCTCCTCCACAAATGCTGCCTTTCTTTACACATCAGTGTAAACTGTGCCACTTACAATATATGGGCTAAAAATACAGATGTTACTTTCAGAGGTGGTTCTAAGAGAATCATAAACAAATCCAAGACTTCAAGATCTGCCACAGTACCCATCGGAAATACTTCTGCGCAGAGAATAATGCATGCATGTACCAAAAGAAAGCATTGTATGCTCAGTATTCACAATGGGTTTAGTTGTTGTGGTTGTTCATTTGTCCAGTAGAATCATTGCCCAGTGACAATGCGGGACATGTTTTATGCCAGTCAAAAAAAAAACGCACCTGAAAAATGTGTTACATAGAAAACATATCACTTGTCATTTTGTGTCACTGCCAAAATATTCAGACGTGATGCATTCATTGCCAGACTGATTAATGGCAACCAAGAGAAGTGTGCCAGAAAACGATCCAATCAGACGTTTTGTGCTACTAGAATGAAGTAATTCTGGGCTAAGGGGACCATGGCTCTTAAAGTTTATGCTGACGATTCCCAAACACGTGCAGTGATTCTTACCAGGAAGGGACATGTTTCAACAAAAAAGTACACTAGTACCATTGATTGATCTTGCAAGCTCAGAACAAATATTTAACTCCATCTCCATCATAGATA
Organism: Ambystoma mexicanum; assembly: GCF_040938575.1. Taxonomy (NCBI): domain Eukaryota; kingdom Metazoa; phylum Chordata; class Amphibia; order Caudata; family Ambystomatidae; genus Ambystoma; species Ambystoma mexicanum. Next base: position 320,116,352 of record NC_090941.1, read on the forward strand.
TCATGTTAGATGCTAATTGGGTACTAAATAGCACCTCCTGGGTCTTTAACCTGCACATTGTAAGACACCCAAGAGTGTTATCCAAATGCATTCACTGAATCGAATCTCTCTATGGACGCTCCCACCAATGAAAGCTGTTTTAAATGTAAGCAGTTTTGTTCAATCTCAGATCTCATATGGCACAAAGCCAAAGGGTTTCCCCTTTCCTGAATCCTTTTTTGAGATTATATTGAAACATGACCACATTCTGTAGTATGACTGGATTCCTGTGCACACAATGTAAAGCCGATTCATTTTTAAGGTGGAATTGCATGCTAGGGACGAGTTTGCCACATTGTGTAGGGACAATGAAATACAGAAAAGCAACAATGCAATTCTGAGTGTGAACAGGCAATCTATTAATCAAGTTAATTCGCAGTCCCCGACAAAATTGTGCATACAAATTACACTGGATTTTCATTCGATTTTGTATAAGAAATGTAGGTCTGTGTCTAATTAACTGAAAAATAATTGTGACATTTGTTTTCCAGAGTTAGATACATACACAGAATTAAAATGGTAGTTTTCCCAATGTCTTATATTTAAGGCTTCGCCATTAGTTATTCGATTTAAACTCATCCAGTCGGTTTATGTACCGAAGATGCCAAGGATAAAATGTATTAAGCTGTCACATGATGTGTGACCTAAATGTAAACAGTCGCATAAAGCAGAACGTGTAAGGATGTAATAAATGTGCTACAGTGACTGTTTCTACGTTGTATTCAGTCATCAAAACCTTTAAAAATGTTTTAAAAATAGATGATATTTTTTAGAAATACAACATTTGGAAGGTGGATAACATTGCTCAGAAACACACTGAAAGCAGTACTACAGCAGTTTATGGCAGTCCATTTTAGACAATAAAATGACGTTTGTGAAGGTCAGTTCTCCTGGACTCCGGGGATGTATAATCAGTCAATACAATTATGCTGATTGGGGTTTCACCCTGTGAGCACTCAAACTAGTGAAGAGAATACTCATCTCCCATTCCAGAGCTGATTTTTTATTGATATTTCCATTGTAGCACCATTTTTCAAACACATGTCCACAGCCTATGTCAAAACCACACCTTTTTCTATCTCAAGAAAGGCCTTCAATATATATAAAAAAAAGCTGAAATCAAAAATGTTTAGCTATCAGCTCATTTAAGAACACAACCAGCAATGGCTGAGGAAATGTCCATCCATACATTTGGTACTAGCACTTATGCCCCAATGATGTCTCTCCACACAAGTCCTCAGCCCCAATGCAATAAATGGAGCAGTTCTGTTGTCAAAGAGCTCCGATTGCAAAGTAACCATACCAAGACGACGGCTTAGGCGTTGATTACGCATTACTTTTTAAGATGTCATTGGCCTCATTACGAGTTGGGCAGTGCGGGTTCAAAGTGGCATATACCGCTGCATAACCGGAAACTTGGAGGATTCAGCTCCAGCTATGAGCTGGAGGTAAATCCGCCAACTGTCTGCCCAATTTCGGCGGAATTACTGCCGGTGGAATTACTGCGGTGGTAATTCTGCCAAAATGCCCCATGGAGTCCAGTGCACTCCAAGTAAATGGGACGACCACCACCACTTGTAATCTGGCAGTGATACAGCCGGAACAAAGTGGTGGAAACAGTATTTCTGCTCTGTGGTATCTCAGCGGGTTACCACCAGGATACTACCAGGATACTACCAAACTTGTAATGAGGACCACAGTCCCTCACTTGCTCACACCTCTGAATCCAACAACTAAATTTCTTATGCACCAAGGTTATGTAAACACAAGACTTTTAACTGCATACTGTATTCGATATTAGCCTTTGCTTAGATGCTACGCAGCTCCACGAGCTGGCATGTGTTGTGCGTAATGAGAAGCTAACTTAGCACGCCAGAGTTTTAGCATTCACACACAAGTGCATTCAGAGGTCAGCTCTTACCAGGCTGCCATGATTCAACCGGATTTAGAAAAACAACCTTTGAGACAGGAAGTCGCCTTGTAAATGAGAAGTGGGGAAACCACAGCCCGAAAAACAAATGAGAGACAGGCTACTGCTGCTTTTGCTGTGATGGAAATACCGCGTCTATATTTATCATGTATGCAAATGCTGCTGGAGAATATTTGTTCTGAAATAGTTTGTTGCAGCGATTCATTAACTTGCAACACAACAAATAAAACAATGCAATAATTGACTTGCCTGGCAAATTTCCATTTGGAATTCTTGTGCAGTGTTTTTATGTTAACAGGACGAGAACATATACACGGTTGTGAGGTTCAGTTACTGTCCTTATAACAGAGAGAAAAGTATTCTCCCACGATGGCAAGTCTGAAACACGTTTCATTTCCGCCCAGTATCTTATTGCCGTCCCGAAGATAAACGCCCTTTGTGCGCAACAAGAGAACACACAGAATCCGGGGACCCACCCTGGACCCACCCTGGCCCTGACATGAAATTGCGCTGCCCTCTTATAAAGGGTGGGCCTTCTTAGCCTTTGGTCCGTCATCCTCAAGGGAGGAAAGAGGAAGCCGGACGAGCAGTATTTTCACAGCATTTGTAGATTACCGGCTCCACATGGAAAGATAACACACGTGATGGGTGGTTCGAGTTTTTGAGGGAAAGGCAAACCACTGCAACAGCAGATTTTGAAAGGCGCAGCAAAGCAGTTTCAAGTTAAACACGGGGGGCCATGGGTGCAAGTAAAAACTACATACATAGCATTCCATTCAGAAGGCTCCAATGAGTTTCCTGTGCATTGAATGTACAGCTGTGGCGTGCACTTAACATTATTATGCATTAAACTAGAAGCTGTCTTGGAGATTGAGAAAAGCGTTCGTCATATTTCTGATGATTGAAAATGAATTACCACCCTGGGCAGAGTGTCCATCCGATCAGGTGGTGTGGATCACGGCCAGAATATTCCAGTCACCGTTTGTCGTGGAGCCATCTTCAACTATTGCTATATCTACCATATTTTTTTCTACTCAGCTGATGCCCCAGCATAGTTCTTTTCTGCGACTCAACCTCCTGGACTCGTCCAACCCCCCAATCCCTTCATTCCTTCTCTTTACCTTCTGGCCCACATGGAAAGAGTGAAGGAACAGCAGCCACCTTTGTTTGTTGTTTTTTTCTAAAGGAAGTTAATTAAGCAATAAACTCCGAGCAGGGGGATTATTACCACTTCAGATAATGCCCCGGGCCCATAGTTACAGGCCTGAGCGAAGCGAGGGGCTTATTGATATCAGTACCCTGGCCCATAAGGCTGGGGTACCAAAAACATTTTTTTTCTGTTATGCAATGTGCCGACGGAGAAAAGAAAAAAGTAAAAAAATGAGCGCCAAGGAAGGGAGAACCTAGTCCATTCTCCCTTTCCATTGAAAATAGTTTTTAAAAAAAGGTAAACAAAAAATGGCCACCATTCACCCTTTCAATGGCAGACATTGAACAATATAGGGAAAAAAGTAAACAAAAAAGATGGCTGCCATGGAAAGGGTAGAAGGGACTACATGCAGTCCCTTCTCCCTTTCCGTGGCGGTGTGCCCCAGATTGGGAGCTGAAGACAGAAGTGTGCCCGGCACGTCCGCTCCTGATCAGGAACGGATTAAGGTAAGTGGGGTGGGGCAGGGAGGGAAATATAGGTAAAGGGGTGGGGGAGCGAAGGGGGGCCACTTACCTCATTCAGCAGCGAGGGGAGATGGTGGCCGCCAGCCCTGAGGATGCTCAGCGTGGCGGGATTACCGTCTGTATCGCTCGTGTTCTGAGCTTCCCCATGGCCTGGGAGCCTGCCACACCCCCTTGCCAGGTACTAATATGCATGAGTCACCCAAAGCTTGCTTCCTTTAGAAACACATTTTTAAATATAAAGAAAAACCTATTAGCACCATGGAGGAAACCCCAAGGTGTGAACGGCTTTCACCCTCTTGTGGCAGACTCGGCTGGTAACACACCTGAGTCCCTGCCGAGGCTGGGATATGTTTGCAACATTTTAGATGAGCAGTGGGTCTCATAGCATGTAAACCGCTTTGCCAGAGGGGAGACGGTATGTGCCTCCAGAAAAGCCAAAAATGAATGCATGTAAATGCTTGTGACATACTTCTTCATCATCAGCAATTCCTATTTGTCACTTCCAATTTCATAGTTTTGTGTTTTTAGCCAGTATGCCACTCCAGAAATGGAGCAGCCATATGGAAATCTCTACTGGCAACCTGTTACCCCCCAACTGCTGCAGTCTAAAACAAACTTGGAGCTAAAGTTACATGATGAGGCCTGCTCTTCACAGAACATGCCTGGGGTTGCTTGTCTTCCGGTGGGTGTAGGCATTTGTGCTGGGCTGCTGAATTTGAGGGTTGTGAGAATACTTATTTCCATGTGGATGGTCTCTCTCTCTCCCTTTCTCTCTCTCTTGCTCTCTCTCTCTCTCTCTTTAATGGAGTAGACAGGCTAATCATATTACAGAATACACTGTCATCCCAATGGCAGCCCAATTTCTCCATTTGCTTAAGAAGTTTTGGATCAAGAGCTGATAGATGCATGTCTTGCCTCTGTGCTCCAACACAATGAGAATTGTCTTAAAATAGTTGACTGAAGCATTTCTAACACCATGTACTGGTACATTACCCATAGTTTGGGGGTGTAGTTCATATTTTGGGGGAATGCGAATGTATTACCTCTTCAAGTTTCTCATTTTAAAATGCATTCTGGACCATCATTTTTATATTTACAGAGACCATTTGGCTACTCCTTGTGGACAAGAAGACAAGAAGTATTTGTAGGAATACATGTTTCAGTTTGTAATCTAAAAGAGGCATGAATTTAAAATGTAACTATATTTGAAGCAGTATTAAGCCTGAAGGACTGTTTCACAAAGAAATTATGAAGAATGTGAAAGTGAAATATTAGAGAAATGTGAGGTGCATCCATCGCTATGTGAAGAGGGGCTGTCGTGTCTGGGAAGGACGGTTAATACAGAGTGACAAGGAGGCTCAGCATGCTGAGTTTGGACAAATGAGAATGCGCCACGTCGCGCATGCGCATGGGGGGTTTTGCCGCGTTGGTCGGCAATGCGAGAAAGAACGTGAATAAAGGCAGATTACCTTCTCCTGTCTCTGTGTCCCTCATTTTGGCACGAAGCTGCGAAGCAGCAGTTAAAGGGAGGCTAGCCCCCATAAAAGGAGGGACAGGAAAGGGGCTTCCCTACCCACACAGCTCTGTCTCATACTTACAGACACTTAACTCACTTTTATGTTCTTGAATGCCATGGAGAATCCTCTCCAAAATAGTCCAAAATAACGGCATGTCCAATCTAGGGTCAATAAAATATATATAAGTTAATTAAACAGGCGAGATACAATAACTAAATAGAAATAAATTATAACAATGGAAAATGTGTAGTACAAAATGTAAGTTTGAAATGCAAATAAAAATCGTTACCCCTCAAAAACATTCTTTTTCCATGTGTTTAGTACACTTTGGGGGTTTAAAAAGCCTCCTGCCACGCCGCGCCCACATTTACTTTTCGGCCCACTATAGCCCTCATGTGAGGTACTTTCGGCCCTCTGTCAAAATCAGTTGTGCACCCCTGCTCTACATGTATGTCATTCTCTACACGCATGTCAAATGGTAAATTCTGAATGCTCCCCTTTTTTTTTGTCACAGTACATTGTCGTACATAATTTCAGTGTGGACATGAACTAATTATCGCTGATATATATTTTTGTTCGTCCTCTGAGTGCTATGTTTTTTCTTACATAGTTGCCATCCGCCCAGAAGCAGTTTTTTCCCCTACATAGAGGTTCCCTGTTGCAAGCGATCACGGCTGTGCCAGCACATGCAATTAATTACCAACAGTAAACGTGTGAATCCACTGTATTGTGAGAAGGCTTTCCCCACCTGTTGACTTTCAAACATTCAGAGAAGAAAATAATCACAGGTCTTCAAGCCTTTGAGCGCGACGCGTTCCTCGACCCCTCCCTCGCTAGGGGTAACCCAGGACTTAAGGGGCAGTGGCCTACATTGCTTAGGACACATACACATGTCTTTTGACAAAACAAGACCACTGTTTTAGGGTGTTTATACGCACATATTTGGGGCTGCAACAGCTGTGGTATAAATAGATAGCTCCACACCAACTATAAAGTCTTGTTTTATTTTTTCATAAAGGGATTAGAGTTGATTTTAACAATAATGATGGGTTGGGCAAGGGTATAAATATCAGACTGGGCCACACCCGATTCTCAACTTCCTATAAGTACAGGGTCCTCAGTCCTTCCCTCTTTCACTTAGTTCTTGACAAAACCCATGTGCTTCTCAAATATTCACTCAGTCTCTGGGATTTTAACCACTTTTTTCTTGGCTAATGCTTGGGTCATCTGGCACTTGCGTTCATTCTCTTGGGCTCTGCTACCAGGCAACACCACCTGGCGGCCTTAGGTAACCGGTGGTGTTTTGGTATGAGACACAACATGAACAATTGGATCAAGGGGTACCTCAACCGGCACCCTTCTAATTGGTTTTTAAAAACCACCCTTTTCTAAGGGCTCTGCTAAAAGCCACCTGCCCTATGCTCTTGCTTCGGGTTTAACTCCGGGCATCAATCTACCCCCTCTTCACCTGCTTAAAAGCACCCTCATTGTCCAGATTTTTGACGACTCCACTTCCTTTGTCATCCGTCCAGTAATTTGTCCTCTTCTTTCCCCCTGTGTTTCTTCATACCCTCCTCCAGTTGTTTGTCCACAACCTTCCCTCTGTCTCTTCATCTCCTCACTTGTTCTTTGCACTCTTGCTCCCATTTCTGATGGTTGTCGTCCACCTCCTTCCCTTCCATTATTTTGTATCTTCTTCCTCCACCGCTTTCTCTCACTCGTGCTTCCCCACTTCCTCTAAATCTGCTCCACTGTTTCTTCTTTCCTCATTTCCGATCACACCCCTCTCTCCTCCACATTTCACTATGCTAATCCCTCTCCATGATAACAATATGTCTCCTAAGTCCCACACCTCCCCTCTAGTTAGCTTTCCTATATATCCTACCAATGCTGGTGATTCGCCTTCTGAGTGTGAGATGAATGGCAGCTGCATACTGGTCATGAATGGGCTTTGTGATTAGCTTGGAGCATGGCAGACTACAATTTCCCCATATAAGTTTGCTTTGGCTTGGAGCATGCTAGACTACTGGCTTGGGAGGATAGCTCAGGGGCAGCATGCCCGCCTTGGAAGCAAGACAACATGGAGCAACACAGGTTCAATCCCCTGGCCCGCGATTAGAAACCTCTGGGTATTTAAGCGCGTTATAAATAACCTATCATATCAATCTCCCCCTATAAGTGTGTTTGTGCCACAGACCATCCCAAGGGTCCTTGCCAAGGTTATGAAATGGCCCACCACCATCTTGGAGCCAGGTGGTACTTCCTTCCTGCCCACCTGATTTCGTATTGTCACTGCGTGGGTCTACTGATGCTGAATGCAGTCTGCGGTACGGTTTTCAGTTTTCCCTGAATGCCCACAAACTCTCCAAGGTCTCTGCATGCTGAGCTTTTGGTGCATCCGGCAAGCTGCACCTGCATACCTTTTCCTTGCTGCCTCACTCTGACAATGCATGGCTTGTGGAGCAACCTGATTGTGAGCCAGTGCAGGCGCCTCTGAGTTCCCTAAAAATATATTTTTCGAACAGAGGACATATTCCTAGTCCACAATGGGGGTCTTACTGCAGTTTAAGATATCTGACATAGGGGGTGTGATGAAGTCCCCTGCGTGATTCTGGAGACCAAGGAGGTGATTCAGGGATCAGGTGTTTCCCTGAGCCAGCAGATGATGGGCCCAGGGAAAATAGGTGGAGCATCCCCTGGTCACTCTGCTTTGGGCCCCATTGTACACTGGGGGACAACCATGGCTTATCATTGCTGGATCCCCAGCTCCTTAGAAAAGCTGGGCAGTGCAGTCATAGTAGTCTTGACAATACTGAGTACCGCAGTAAGGTTGCGTGGGACACTTATAGTGGACCTACCTCACAACAGAGAGTGCCCGAAGCGCTCCCTAGGTAGAATCAAAGCCTTTGAAAGAAGAAACAGAAGCTTTATTTTATTTAAGGAAAATGTAATTCACCCACTGGTAGTAACCCTTGTGCTGGTACTGTTACTACAAGGAAGGCTCTACAAAGCCCCAACAGATGATCTGTGAGCTCTGGTGAACCATGACCACATACGATGTCGCAAGTTTGTCGATCTATGACCTCAAGTTTCTCTGCATGTGAACTCCAGAGATTTGCGCTTAATATAATGTTGCAAGTTTGTCCTTTCACACATGTGATTCCAAGTTGCGTAATCCTTCTCTACCTCACTGAAGATACAATGTGTTGCACGTTCACTATAAACCAGCAATAGCTCTACATTCAGGGGATTTTTAAAGCTTACCAACTGTGTTTGCAGCTTGTAAATCACATACAGAGGGAAAAGGAGACTCAGGCACTGCACAGGAAGCACTAAAGAGAGAGACAAAGGGGAGAGAAAAGTCCAAAAAAGGTGGACGGACCAGAGCCCAAATGTGTGGCTAAGTGCACCATGCCCCAGTTATCAAATAAAGGTGCAAGCACTCAAAGAACCCAACCCACAGACCCCAGTCAGTGGTGTTGATTGCAGGAGTTGGAGGCTTGAGTTTGGCAGTGGGTGCAGATTGGAGATTGTTGGAGAGAGTAGAGGGTGGTGAGATGGAAGAGGGTGGAGAGGCGGCAACGGCAGAGAGCAGAAGGTGGGGTGAGAGTGAAGATGGTTCAGAGAATGTGTGAGCATTAACATCAGGAGAAGACAGTTTTAGTGTGGAGGTAGCAGCTAGGTAGAACAGTTTGCATGGGGATGTTAACATCAGGATCTGAAGGTGGTACAGAGATAAAGGAGGTGGTAACATCAGGATGAGAAGTTGGTACAGTGTGCAAGGTGGTGGAAAACACAAGCAGGGAAGGTGAAATAAAAAAGGTAAGAACAAGAGAAGGTGAAGGTGGTCTAGTTGAGGAGGAGGAGGAGGGGTAATAGGTGTGAAAATAAGACTGAGGAGAAGGAAAGGATCAACCTTGTAGTCATATTCGGAAGTTTCCAGTGGGCGCGGTCGGACCTAGGCAGGATCAAGAGTGGGAGGAGGACTGGGAGTTGGGTAGGGAGAACATTACAAGGGATGACCGGGGAAGAAGCAGAAGATGCTCCTCTTTAGGAAAGGCCTAAGTGGACACCTCTCCAGTTATCCCTGCATGACCACTCATGCTGACCTGTCTGCCCTCAACAATATGCTCTCAAGCTAATGTTGGGGTACAGACAGGCCGCAGGAAAAGCATGCAACAATCCGCGACCTGAAGATGAGTTTAGGAAATCCTAAAGTCTGTAACACCCAGGGAGCGCATGTTCCACCCTACCCACAGTAGTGTTGTCAAACCTGGCCTGCTCAAAGTCCACATTTTTCAAAATATGTTTCACAATGATATCTCAGTTCTGTGCATCAATCACATATAGACACACTTATCTCAATGTAGAGCAGGCTGTTGATTTACAGATGAGTCTGATACCCTTTTAAGGGCATTACTGATGTGTGCTCCATGCTGTTTTCCTCCTGCTTATGCGTGCTGTAATAACAGGAGATACTAGTATCCCCTTTTAAATGTTAATGCATCAACCTTGAAAGGACGACATGCTAAATCGCCCCTGCCACGGGATTGGAACTTGCCAAGTGCGAGTTATCCTCATGTCAGAGATCATGAGGTATCCCCACAGGCAGCAATTAGATTTTGATATACTTGTATGGATTGCATTGTTCCTTGTTTCATGTATTGTCAATATAGTGGAGAAATCTGAGGCTTAGGCCCAATACTTTATATCTAAAATCCTTATATAGGTTAATCACGCAAGGTTCATCCTAGGAGATATTCCATGGAGACAGTCGCTGGACAGTGTGTGAAGTGGCGAGAGAGGAGGGGTGGGAGCAGCACAGCATTGTAATTTCACATTGGAGATGTGATTATGAAAGCACCTGTAGAATAGACCTTACTTGGAGCTCTTTTTGTAATCTCTATAACTCTAGCTTGGGCACTATGTGATACATTTATTTATTTATTTCAATTCTTGAATAACGCACCACATCGCTCATTGGCCTCAAGTTGCACGGTATGTCCTCCTGGGAACGGCTGTGACATCGCTTGCTGTTTAACCTTGATGATGCCCTTTGCGTTGCTGCAATGAGATATATGAACTATCGAACTGTATTTGTGATGATCAAATATGTTTTTTCTATGAATGTCTGATGGTATTGAGTGTAGTTTTGATGATGATTGCATGTGTTTTGATGTTATGAATTGTGTTATTGTTTGTGCGACATGTGATGCAATGCTGCTGTGTATTATTGGATGATAGTATTTATATGTTCTATTCTTTTTCTATGTGTTTTTCATTGTTCAGGCAAGCTAATGCTCTTTCTGGGCTGACTACATGAGTGCATGTGAACTCGGGTGCATGTTGCTGAGGGGTCAGGGCCCCGCCACCCGGGTCAATATTATAACTCCAGAGCTCCATTTCATCTCCCCGCAGAGGCCTCTTGTAAAGCAGCTGCCACTCTCCGTTCTGGCTTGCAAACTGTAGTGCTTTGCTTGCAAGCAATCTGCAAGGTAGGAAAATATGAAGACGGCTTGACTGTCCATGAGTGGTCGCACGGCCAATAGCGTTTTGTTCAATTGCATGAATCGGCCACAGTGTGTCATTAATACCGGTGGGATCCGAGTAGAAATACATCCTGAAGGGGGGGTTAAATGTGATACTTTATACATTTTACACAGGGTTACTAGTGATGCTAAAGTTGCATATATTACCACACTTGTGTCCCATTATGGGTACGGCGGTGTGGGAAAAAAAGTGGTAATGCAGGGGTAACTCACCTGTTACTACTGCATTACCACCTCATTACTGCACCGCTGTACTACAGCTTTGGTGGTTAGGTGGAGGATTTACCTCCTGCAAAATGCTATAGGTAAATCGTCCACCTTACTGCCAGAAAATGGCAAAATCAGACGAATTACCGCCAGCGGTAATTCCACCAAAAGCCCAATGCAGTTCTAGGCACTCTAGAAAATGGGAACTTACAATGCCTATCACCACTTGTAATCATGCAGTATATCCGTCGGACCAAGTGGCAGTAACAGTAATTCCGTTTGGCAGTATTTCGGCAGATTTACCACCAAAATACCACCAAACTTGTAATGAGGCCCCATTGTTAACTGTGATTGCAACTCTTTTAGAAAGTTTATATTTTTCAATTAATTATATTGGTCCTTATTACAAGTTTGCCGGTCCGGAAACAACGGTGGTTGTAAGCTTACCGGCACTGTTGTTTCCGGACCATCAAACTACCCTGCCGGACAAAGTGGCCACAGCCGGCAGACCATCACGGAAGCACAAGCACCATTAGTTACCGCCGGACTCGTAATGAGCCCCATTGTAGTTCTGGCAGTAGAATAAATCATAAAAACAATCCAATATCAATAGTTTCTGTGATGTATTGCTTGTGGGAGGTTTCAAAAAGACAAACATTGGTTGTCATATGAAGTTAGTGACATTTTTTTTTTTTGGATTAACATATTTCTTGTTACTGTGCACGTGGCATGCAGTATCTTGGGAGTTAAAGCAATGACGAATATTTGTTGTGAGGAACATGTTTTGGCATTGTATAAATCTTTCCACATAAATCAAACAAGCAGTTGTGATGCGCCGACCACAAATCTCATGTCATTGGCCAATATAAAAGTACAAACAGTCCTACATGAGTCAAGTGTTTTCACGTTTTGTTAGACATTTGACTGATTTCTCATTGTCTAGCAGTTTTCTTTTGGCTGCTGCGATGCCCTTGGCATTGAGGTGACTGTGACTCAGACTTTGTCCATTGGATGGGGGTCATATGGAGGACTATTCTGCAGACATGTCTCGTTCTTTGGCCCATTTCACACTATACATGAGTAGACGAAGGAGTCTTTAAAATCTCCGTCCCAGTACTTCCATTGAATCTGTATCGTGCCCTTAAAACGCCTCGCTCTGGAACACGTTCTGTGTTTTAGTACATGCTTTACAGCCAAGAGTTCAATGGAATGTGCCAGAAAACTCGAATTCCCCAGAGGAGCAAAAGTAAACAAAATCAAAACTGTGCTATTACTACAATGCTTTAACAATGGCAGTTACATCCCAGCATCCATTCTAGGAGGAAGCCTGCACAGAGCAAGACGTCTTGACCCCCACTGATGGGAAAGCAGCTGGGTGCTCCTTATATTACTGGGGAAGACATTCATGTGATGTGCTTCCTGCCTCGTTGTGGACTATGTCTTGCACTGTTGAAGTGTATGCTTTTTGGTAAGGGGGTGTGAACCCCTTTGGCATCTCCTGCGCCTTTCGCCCATCATGAACAACAGGAGAATAATTGATCAGTTTGGTCAAATCCACAGATATATATTGCATCCCTGGGTGACAGAGTAGGGGCTGGATTAAGGCCAGAGTTAAAAATGTTGTGGCACAGTTTATGTAAAGTGAATATCTTCAGTTATGGGGACTCAATCCATGGAATGAAGTGGGATCACTCCCTGGACACCGTTTCAATTACATTCCATGTATCATAAATTCAATTGTACACATGTACCCGATGTGTGCTTATAATGATTATAAAATAATATTTGTAGAGAAATTGAAAGGGGTTGCACTGGATATTGTTTATTATTCTTTATTGACAGTTATTTTCCTTTCAAAGTTAAAGGCATGGTCTAGTAAAATGTTTTATTGTCCCTACGGGTCGGCCATGTTTTTTTAAGCCTAAGTGGCTCGATTTTAGAAAACTTTCCTTTGGACGTTACCCTAGTTTTCGTCCATTAAACGCTCGCGAAAACAGGCACCAGAGAGCCGCCATTTTGTGATAATCCTATCACTTGCCGCATCGCCCTGGCTGACCTGCTTCTGCGGCACTAAATCAATTCCCCCACCCCTGAGCCTGACATTATCAAAACATTCATATTCCCCGCCTCTCTCCGTGACGTTACTGTGCTGCGTAGGCAAACGCGCCCAGTCGTCTTCTACGCGACTCCACACAGAACCCGGAAACCAACACAGACCATCTCACAACACAGCGCGCCACAATTTGGAATATGACACTGTACTTTAAAATCAAACAGCAACACGGTAAATTTGGTAAAGTACATTTATTTGACATTAAATGTTTAGAGAATATTCAGCAATTGCCATATGAACTCCGAAAGCCATTTATTTTCTTTTATCTGTATCCGCAATGGTACACAGGGTGTTGCTTTTCGTTAAAAGAAGCACTTTGAAAGCACGGTGAACCACAAGGCTGTTCCATCAACTAGGCACTAGTCCATCGTAAAGGTTGATATGATGCTTCTAGCCACTAGTACAGTGTAAGGGCATGTGGGCCCTTGGCGATCGTCCCATAAAATTGTCAGTGTGCTCCAGTTGTTCACACGAAGCTGCAGGTGTCTCACGAAGAATCCGTCTGACGGTGTCTCAAACCGATGACAGGAGCAGAAGGGAGCAAATACCTGTTATGAAAACCAAAAAATTATAATTAGTCTCGCCAGCCGATCTTCACTAATATTACTCATTTTATGTATTACGGCCGATCAGAAACTATTTGCTTGCAAGGATAGTTCAATGGAGTATGTTCGGCTCTAAAATCAATGCGAAAAGTAACGAAATAAATCGAGGCCAACACACAATGATAAATGACAGTTAGTCTACATGCGTGTGGAATGATATGATATATGATATGGCATTAGTAACGCGCCTATACACAAGTGTTTCAAGGCGCGACGAGGCAGGGGGGGAACAAGGGCAGACAGACAACGATCCTACTAGGCCAGGTGTCTTTCAGACAGCGCATGGGGAAGGGGCGAGGGGGTTAAAAGTGCTGTACATGGTTAGTCGAATACAAGATAAATAATAGGGCCAGCTGGTGGCAAGTGCAAGGTAAATGCCGGGAGAAGGGGCTGAAGGATACAGAGACAGTCCCGTAGTGCAGGTAGGCAGTGCAGGGAAAAGTGGCTGTGCCAAGGACCGAGATCGGTGAGACCAGTGGACCTGCATGCCCATGTGGCCACTACGAACACGTTTTCCTTGCTTTTCCTAGCTCTTCATTCATTCATGCATCCATTCATTAATTCTTCATTCCGGTATAAAAGCGGCTAAAGATTTACTCACATTATATTTGAAATTTCCATTGTGTCTCTTCGTAATGCAGTCTGTAAAACGGACCGTGCTCTTGACAATGATTTTTCGCATATTGAACTAAAATGAAACTCGGTCTAGTTTCTGAATTTTCTGCCTTATCGTCTCTTACGTTATTGCGCACCCCCTTCAAATGTAGTTCTTACGGCATGGTCCCTGTCTCAAGGTCAAAAAACAATAGACCCTTATACTTCCAGCGCGACTTGTGGGCCTCTTCTGGGCGCGAGCTGAAAATCAAAGTCGCTGTCCTTTGCATTCTTTATTTGCAACATCACGTAGTAAAGGCATCTGTGAGAACTTGAAGTTTAGAATCCCTCTATGTAGTGCGCCTCAATGTGCAAATGCGAACTGGCTTCTCTCCCAAATGCCACGGCCCGCTTGGCGCGTTCTAAGGCCCCCAATTTTGTCCCCGTTCTCTGCGAGCTTTGCAGCCCCAAAAAATCATAACTATGGAGACATTTAATTTTTGGCGGAAGGTCAGGGAAAGTATAAAGTACCACAAGAGTTGAGTTAAAAGTGAGATTTATTGTTTGTTTGTTTGTTTTATTATTTGCAATACGCAAGCCTCCCCTCCGTTAACAGTGCGCAGCATTTACATGAGATGAGACATGAGAAAAATATATACATACACATATATGAGGTGAATAGAGAGAATTCAAAGATGACACCCAGCTTGTTCGCCACCCATGATGGTGAAGGTAGGGGTTAGGGTTACAGGTACACTGTACAATAACATTTATTTACAAAAAGACAATCGTATTGCAATTATTTAAACCGGGATTTGTACTTCACAACCAGCTCTCCTTTGGGTGGACATGGCACAGTGGCAATGTTTGGTGGCAATGGATCACTGCTCTGCACAGAAACATCCAAAATTCCATATCTGTGCTTCTCTGACACAGCAACAATAAGGCCTTTCACAAAGTCGAACTGCATTTCATCATAGACTGGTTTGATCACCCATTGCTTACTACTTTTTGAAAACACCTTAGTGTAGCGAGGCATCCTTACTTTACCCCTAGTCCTAGATTGTTCACATCCGACATTGCTGTTATGTGCCAAGACCGCTAGTAGAGTGCAATGTTTCATGCCCCGAAAGCTAAAATGCAAGCGCTTTGGCCTGTACTTTAGGCACATATTGTGGAACACCTCCAAATCACCTGTGTGACAGAATTCTGTCAGTCCTCTCAAATCTCTTGATAGAGTTTTGTCGAAAACAATCTTCTCAATGGCTTTGTGTGTCGGTGAAGATGGAATCAACCACTTCTTCTTCCGTGCCTCCTCTGGGAACAAAGGGCCATGTTCACATTGGTGGAAATGTTGATTTTCTGTCCAGCGGTGAACGTTGGTACAGTGGTGCATCAGTGACCGCCATTTTTCAAGTAGTATTTCCACTGACCCTTCACAAGTTTTTGAGCTCCACCAAAGATGGTTGGTGATAGAATGGGACCACTGCAAAATACTTTCAAAACCTTTTTTTTTCCTGCAGCCGAGATTTTCTTACTGATTGATTTAGCAAGATGCCATACGTCAAATTGATGATTAATATGCGGGAACTGCTCTCTCATTGTCTTGGTAATTGAAACGTGTCTGTCCGTGGCTATGAGGTCGATGTGCATTTCCCTTGATTGTAGATATTCCACTGATTTTATAAATCCTAGCTTCTCCATGGCCACTGAGGATGTACATTGTGTCACCTGCACGACCACCGAACTCACAATTTTCTTACTATCCATGTCCTGAAAGTTGGTAGGTGCAGCAAGGATAAAAAAGATATCTTGTACCAAAGACCCTGCAGCATTAATTGCTTGAAACTAACAATTGCAAAAAGGGACTATTACTGAACAATACCTAGAAATTGGGCTATGATACTTGTTTATCTACTGAACCAGTATCACATATATGTCCTACTTGCACTCTTCTTTATGATTTAGTCATTATAATGTAAAGAAATGAATATAAACCCAATGTTCTTTGTTTTTTTGTTTTTTGTATATAATTGTGTCAAAACACTTATGCACATTGTGATCTCTTTCTACAAAAAACGTTGCCTCCTAAATGTATCATGTGGATGTATTTGTATTTTGTTCTATTTTAGGTTGAGATTATATTTTTGTTGACTTCCGATTATGTGTTCAGGTTTTCTTTAAATGTATGTTTTTGATGCCTTCGGAGGTAGAAAGTGACTGTCCTGTACTCTTCCTTAATTATATTAGTCACCTCTTATTTTATTTCTCAAACACTGGAAGCATCACCGTAATGTTTGTCCTTTGAAACACATAGCTACTTTATTATTTGGGTGGTTATATAAGAACAGCCGCAGATCCCACCTTAGGATTTCTATAATTCGGAAACCTCTCAAAGATATTAATTTATTATTTGAAACAAGGGAAAAAAAGAAATAATATGAAAATAATTACTAGCAAGGGTACATTCTTCTGTTTAGATGTAGGTGCAGTACTTGGCAGAAAATCCAGGGCTGTCGCACTGTCCATTGCCGGCTAGCCTGAAACGTTTCCCTTCGAATGTACTTACTAGAGACAATTGTTCAATTTTCCAAGCATCACTAATGGCCGGAAACAGATAATCACGTTGGTATATGTAGTACAGCGATTTAGAAATGAAATGGAGTCCCACAAACTGAAAGAAAGCCTCCAACTTTCTAAAACTGGAGCCACTAAAAAGTGATGCAGCTGCACACAGTAGATTGCCTGCTGGCATTTTCTCCAGCATCGTTTGAGCAGACCATGAGAACCTATGATTTAATCTACAGGCGGCATTTATTTTGACGTTGCTGCCTTTTATTTGACAAGTCACATTAATCAATGGCTTCAACATACTTTCCCTCTAACGGAATGCACACATTTCAGCATACTTATAATTTCCATCAAACAACTGTCGAATGTATTTGCTCTCTTTCATTAGACTGTCATCCTGCGTCAACGTTGTTTCGGCCTGTGACGTTGCGGAGATTTCAACACATTGGAAAGTAATATTGCTGATATCAAGTTCTGATGCGTCTACGGATGCTGGGCTGGTTCATTCTCTGTCATTTCGACATCTGTTACTTAAACATTGATGGGAGAACACAACAATGTTGACATGTTTTTGGGTGGCAAATTTTTGGCGGGTGTAGATTGTGTGAATTGATCTGCAACTACTTCAGAGCTATCTTCAATACATTCAATATCATCTTCTTGTGGTGGTGCGGTCGCACTGTAGCAATGGTCCAATGCAAATTTGCTGTATTCTCCAAACACAGTTAATTCATGTTCTGGCCATTGGACATGAGCATCTCGAGCCTGAACACGCCTCGCCTCAATGAATAGTTCCTCCATAGTGTACATGGTCTGGCAAGCAACATCTCTCATTCGCTTCACTGTCTGTGTATGTATAGTACTGAAACCCACTGGTAACTAGAGGAGAGATTGGAAAAGGGATGTTCAGTTTAAACACAAGATAAAGTGTAGTCTAATTGTCTGGAAAAAAACATAAAATAGTCCCCAGCACAAACATTTTGTTAAAGTTATGAACTGTTTGTAACTAACCTTTTTTTTGTTTTTTTTCTTCGCAACTTTTTTGACTCGACCTTCAACATCTGCACGCTGTAGCTCCGATTCGTTTCCGCATGTCCTCCCTTCCTGTTGTGCTGCAACGACTATATTTTCTGTATCCACATAGACAGCACGGAATGAGGCTCCATCGTCTCCCTGAAACATAGTACTTTCATTACTATGTATCAAAATATAGTTAGCATAAAACACACGTGAGGACGAACACACAGGTACATCTCAATAGCCAAACACGATTTAAAGATTGTGTGCAACTATCAAACGACAAGTATTCGATCAGTGATGATCTATTTCGATGGAGCTGTCAGTATCCATACCTCTGGCTCTGCATGGACTCCCACGAATGATTGTATTGAAGAGGAGGCATCAGCATCTCCCTGAAACACAGTACTTGCATTAGTATGGTTTCAATATTGGAAACATAACACACACTTGGGGTCAACGGCACTGGTACATATAAAGAGATAACCACAAATGATGCATTTTCTAAAACAATCAAGGAAAATATGAATATGCAGATTTCATCGACTTATTTATCCGATTCCTTTACATCTGCATCATCAAAATGGGATGTTGTGCTTGTAGTGGAAGCTCCGTCGTCTCCTTGAAAAACAGTACTTGCATTAGTATGGTTTTCAATATTGGGAACATAACACACACTTGGGGTCGAACGCACAGGTACATATAAAGAGATAACCACAAATGATGCATTATCTAAAACAATCAATGAAAATATAAATATGCTGATTTCATCGACTTATTTCTCCGATTTATTTACATCTGCATCATCTAAATGGGATGTTGTGATTGTAGTGGAAGCTCAGTCGTCTCCCTGAAACACAGCACTTGCGTTAATAGGGAAGAAAGTATAGCTAATGGAATCACGTTATATGATCACGCATTATGGAGCTGTCAGTATCCATACCTCGTGCTGCTGAAGAATATCTATGGATGTTGCAAATGTAGTGCGAACTTCCGAAAGCTGTTGCGCCGATTCGTATACGCATGGTCCCTCTTCCACTTCCCCTGGAATTACTTGAATGTCAGGCTCTGCATCAAGTGCAGGGTTTGACGCTCCATCAACTGCCTGAAACATAGTACTTGCATTAGTGAGGATTACAATAGTGAAAACATAACACACACCTGGGGTCGACAGCACAGGTACATATCAACGGCTAACCACGAATTAAACATTGTGTAGAACAATCAAACGACAAGATTTCCAGCTCTGATGATAACGCACGATGGAGCTGTCAGTATCCATACCTCCTGCTGGTGAAGAACATCTAGAAATGTTGTAGATGTGGCGGACGCTTCAGCATCTCCCTGAAAGACAGTACTTGCATTAGTATGGATAACACTAATTATAATTGAAAACAAACACCAGTGGACGATAACTAAGGTGTATATCAATTGGAAAGCACTAACCAAACATTCGGTAAAATAATTACACAATAGAATAAAACTATTACTTGACATGCATAAAACAAGTCTGTAGCGGATTAACCTCGTAAGATTACCTGATACGTGCTAGAAGTGGCTGTTAAATGCGACCACGTCAAGGATGTAGAATGTTCTTGCTTCAGATTCAAAGGATAGTCAAGAAGTTGTAAAGGGAAATTAATGATAGATAATGAAATGCCAATATTAAAAATAGCCATGTAAGGCGACAGAATACTTGAAAAATGCTCAATACAGCACTGTTCCCTGTTCCCATATATATACATTTCGTTTGTGGGTTATGAAATCGAAAAAGAATATATTCATGTCATTATTCAAAAAGCTATACACTCATATCAATATTGAAATTATTACAAGGGATAGAACACCTGCAATATCAATTAATCCATTCGGCTACCTACACACTACCGCAAGGCCTAAAGCTAAATCCGGACACTTAACTCACCGGTGGCGGAATGTGGACGAATAGAGTGGGAATAGCGTTTTCGATCAATTTCCGTGTCGTTCGCCGTTTATTCTTCTTTGTTACCCAAGATGTTGTGTACATGTCCAAGGAAAAGTGCCGGCTGCAGATGCGGTATCGATCACCCCTCTTGTCCTGTAAGACTTGTTGGACTCTACTTTCCAGCTCATCCAGTGGATATCCGCAATGTTTGACCCATTCTCTTATTCGATCAACAGTTTTCGGGAATACATGCATTGTAGTGCCTTCATATTTCGCATGGGTCTTCGAAGGGCAACCGCTAATCGAACAGGCAGGCATTGTTGATAAATCTGAAAAGTAAATATCGACATTATTATACAATCTTCATGAATAAAGATTTGATAAAAAAGTAAATGAATCATACAATGATCAATGCAAGGTTTGTTTTGGTCGCAGGAACTATACCAGTTCATTATGTGCGGCTAAGTATTTGCATAAGTTGCAGAAATGTATAAATGATGTGACTAAAATCTGAACATGTGACTCGTCCCTTGGATGTTCTGTCTTGCATGAGAAGGAAACATGCTTACATTATAGACTGGACCCCCGAAGGATGCAATTCGATGACAATAGACAAAGATGAAAATAAATAGATCTATTGATAGCATAGCAATGGAAACTCAAGTCAATAGCAATGAGACCAATGAACATAGCACTATTGTGTACTCTACTTGCAAATAGATAGAAATTTAAAAATCTGCGAAATATGACTAGGATACATGGCCTTACCTTGACCAACAAACAGTTAGATTCAGCAAGCATAGCAGTATGTTGCATGAGAATAGGTGGGTGGCCACAGGTAGCACACTGATGGGTTTGCTATAAGCGGTCACAGAAGTTCACGGATAGCACGACGACGAGCATATTAGCGTAGATCTCAGTGGTTGCCAGGTAGCACGTTCAGGAGTTGACTTGCAAAGCACAAAGATGTTCTCATGAGACATATCAAGTGGTTTATAAAGTATTAGAAACAGGGGCGTGTTTGTGAATGAATGACGTATGTATGTTGTGGTATTAGGGGGGTGGCCTGCTTCAAGGGGAAGCCTGGCTGGAGACAAGGGGTCTGAGGAGACCATGTGACCGATGGCCCCTTGGCGTGGGATACCTTTTGAAGTGTACATGCAGTTTGGCACCTTGGCCTTTTGCGCCCCTGACAGCGCGCATCCCCGGGTGCGAACTGCCGTTGATAGAGGGGGTGGGATGGATGGGCCTGGGGCATGCAGATAAAGCACAGGAAGACTGCTGAATGTAGACACACTTATGTGGATTGCAGGGGGGCGGCCTGCTTCAAGGGGAGGCCTGGCTGGAGATACGGGGTCTGAGGAGACCATGTGACCGATGGCCCCTTGGCGTGGGATACCTTTTGAAGTGTACATGCAGTTTGGCATCTTGGCCTTTCGCGCCCCTGACAGCCCCCCATGCCAGCGCTCATCCACTGGCTCGAACCGCCTTTGATAGTATATCGTTGCTTATCAATAACAAATGCCACATACCGGAGATTCTTGTGAGCACAGACCCACACTTCAACCGGTGTATTATAGTGGTCAAGACCCTAAAGCCTGTATAATCCAATGGTAATTATTAGTATAGATATATGTGTGACTTTTATAGAGACATAACCTACTGAAAGACTTTGAACAAGTGTTATTTAGTGCATGCATTATCGAGAATATGTTATGTTAGCTTAGATAGATAGTGACCACCCTGCTTCACAGCGACCAGACCTTCACCCATTCGGAGCACAGATGTCTGACGTCCATCCTTGAATGGAGACACACTTGAATCATTTAAAAAATCGGAACAACCGTTGTTACAATATATGTGGTTTTTATTTTGTATCTTATTTTCATGACACAAAAATACAAGACTTTAAAGATTATACAGGTCAGGTTGCAGCACAGCGAGAGAAAATCCCCTGTACTGACCGCTGTCACTCGGGAACGTTTCTCTAATGGCACAGGTGGGTATCACTCTTCGAACGTGGTGTCCAAGCCTCCCGTGGAGCCACCATGTAAAGGAACGATAGGCCACCAGCCTGTACCACCTGTGAAAAGGAATGAAACAAACTGTTTTTAAATGACCAAGATAAGTTTAATAAACGTTTGTTGTCAATGAAAATTCTTGTAACTAATGGCATTCTGCACGGACAAATGCTATCTAGACAATGCACACTATTGAACGACTTTCATGCGTTACCATGATATGAATATATAATTTTGGATATAGTACAAGAACATGAAATAGGAGTGGCATGACAAGCAGAGTATACTTACTCGTTACTAGGATTACGAGGACGAACAGTTGCGCGAAGTTTGTGCATAAGCACCATCAATATTCTCAACACGGCCCGTGTGAGGCAGGCTGCCCTGAAGTCTGGCAGCTCGGTGATGCATTGCGGTCGTGGCTCGCCTTCCGAAATGTAGGCCAGGCATCCCGAGTTTTCTCGGCAGCAGCAGTTCTCCTCCTCGGTTGGAATTAGCTTGCACCGATTGCATGTGCACCAGGTGGAGACGCCGTCCATGCGACTAGGCCCAGGCTCTTCATCTGTTGATTCGTCCTGCCAACTGCCGTCCGAATCCCCATCGTTTTCGCGTGCTTCCCTTTGCAGTAGTTCCTCCTCGGTATACTCAGGCTCGTTCATGTAGGGCATTATTGTAGCCATTGTGTGTTAAACAAACTAAAATAATTTATAGCGGTGGTACTGGTATCTGTTCACACGGGCTACAAGCAACGAAGGTAGCTGACCAGAGCACAGAAACGAGTCACAGAATACTCAAAGTAACACAGAGAGAGGAATGGAATCGAAAATCTGCTGCTGTGTGTTGTGAAACCGTCTGTTTATACTTATTGAGGAAAGAGGCGTCCTGCCATTTCCATGGCGACACGTCATTAGCTGAAGCGCAGCGAATGTTGACACAAGACGTGCTTTGGCGTTGGGAAATGGGCGGTACGAGTCTGCTGATGACAGGCTCAGGGGCGGGGGAATTGATTTAGTGCCGCAGAAGCAGGTCAGCCAGGGCAATGCGGCAAGTGATAGGATTATCACAAAATGGCGGCTCCCTGGTGCCTGTTTTCGCGTGCGTTTAATGGACAAAAACTTGGGTAAGTCGAGCCATTTAGGCTTAAAAAAAACATGGCCGACCCGTAGGGACAATAACATTTTTTACTAGACCATGCCTTTAAGGTGATCTTTAATATTACAAAATAAAACTATAGGGGGCCACCAGAGAGGGAATATGCAAATAGTGTAATTGCCCGCGTGGTAAAACAACCTGTCAGGCTTGTGCTGAAGCCAAAGTAGTAGGATCCTGAGAAGACCTCTCATGCTTTATGCATGTATGTGCATGTACTGGGTTTGATATAGAGCAAACCTAGCTGTGAAGCCACAGAGTACAGCACAAGCAGGGCATGCAGACATAGGGTACACTAGTGTGGATACAGCTAGGAGGAGAGAGGGATACGGGTACACCTGCACGCTTGTGGAGAGTGGGGCTACAGAGTGTTACAGTGAGTGGATAAAGGTTAGTGGGTAAGGTTGCCCTCATCTGAATAATCTGCCAGTGGATCCACACTTTTGCTCCTGCTGAAGCTATGCCCTTGTGTGCTTACCTTCCTAAGTGCATTGCCGGGTCCATGGGTTTGCCTCAGCTTCTGATGCTGCTTCTGTACTACCAGGGAGAGAGGTGTTTGCCATCTTAAGTTAAATGGGGATGTATGGCATAGGTCCTCCTACATGTCACCACCACACATTTCAACACACATTGGAGATGTACATGCATAACATTAAATTGGTTGTACCTTTGGATTCTACAGAGTAGTTCTATTCTACAGGTTTTTTGTATAGCGTCAACTCGCCCGCATGCTTCAGAGCACTCACATGACAGTACAGGCAGAAAACATAGACCGCCAAAGGTGGTTGGGTGCACGCTATATTCTGCATCCATGGAAATCTGTATCGATGGGGGAGAGAGTACTGAAGAACCTAAATTCCTCTTTAACACCTCTGAAATCCCATCCCATGAACAAATAGTGAGTTGCTAAACTCTAAAGATATTTGTGTTACAATGTCCCCTACCTGGACCATAAAGTGTGCCCTTGGGTGGTTAGGGGACAGAACACAACCACCAGCTATGTGATGTGGGAAGAGGAGCAGTATGGGGAAGATTTCTTAGTCTACATTGGGAACCCAGGACGGGGGATGACCACAGTGAGGGTAACAACACCACTGTCAGATTGGATAAAATCGCAGATTGAGGATTCCTGGGAGAGTATTGCTTGTCACAATCGAGAAACAATCAGACGTTTACCAGAGCAATGCAGACTGCTGCCACAGGGGTAGAGTGAAGCCGTGTGGGAACGATGTAGCTCTTGTCTACTTCCAGGTCAGAGGTTCGTGTATATGCACCAATGTACCTGGTTCAAGAGGTCCCCTTCAAGAAGGTGGGCCAGCCTTTTGGAGGCTCCTTCCACCATGGGAGCTCAGGACATCAGCAAAGCCCAGTAACGTCCATGGGTTCTAAGCCACATCAGCCCCACCGATCGCAAGAGCTGGGAAATAATCATTCACTGGAGTCACTTATTTGTCAGAATGTCTCCTAGGATGAGGGCATGGATCAATATAAATACGCTTGTGGGAAGACCAAGATGTGGGGGTGCTTGAAGTAGCACAGCAGAGCGAATGCTGGAGAGGCACAAGTGCAGAATGAGCTGAATGTGATGGAGAGGGAACATAATGAGTTCAAGGTGCAAGAGGATAAGGAGTGAAGATGCACGAGAAGTAGGGGAGAGGAGATGAAAGTTTAGGAGGGCTGTAGAAGGAAGTGAAGGTGCTGAAGGGGAATGGCAGAGAGAAAAGCAGCAGTTGAAACAGGTTAACATCAAGGAGGATGAGAGAAATCGAAAAGGTTGGAGGAGGTTAACATCAGTGAGGAGGAGAGAGAAGAGAATAGGTTGGAGGCAAACATCAAAGGGGAGATGGGGGAGATCTGAAAAGGCTGGAGAAGGTAAACATTGCAAAGGAAGGGAGAGGACAAAAGAATGAGCAGGAAGTGAGGAGAATAAAACCAAGTTAAAGAATCTGAAGAAGGTAATTTGAGGAGGCGGTAAAGAGGAGATGCAAGGCCTGTCGTAAGTCCCAGAGGCAGGGCCCTCCAGTGAGGAGGTTTGTAGCAGACGTTTGGAAAGCAGGTTCAGGTGCCAGAGACGGGAAGGTTGGCTAACCCCAGCCAGGCACCCAGAGCCCCTTCTGGCTGGCCAACATCACCTGTGAGGGATGCTGTGCAACGTGCTGTAACATATTCTGGTGATTCAAAACGAATACAGACAACCCTCCACTACCTGTGGCCTACCGGGAGGGCATCTAGTGTTCTGGACAGCTTGTGGCAGTGCTTTGTGTCTGAGATTGTGAATGGTCCTGGGGCAATGCCCTGACACAGATGTCTGATTTCTGGAAATGTTACCTGGGTGCAAGGGGAAAATAACTGTTCTGGAAAATTCTCCAAGACTTTGGGATACATTCTTTACAACAGTTAGGAAAGGACGAGCGTATCTCCTCATGTGCGCCAAAAATAGCTTTGGGATTGGGCCGCCTGTTTCTTAAAACCTGCTTTGCATATCTGGTGTGTATTTTCTCAATTCTTTATGACTGTGGCTAAAGCAAAAGGAGGCAGTAAGATAGACTACCACATCATCTCAAAATAAAAGGTTAAGCTATAAAATAAATGTTTTAAAAACTGGACGTAACAAGGAAGACACATGAAAGCAAAAGAGATGGATACCGGTTGGTGAATGTAGGGGAAACTGCTCTTGGCGAAGGGTATGAATGAGAATACCATAGAGGGAGTAGAGGAGATGATGGTAGGTATTGAAGAAATGAAGATAAATGTGGGAAGAAAGTGAAAACTGGTGCTACCCAAAGAAAACACTATTCAACGAAAAAAAGTAAAACAGACTACATATTTATTAAAACACTTAGTTGACATTTCAGGTACAAAAGTATCACTCACTAATATGTGGTCAGAACATTTTATTTTTCCTTTTTTGCCCGCTGTATTTCTAAGAATTATTATTAGCACCTTGGTGGGGGGAACCAGCCAATCAGGTGGCTAGAAACGCCGGCTTCAACCGGTGGTGAAAGCACGCATTCCAGCACCCACCTCCGCCATCTTCCCCCACCCTACGTCCAGTTTAAAAAAAAGAAAAAAAAAATCCCCCCCGCCTCCAACTAACTTCATTTTCGCTATGGTGGCACTCGCCCGTTCTGCTCACAACAGCCGCCATGGAAAGGGGAGTGGGGCTCTGTATGGAGCTTCACTTCCCTTTCCATGGTGGTCAGATTTGTAAAGGATTTTCCTTTGTACAACTGGACGCCGCACTTGGCAACCCGGGATGTTTAAAGCCTTTAAGCCCCCATTCCAAGGACTGGAATGGGGATTAACGGCCCAGAGCCCTCGTTTGACTCGGGCTGATAACTTGGGCTACCGCGCAAAGGGAACTCGAAGTAGGGTGGTAAGGGATTACCGTTACCGGTGATCCCTTAACGCCCCCGGGTCGTAATGAGGCCCATAGCAGTGTGTAAGTTAAGCAACCATGACAATGCTGCAGTCTAGGTGAAGCATTGGAGGTGTGCATGATTGTGGGTTGGTAGTGTCACAATACATGTGCAATAGCAGCCTTTGTGGAAATAGACACAGCACATGTCTACCAGCCAGAATTCACTAATCCTCCTGACTTTACAGGATGATCAGATTAGATTACCAACAGGAATGTCTCGGCTGGCAGCTTTTCTGATGGAAGTTATTCATATCGACCAGTCAGCTTCCTAGACAGAAGCCCACTACAGGCTATTTTCTTTCCTTTTTATATGTGAGTTCACAAAAGGCTCAACTCTTCAACTGTGTTTTTTTTCCACAGAGTTTGAGTCAGAGCCTCCAGTTCTGAAGTTTTTGTTGTCCATCAAGTCTTTGCTAAAGCAGGCTCTGTGTGAGGTGTCTCCTTTGCAAGGTCACACAGTGGCCAACAATCCAATACTCCAACCCTCTGCAATGCGTTCCTCGTTGTTGGCTGCCTTTTGCCACCTTTTATAGTGGTTTTACAAGCTCAATTGACCAAATAATGTGTGTGGCTGGCTGGCCACCCCCCCCATTTGCTCCCATATCCATTTCATTTGTTTTCTCTTCACTGATTACAACTTTAATGTGTGGTACATCTTCTGGCTTCTCCTTTGTACTAATGGGTTGATAGTTATGCATGCTGGGCCAAGGCCGTGAGAATTTAGGCCGTCAATTTAGAATCAAGCACAACTGTCATGGCGGCTGGGCAGATCTGTGAATTATCTCTATGCCCAGCCTCTTGATGCTTTCCCTCATTTTGAGGTTGGAGAGTGTGCATACCTTACCAATTTTCCAATGCTTACAAATGCCTGCTCGCCTCCACTGCCTTGCCTGCGAACATTCCCCAGCATGTGGGACCCCTGGTGACACATTGTCCACTCTGACCGCTTTGGCCATATATCTGAGCATTTGGGCTCCAATGTGGAGGATTTCGTTTGCTCCCCATGTTACCTGTCTCCTGGTGTTCCATAAGGATACAGCTTCTACTGAGAGGGTGTTTTGTTTTTGGGTTCCCTAGTGGAGAGATTTGGAGAAGCTGAGTACACCTTGGAGGATACCCTTTCCTCTCCAAAGGCCCCATGTTTGTGACTGTCATATTCGTGGATTTGAATGGTTCTTCACTGGCGTTGATTGTTCTAAGATCGTTTGCATGGCAACAGAAGTGCTTAAGCTGCATACTTAATTATTTCTGTAGGGTTACACAGGCATTAGCCTTTCACTCATGAGAGTTTCCTTAAGATTAGATTTTGTAAAGGTGAACATTTACTGAAACATGATTCTTCTTAAAATAACTCAAAGCTCTCTCTCCACACCCCTCACCAAATGAATGCTAGCCGCATATGATGTCTATCACTTTTTCTACAATGCTGTGAAAGAGAATGAATTCAAGATGGTGCGCGTTGTACAGAGTAAGCTTGATTAATTATAATTGACAGTTATCAAATTGTTTGCTCTGACCAGCAGCATTAATTTAGCTGTTTTTTAAAATATAATATTGCAGTTGGCTCCACTAGATGGTGACACAAAGAAGATCATTTGAATGAACGGATATGTTAAGGAAATTAAGAGCCCCTTGTCTCAGATTTGCTTTAGGATACCGTGAGTTTAGAACAATATGGGCTTAGTATTACTAAAATATGTTGCTAACGTACTTTTGCTTCCCCCTGAAGAAGTTGCTACACTATAGAGAAGTGTGGCACAGGAACGAAACATGTTGGTACAATGAGTAGCCTCTTACTAAGTGATTCTTCACTCAAGCGCAATTTACAATTTTTGATTTGTAAATTCTATTCTGTTTATGTTGATAAGCCAACATTATATTTTTGTTGTGGATGACGTTAGCCCAACTATGCTGAATTGAACATTTGTAAAATCTGCATATTTCTAAATGTATGAAAATTGTTCTCTTGTTTGAATCTAAAATTATTTTGATGCACTTGTCACTTTGAAGGTGTTTTTCATTACAAAACATATTTCATTAATTGTGGATGTATTTTAACATTTTGGATAGATTTATAGTATATAGATATATTGGTAAAGACAGTAGTCTGTTGTGTCTCTCTGTGTCGGCACCTGCAGTGATCCATGGGAGGGTTTTTGTTGTGATATACTGGTTGAATAGTTTAGGGGCAACCCCCACATATGTTCCCTATTGTCTCCCTTTTGAGTGTCATTGTGCCCAACAGCACTTATTGAAACTTGTAGGTCATACTTGTGTGAAAACCCATAAAATGAACAGAAAATAGGTTTGGAGCATTCACATCGTAATGTTTTATTTACGCAATATCAAAGAAGTGTGATAATTAATGTGCATACCAATAGTACCAGTCATGTTGTTGATGCATTCTATTGCGATGTTAATGAGGAATGAACAGCATTTGCCATTACTAAGTGTAATGGAGATTAATTTAATTTTTTAAGCCCCATTTGGGATGGATAAGCCAGGAGAAGATTTCAATGCACTGAGGAAAGTGGCTTTGATTAGCTTGCATGCCTCTTAAATGCTCATTTATGAAGCTTTGAAGAAACGTGTATGGTTCCGCCATAGAGAAACAGGATGTCATTGCTAATAAGGACCAGGAATGGCATCTTCCCGTATATATCATGCACATCCAGTGTACTGAGTGTGGCGCGTTATCATCTGAAGACAAAGGTGATGAGGGTTCCGTAAACGATTTCAATATTTTAAATGTTAATAGCTTGACTTTAAAAGTCATACAATTATATTTGAGGAAACATAGGAATAAAACAGAATTTGTACAAGTGAAATACAGGCATGACACAGC
Organism: Ambystoma mexicanum; assembly: GCF_040938575.1. Lineage (NCBI taxonomy): Eukaryota > Metazoa > Chordata > Amphibia > Caudata > Ambystomatidae > Ambystoma > Ambystoma mexicanum. The sequence goes on from NC_090941.1 coordinate 320,145,528, forward strand.
TACTAACTTGCATACTTCCAGACAGACAATTCTGTCAATATAAAGTGGTGGTTGAAAAGTGAATTTACCCTCTTGAGATTCTTTACTTGTGGTAACCAGAAAACCGTTTCCTAAAACCTCATGCACGGGTATTCAAACACTTATAAGACCAAGTGGATCTATTGAAGCATAATTATCATGTTTAATGTATTGCCCTTCTCCATACTTATTCTGCATTGTTTGCATGGAGGAATTCTAGCAAGCTTGGTGTGTCCAATGCTGCGGTCTGAAGTACCATAGTCTGCCTATTTTCATGAAGACTGAAAAGTGGAGTCTGGTGCAACCATTGTTCCCTCATTTGGAGATTTTTGTGGGTGTACCCAGACCTACAGATAATAGACATAGTAGCCACCTGCACTCCCTAAACACAGGCAAATACCTTAAACAAAAAACAGGGAGTCAAATTCGTCTGAACAGCAAATAGGCAATAGCAGACACACAGGGCTCACAGATGCATGGATTTATTTCCATCTATGGTACTAGTGAAACAGTATCACAGGAAGGGGATTCTACTAATATTACTGCCTGATTTGGAAAGGATCTTTTGGGCAAAGTACAACTTTTAATATGCAGAAGTCACTAGATGAAAATTAGTATGGATGGTATCTGCAGAAAGTATCGAATACAAAAATACCTAATGAGAAATTACTGCATTTTTTGGGTCGAATTCATTGGCTATTTTTGCTCATTTTTATAAAAAAAAAATATATGTGGGGTAGGGTAAGGGGATAGGTTAAGAAAGTGAGAAGTGGGAGGGAGGAGCGGGGGTCTCACCCTGCATTATTAAAACAATGTTTTGATCAAAAATATTTCCCAGTAGGTCATTTTTTTCGCATCATTTCACAGTAATCTGTATGGATGCCAACATCATATCTGTATTAGAGATAAGCTATATCTTTGCTCAGCTAAAAGCTCTGAGATTGACCTTTTTTACTCCCTAGAAATTATTTCTACTCTGCACTTCAAAATAGATATTAAAATGCACCCATTTAGAAAACTTATCTGTAGCCCAGGGTGGATCCTCTTGGCATACCTTGCCCTGGTAGGAGTTTTCACAGGAATGCAGATGACCACAGGAGACAACGTGTAGTTTCTGAGCGGAGTATGATATTCACCTCCTACACAAAGCTTCAGAAGCTTTGTTAGCACTTATATTGATGATCTGTGTGGTGATAATAATAATAATAATAATAATAATAATAATAATAATAATAATAATAATGATTACTGCTTTGTAGTGACAGAATGAGATCAGTAGCACTGTTCTAAACTCTGGAAAATGAGTAAAAAAAACTGAAACAGAGTTTCCACCTATTTTCGCAGCATTTCCCCCACAATCAGAGACAATGGCCCTCATTACAACTCAGGCGTTATGGGTTTAACGGCGCCGTCGGCGCCGTTAACCCTTAACGCCTGATTACAAGTGTCCCTTTGCGGGTTGGTGTTTAACGCCTGCTTTTAGCAACCCACAAAGGGACTTTGGAGCTAATTACGGCACCGTAATTTACGGTGCCGTAATTAGCGCCTTCCCCATTCCCATTATGCCCTATGGGGGCACAAATGGTAATGGGGAAGGGCAAATGGTGAATGGGGAATTACCGCCCCATTCACCTTGGAATGGGGCGGTAATTCCGCCATCCACCATGGCAGAATCGTAACCTTAGCGGCATGGACCATGGTGCTAGTAGCACCATGGTCCTCCGCCAAGGTTGTAATGAGGGCCAATTAAAGTTTATAAAGTACAGCAGTTTTTGACTGGTAATTTTGATTAAAGATTGTGAAGCTGGGATAATATTGAGAAATGGGACTCTCCAGAGAGACTTATGTAACATTTTTTTAAGCTCTGTTTTGGGGGCGAATATTGCATCAGAAAGGGAAATTAGATATTACATAGGAAAGGTGACTATAGATATGGTGACTTCACGAATGTGAAGCTGTGGAGAAACTGATCATGGTTGTGGAAGTAGAGGACGTTATGAGAGGCTTGAATACTGGGAAGGAACAGAGGCAAGACGGATTCTCTGCTGAATGTTAACACACAAAATGTTGTCACTGAACTACAAATGTTGGACAACCACTGCCACTCAATACTCCCAGTAGCAATCTGCACTCCAATGACAACATGAATTGGTGCAACCACATTTCAAGCTATCTAAATTTGGGGGGGGCTAGCTTTGACGTACAAGTACCCAGGGAGTGGAATGCCCACCCTCTCTCACTGAGAACACCCCTGTTCCTGACTGTATTCAAAAGATCCATTGAGACTCTCCAGTTTAACCTAAAACCAAGCTGAGGAGAATTTAACCCACTGTTACTCTGACCGCCCTGTCTGATTGTCTGGCTTCTCATCCATTTTATGTTATTTGTGCACCCTGAGGCGCACGGGCATGTGGCGGGTAATATAAATAAATGATAATAAGGGATATGGAGGCTAATTTTGCCCCATTTCCATTTGAAGTCTGAAGTGAAAATGTTGTAAGGACAGTTGCAACGCATTCATTGTAGCAGGCACTTACAGCTGTTAATCTGAAAGCTAGGGAACATATGGTGAAATAGCAGGCGGATTTATGTACTAAATACTGACCTGAAGCTCCTCACTAAATATATGGCGAATTGTCTTGGAAACATGATGTCAAGATTAATACACCATACACAATACGTCTTTTATTAGAGGGAGGGATGGACCTGTAAATATCAGGGTATTATTGAACCATTTAGAGGTAAGTATGCTCCAAGACAAAATGCAATGGTGGTGGTCAGACTTGGTGGCGTGAATGCTTTTCATAAATTAAGCTATTTGCTCCTCTGAAAACATTTGCAAAGATATGGCTTTCCGGGTGTGTGCACAGATTTCATAAACATGATATAAGTAGGTGCAAGATCTCAAAAGGTTTCTAGTGGACTGTTGTCAGAAGGATTTTGTCTTGACGGGGGAGCGAGACATGGGTACTCTCTATCGCTGTTGTTATATGATTTGACACTTGGACCTTTGTTATGGTTAGTACGGTAGGATGACGGGATAGAAAGCTTTCCTTGTAAGGGTGGAATCTGTAAACTGATGGCTTATGCAGATGATGTTCTAGTGCTGCTTTCCAACCCAGGATAGACTATTGTTGGATTGTTTGAAAAATAATAAGTGAAAAGGGGGAGTGCCTGGTCACAAGACGAATGTTTAGAAGACATAACCCATGTCGCTCCCACTAATAATACAGGACACCTAGAGGGGGCGGGACCTTGATACGCTTCCAAAACCTCTCTCTCTATATTTAGATGTGTACCACTCTGGCTTGGTAAGATCCTTTTAAACTTGTGCCACAAGGATATGGGTTATTTCCTTTGGGGATCAGAGCAGACAGGCTCAAATCACCAAGGGCCTTACTAAAAGTTTTAAAAGTGGTGGAAGACTTGGAATTTTGATCCAATGACTATACAACGAGGACTTTATCTTAAGCTAGCTTTCAGGCACAAATTCATGGGACGAGAGGGCGTATTAGAGCTTTCGGATGTGTTGAAGACCTTGTTGACCGAAGGAACTCTATCAGCTCAGACGGCTAAGAATGAGACAAATGTCTGGTTTATCCCACTGGACAAGGCCAGAGGTTACTGGTTCACATATGCGATCTCAATAATCATGTATGGCAGGACAATGTCATGTTACATTTTGAGATCCAATTTTTAAATATAACTGGGTAGGGTGGGAGAGGGGCAATACAGTGGGGATTGTTTATGGTAGGTATTGACTAATGCTGTAGGCCTTCTGCGCGGGTTACCTCGGTTACTCCTTTCACTGAGTCTAAAGTGGGAGCGTATAAGTCCGGCTGAAAAATGGAATCTAATGAGCTGCCTGAACCCTGGGTTCAGAAATGGGCTATAGAGATAGATATGGATATAGAGGAAGGGGATATTGAGAGGATGATAAAGGCTCATTTTGCTTCATCCATGGACCAGATCATTTATTTTAAGTAGTATCCCCGGTCAAGTGGCACAGCGAGTAGAGCGCTCGCTTTGACATCCGTGCAGAGCCTGCTAACGCAGGTTCGAATCCCGGCGAGGCCAAACTCAGCCTTTCATCCTTCCGAGCTCGATAAATGAGCACCACACACCGTGGGTAATAATAAGCAGCGCTCAGATACCTGAGGGTTTGTAGCGCTATATAAATGCCAAATTATTATTATTATTATAAGTGTGGTGTAATGACAGGTCAAATGTTCAGCATGTGGAGTTGCAGTGATCTATATGTTCTGGGACTTGAGCAGCGTCTCAGTCTTCATGCAGGGCATTTCATATTGTTAAGGGGTTATATTTAGGGAAACAGTGCTTTTGTCTATCCCAATGGTTGTATTACCGTGGAAGGAAGTAATTTGGGATATTGGCTTAGGCATCAGAGAACTGGTTTCTAGATTAACAGTGATGGCGGAAAAAGTTAGTGTTGAGAGTATGGAAAAGTAGGACGCTCTCAAAAAAGGAGAACTGGGGTGCAGAGATTTGTTTTGCTTTGCTCCCATGAAAATGTGGTGTGTGCAAACTGAAAAGGAGAGAACGTTTGAAGCCATTTTAGATTAGATTGATGAGTAAGATGCAACTTGGTGCCATTTTCTGAAATCCCAGTGGCTGTACATTTACTGAGGAGGTCTCTGAAGTACTACCCACACTTGTCCCCCTCCCTCTGTGATCCCCCTCATATGTCATGAGTGTTCTTTCTCAAAAAGAGCGGCTTCTGGTGTTTTTAATAAAATTATTTTAGAGATCATTGTTTAATTTCGTGCCTTGCTTACTGTCACATGCAATGGATGTGATCTTTATCGGTCCACTGATGCTCAGTAAGTGATGGATTTAATAACTTGGGTGGCCACATAGTGACTAAGATCTCAATGTTCAGTCTTCTGTTGTGGTATGCAGTGCAGTGTTATTACAACAAATATAAAGTGCACAACACAGTGATATTTGATGATGTATTTGATGCCGGCTCCCAGTGGTTATTTTCTGGTGGGGGGGGGGGGTTGCCAGGGCTCAGCCCTGGCACGTATTTCTGAGCCCCTGCACTTTTTTTTAAGCCCAACTTGATTATGTTGTGGCAACTTTATTATTTTAACTGTCAGTCAGTCATAGTAACAGAACAATCAACAACAGTGGGCACTGGCCAGGGTCTCTGCATCCTGGGCTGGCTCATTGTTATTCACAAACCTAATGACTCAGGTTGGCAGGGCAGGACTATTTATCAATTTTCATGAAAAACAATGAGATGCAAGGTGACAATCCTGGTGCCTGATGCTGGCCATGCCTGCACACTGCTCCACTCAGGCTGCATGACATTGCTGCAAACTCTCTAGTGTAACAACCCGCAGGGTGGGTTGATAACAGGACGGTCACCAATCAACAGCCCAAACACAGGGGCAAAGTCAATGAAAAGAACATTCTCCAGCATGGGGTGTGGCATGGATTCACCTGCTCATGAATATTCCCCGTCGTCAGGCTGGGAATCTTCGGTAAAGAAAAAATCAGTATCAGTTTCGTTTCTGATCTGTCTTTCTTAGTAGTAACCAATCACTGATCTCTGGGTCATACTGCCCCCAGCCAATGACTGCCCTCTCCTTAAGCCCCGCCTCTGGCAGCCATCCTCAGATTTTTACCGCACATTCAAGTGTTGGGAGTCCTCGTGCTTTAGCTATTGAGTTTTTGCTGCGTTTTCGCACTTTTTCAGGAGATTTTCTAATTTTTTTCGGTTTAATCGAGCCTCAAGCTCCACCGCTTCTACTTCCGATAACAGGGACCCATTTCGGAATTCTTCTACTCTCCTCAAGGCTGAGGTTTTCGTCGAGTTTACGCTTCTTGGAGGATTCCGGAAGATCTGCGGCCTACCTCAACGGACATGGCCCAGGACAAGGGAAGCTCTACGCCCAGATCCAAGCTGTTCAGGTGCTGCCCTGGATGCGGATTACAAAATGTTTTCAAGGAGGACGAGCATTCGCAATGTCTCTACTGCCTTCATGAGGACAAGCACAAGTGGAGAAGGACTGTGCGTTCTGCAAGAACCTTTCGGAACGGACCAAACTAGATCATCGTTCCAGGCTCGCCGCCTGGCTGGAGAAGGGCACAGCAGGTGAGAAGGCAAAGAAAAAGTCTGAGCGGGCTTCTAAGTCCTGTGAGGGCGCCCTGGCGACGGGGTCCAACAGAAGGCGAAGCACCGCGAGTCCGCGGGCACCGGGAGCGCCAAAAGGTCAGGCTCTTCGGCTGCCAGGCAGGGCGCGACTTCCCCGGCACGTTCAACCATGAGCCAGCGCTCTGGTTTGGGGAAGAGGAAGTCCGAGAACCCGGGTAAGCTGCTGCAGCGGCCCTGGTCGATCTCGAAGGGACCCAAGGGGGAGCGAGGCGCTGACCCTCCCCCCAAGGCGAAGGCCCAGGACGCACCTAAGGTGGTGAGGGATTTGATCCAGCCGGCAAAGGCCTCTATCAAAGTGGTCGCTGCGACCCTGGCGAAGCCGGCTGAGACTATGCCAGTGGAAACGGCCTCTGGGCCCAGAGTATCCCTGCCAACGTGGGGGGAATCCTCTTTCCAGCCCATCGTTAAGACCCTTGTGAAGACCCCGGCGGAAAAAGAGGGGGGGGTGGCCATTACAGACTTGGAATCAGCCTCTGAGGATGATCTGGTGGAAACCAGGAAGGGCCTCAACAAGAGGTTCATAGGCCTCAACGAGAAGTTTGAGAAGGTTCGATCCCAGGGGACGGTTCCCGCTAATGTGATCGAAGATAGCGACGATGGCAACAAAGAGGGCCCAGTGGAGCAGCCATCCCGTCCGTCGCAGCCATTACCCGAGCCCCAGGATAGCTTGGTGGCCATTTTGTTGGTGATCCAATCCTTATGTACTGAGATAAGGACGAGGTTACCATGGACCCCGATGGAGGATCCAGAACCAGGCCCGTCAGGAAAAAAGCGGAGGAGAGTCCACCCCGCTCCTCCCTTCGTGCCCGCGAGGCCTGTGGACCCCTCATCCCCCTCGCCGGACCCTAGAGAGGATACAGCGACGGATACAGTGACGGGGACGGACGACGACGGCGGCGATGACACAACGGACATCCCGTCATCACCCCCCCCCCCTCGGGCTTCTCCACCCGACGAAATTGGCTCCTTTCATGCCATGATAACCAGGGCATCCAAGCTCTTCCAGCTCTGCCCTGAAGAACAGAAAAAGGAAGGGTTTCTTTACCAACGACGAGAGGCCAAGAGGAAGACGGTCCTCGCAGTGCCGTTGCTCAACGACATCTGGGACGAGGGGCTGGCTATCCTCAAGAACCCTTCCACGACACCCGCCAAGAGGGACAGGTACGAGAAGAAGTACCAAGTCCCTGATGCCGGCCCCTTGTGCCTCAGGGCCCAGCCCACGCCGGTCTCTGTCTTCTCGGCAGCGGCCAAGAAGAAAGCAGCGGGTGCGGCGGCTTCAACTTCCACTTCCCTGCCAGACAGCGAGGGCAAGAAGTTGGACTCCATGGGACGACGAGTCATCTTGTCGGTGGCGATGACGATTAAGGGAACCAATGCCTTAGCGATTGTGGCCCGCTACGACAGGGAGCTTTGGTTCAAGATAGCTCCCCTGCTAGACTTCCTACCGGATGACAAGAGGGCGGAGGCCCTACAAATTCTGCAGGAAGGAGTGGTGGCGTCGGATCATGCCATAACGGTGGCAACGGACATTGCCGATACTGGATTTCGCCAACTGGGCAACGTGGTTTGCCTCCGACGACGAGGATGGCTCAAGGCGACAGACTTTCGCCAGGACGTCCAGACCAGAGTGTTGGATATGCCGTTCGACGGCAACAACCTTTTTGGGAAGACGATGGACGAGTCACTCCAGGCCATCAAGACCGACTCGGAGACGGCCCGGGCCCTAGGGGTACTTCAACAACGACGGCCTTTTCGGAGCTCCGGAGGCAGACAGGGTGCCTCCAAGGGATCCAGCGGTGGCTCTTCTACATACCGCCAGGCGGCCCGCTCCTCGTCCCAGGAGGCCTACAGAGGTCGCGGCAAGCAAGGGGGATCCCGCCGTCGTCGTCAAGGAGGCCAAGGCAGCAAGGTCTCCTCCAAGCAAGACTGAACCGGCCGTGGCGTCGGGCCCCCACCGAAGCATCCCGGTGGGAAGCCGGCTGACGAAGTTCGTCAGCATGTGGGAGTCCATCTCACTGACCGTTGGGTGCTGGACACCCTGGCCAACGGGCACTCGCTGGAATTCCAAAAGAAGTGTCCTCGCATTCCTTCCGTGGCCAGGAAGGAGAATCACGTCCCTCAACTGCTGTTGGAGGTAAGGGCGATGCTCATGAAAGGTGCTATCGAGCTCATCCCCAGGAGGCTCCGGGGCTCCGGAGTGTACTCAAGGTACTTCCTCGTCAGAAAGAAGACAGGCGGTTGGCACCCCATCCTGGACCTGCGTCGGTTAAACAAGTACATCATGGCACAGAAATTCAGGATGGTCACCCTCCAGCACGTGCTGGGACAGCTGGAGGAGGGCAACTTCCTATCGTCGTTGGACCTGGAGGATGCTTACTTCCACATCCCCATTCTAAAAGGACACAGAAAGTTTCTCAGGTTCGTGGTTCAGGGACGCCACTACCAATTCAGAGCCCTGCCGTTCGGATTAAAGTCGGCACCCAGCGTATTCACCAAGCGCCTGGCACCAGTGGCGGCGTGGCTGCGCCTGCAGGGGATCCACGTCTACCCCTACCTGGACAACTGGCTAATCCGGGCAAGGACAAGAGAACTCGCCGTCAAACACAATGCGAGAACCGTCCGGCTGCTCACGGAACTGGGATTCACCATCAACAACCCCAAATCCTACCCGGTTCCGTCGCAAGTAGCACTGTTTCTGGGAGCGAAGCTCAATACAGTGGGGCAATTGGCCTCCCCGTCGGAGGAGAGGACGAAGGCCATTCTGGGCAAGGTGCGGCGCCTGCTAGCCACGGACGTGGCCAGGGTGAGGTCCATCAAGTCCCTCTTTGGGATGATGTCCTCATGCATCTACCTTGTACCCCTTTAGAGACTTTGGATGCGTACGCTGCAGGAGTCCCTCGAGGCCCGCTGGTTTCAGGCGACGGGCTGCTTCGAAGACAGGATCCCTCTCGACGAGGAGTTCCGTCGGGCAATCAAATGGTGGTGTACCCATGCGTACCTCACTACAGGCACAAACCCCGGCGTTTCAGGAGACGGTGACGACGGACGCCTCTCTGGAGGGTTGGGGGCCCACACCGGAGATCTCCACGCAAGAGGCCTTTGGCTCCGGGAGGAGAGGTCTCTCCACATTAACATTCTGGAGTTCTGAGCAGTTTTCTGGGCACTCAAGTCGTTCCTTCCGTCCCTCAAGGACAAAGTTGTGAGGATCTTCACCGACAACACCACCACGATGTTCTACATACGGAAGCAGGGAGGCACCAGATCCCCAGCCCTATCCAAGGAGGCCCAGGATCTGTGGCACTGGGCCGTCACCCAGGGGATGTTTCTGGTTCCCTTCCACTTGGCAGGAATATAAAACACCATTGCGACTCACTCAGCAGGGAGCTGCGCTCGTGCCACGAGTGGGAACTACGTCAGGACCAGGTGGATGGACTCTTTCGACGATGGGGCAAACCCCGGATCAACCTTTTCACGACGGCGACGAACTCCAAGTGCCAGAGGTTCGCCAGCAGGTTCCCACAGCCGAGGAGCATGGGCGATGCTTTCTCGTCCCCTTGGGATGGCCTGTTTCTATACGCGTTCCCTCCGTTGCCATTGCTGCTCCGTCTCATCATACAGCTCCAGAAGTCCAGGTGCAGAATGATCCTCGTTGCACCAGCGTGGCCGAGGCAGATCTGGTTCCCGGACCTTCTGGACTTGTCATCGTCCCCACCAGTCAAGCTGCGGCAGACGCGGATCTTCTCTCCAGAGAAGAAGGCGCCATTCTTCATCACAACCCGGAGTCGCTGAACTTGCAGGCTTGGCTCCTGCAGCACTAGAGTTTGGAGGGTACGATATCCCGGCTGACTGCAGAGAGGTTCTTGCAAAAGTCAGGGCATCCTCAACTGTTATGGTCATAAGTGGAAGAGGTTCTCTGTCTGGTGCCGTGCACAGAAGATTAACCCTCTGCGGATTACGGCCCCTCAAGTACTGCCATACCTACTGTCGCTGGCCAAAGCTGGACTGGCTCACGCCTCCATCAAAATACATCTGGCTGCCATCTCCCGATATACCAGGACTACGGGACGGGCGTCCTTGTGGTCTCATCGCCTGGTGAAGGAATTTATGAAGGGACTATTCCGATCGTGCCTGCCGGTGAAGGCTCCTGCCCCGGCGTGGGAGCTTAATGTGGTGCTGACCAGGCTCATGGGGGCCCCATTCGAGCCTATGCATTTGGCGCCTTTGAAGTTCCTGTCATGTAAAACAGCGTTCCTCATGGCCATCACCTCCGCACGACGAGTGGGAGAGATCCAGGCCCTATCTTGCAAGCCTCCATACTTGACTTTTCATGACACGAGGATGGTGCTGAGGACACACCCCTCCTTCATGCCCAAGGTGCCGTCGGACCTCCACCTCAACAAGCCCTTGGTGTTACCAGATTTCTTCCCGTTGCCTTCGATGCTGGCCGAGAGGACTTTGCACTTGCTGGATGTAGCTAGAGCGCTGAAGTTCTACATGGACCGCACAAAGAGTTTTTCGGAAGACATCACAGCTGTTTGTGAACTTTGGGTTTGTGAATCAAGGGAAGGCTCTCTCGAAGATTTCCATTTCCGGATGGCTCTCCGGCTGCATCATGCACTGTCACCGGTTGGCAAACCGACCGCTGCCCGGCCGTCCGAGAGCCCATTCGACCAGAGCGATCGCTGCTACCACGGCGTTCCAGTCTGGTGTGCCCCTGCTGGACATCTGAAGGGCTGCTACGTGGACGTCGACGCACACCTTCACAAGATTCTACTGCGTCGATCGGGACTCCAGGGAGGAGTCCAGGGTCGGCCAAGCAGTGCTGCGCAACCTGTTCGCCTAAGGTGAGCCTGGTGAGGAGGTAAGAATTGCTTAATGTTGAGTTTTGGATGTAATGCTTAATGTTGAGCCTTTGCCACCTCCTGTGGTTGTGCATGTGTGTACTGCTATGTATTCTTTTATTCATGAGCATGTGAATCCATGTCAGACCCCATGCTGGAGAAGGAACAAGTTACTTACCTGTAACTGTTGTTCTCCAGCATGGGCCTGGCATGGATTCACATGCAAACCCTCCCTCCTACCACTCTGCGGCTCTTCACTTGGTCATACTGCCACTTTGCGTGCTACCAAATCTGAGGATGGCTGCCAGAGGTGGGGCTTAGGGAGAGGGCAGTCATTGGCTGTGGGCAGTATGACCCAGAGATCAGTGATTGGTTACTACTAAGAAAGACAGATCAGAAACGAAACTGATACTGATTTTTTCTTTACCGGGGACTCCCAGCCTGACGACGGGGAATATTCATGAGCATGTGAATCCATGCCAGACCCATGCTGGAGAACAACAGTTACAGGTAAGTAACTTGTTCCTTATGGAACAGTCAAGCCAGTTATGAGTGGCAACCTATGCAAGACGATCTTGCCGCAGTGTTTGACAGGCAACTCATCAGTTCAGTAATGATTTGCCTACATTCGTCCATCAATTTAGCAAAGGAGAAAAGCATTTTTGCTCTTTTTTCCTGTGATTAGATGGTTAACATGTTCCACTTGACACTAATAGGATTCGAGCAAAATTGAAATGATTTGTGTTAAAGAAACACTTAAACATTTATTTTATTTCAAAACACAACTAATATGTTATGTTGATTTCATCCTCAATGAACCAGGGGGAGTTGGAACTTTAACCCCAAATATGTTGACACCGTATGGCGCAGCCGTGTGACACTGTATGGAGCAACAGTGGGTGGTGTCAACAGCAGCCGGAGAGCTTTGCCACCCTCCACGGCAAGAAAGTATATGGGCCCTGGCACTTATTTTCTTATAAACTAAGCATTGCCGGCCACTGATGTCCTCTGCAATTGTTCCTCAACGTTGTTGAAAGGCCAGATTGCTCTTTGTTTTCCCCCTTTAATTTTGGCTAAAAGTTAGAGAAGTCAGCTTGCCAAAGTGTACCTATATATGTGGCCTTTCCAATCTGTGTAGGGATACCAAGTTGTTGGGCTTGCTGTTGCCTGCTTGCAGAGCGGTCATCCAACTAAGACCCTGATTGCATAAATAACCCCGGCCACCCCTTTCATCCCTCTGGTCCCTTTGCCCCCATCCAGACCCATACCTGGAAAATACACACATCGTAATACTAATTTGCTGATTTATACAGTCCTTCATGCCAGTTTTCCCAAACTTCTATGCACATAATTTGTGTCACTATTATTACCCACTCATGATAATCAATGTATTGACCTCTGGAGGGTGAGTGTGTAGATTGCCAAACCATTGTGCTGCACTCATAAGGCTCAGCATTGCTTTGTTTTTGGGGGGCGTGCACGTTGCCATTGACCTGTTCCCCTGGAGGCATCAGATCTATCTCTTTGGCACCAATTGTTCTCCCTCCCTGGCACCCAATGGTTCTTCATTAGAAGAAATGGAACTTTAAAGCGTGGACACACTGCAATTTGACATATCTAAGCCCGCTGTACATTCCTAGATAGTAACAGTTGTAATTGTAATGGGTTATTTATAACGTGCTTAATACCCAGAGAATTCTAAGCACAGACCCAGGGATCAATCCTGCGTTGCTCCGCGTCGTCTTGCTTCCAAGACGAGCTTGTTGCCCCTGAGCTATCTTCCCGAGACCAGTTGAAAGAAACAGAGCAAAAGAAGGAAAAGGCTCCCATTGAATATTACTTTCCACTGAAAGGATTGAATGAATGCATCTTGAACTGAATTGAGCACCCTTCAATAAGCCACATGTGCCGATTTCTAATCAGCGGGCACATGAAACAGTCCTTTGATGCAACCATCAATGCCGTCATATAGTGCAGGATGTGTGATGAGGCATCTAGCTTAACTTAACAGTGAAAAGAAATGCAGTGTGCCAGTGTTAAAAGCCACCTTTAACTTGCCAGCCATTCGGAGAAGGCTGCATTTTTTATTATAATTTGTTATTTATAACACGCTTAATATCTAGAGGTTTCAAATACGTTGCCCCTGAGCTACCCTCCCGAGTCCCTCCATTCATATGTGATGTTATGTTAAAGGTTCATACACCGCGCCCAATGTTGCCACCTACATGGGGCCTCATTACGAGTTTGGAGGCAGCCATGCTTGGGCAGTGGTCCCTGAATGGGGAAATACCAGGCCATTACGACTTTGGAGGGCCCGGTATTTCCCCATTCAGGGAACTCGGACCCGTTGTTAGCATGCTTGTCCCCTCGCGGGAACCGCAAAGGACGTCTGGTCTGAGCGGGTCCAGCGAGGGAACCTCGTAATGAGGCGGTACGGGGTTATCGGCACCGGCACCTTTACTGGCGTCGTTAACCCCTTACCGCCTCACTTGTAATGAGGCCCATGGTCTCTTGGGTGAAATGCTCATCATTTACGAGGACAGTATTCTCCACTCATCGGAAAGGCCTCATATTATGATATCAATGTTGACAAAAGAGATTGGGCCTCATTCCGAGTATGGCGGTAAGGGATAGCGGCCACCGGTAACGAGACCGGTGGCGGTGATCCCTTACCGCCATACTCCGAGTTCCCTTTGCGCCCTCGCCCTTAACGCCTGCTTTGAGCAGGTGTTAAAGTCGAGGGCGCAAAGGGGCCTCCAAGCCAATAACGGTGACCGTAATGAACGGTCACCGTTATTTGCATCTTCCCCATTCCCATTGAGCCCCATGGGGGCTCATTTGGGAATGGGGAAGAGCCTTGGTGAATGGGGAATTACCGCCCCGCCAACCTTGGAATGGGGCGGTAATTCCGCCATCCACCAAGGCGCTGCCGGTCCGGGTACGGCGTCAACCAATGCGTTAATAGCGCCATTGGTAGCGCCGTACTCGGAATGAGGCCCATTCTCTCCATCGCGGCATGGTTGAAATCAAACTCTGTGGAAAGTACTACTCATGTGTTGAGACTGATCTAGTAATGTAACTGCCCAAGCAAGCATGTTTATCAAGGTTCTGCATTGGGGGGGGGACTTCTAAACAACATGCAAACAAAGATGTAGGTAGGCATCAGGTTACTGAACATGAAGTGAGACTGTCGGTTTCTCCAGCAATTTCCTTCTAAAATCCATGCTATTCCACCGAAATCGCAAAATGGTCCATTTTTATGAGCCCTTGCATATAGAGGCTGCTGTCAAATCCGTTTTCAGTTGCATTTTTCTCTTAAATCGGGTGACAAAAGCTTGCTGTGACTAACGCAGTCACTGCAAATTGTGTTCTCACAGCAGCAAAATCAAGGTAGTCGGCTCTCGTGGGGAAGTCCTGCAAACATACACACTTATTTTCCTTCTAGAAAGGACATGTTCTGACAGCACAGGATGCTAGTTATTAGTAGCCTCCTGATGCAGTGTGTACTGCTCCGGAGTGGTCATCACTTTCGGTCCTCTGGTCATGTTTATCCTAGGAGTATTTGCTCATAGAAGGCAATAGACTCTGGCTGCTTCTGCTCCATGACGGAGCACTAGCCTTATAAGGGTGGCTTCTTTGTTTCTTTGGTTCATCTTCTTTGTGACTTTCTCTTATGATATGATATGATATTTTATTTGTATAGCGCCTATACACAATGTGTTTCAAAGCTCTTCAAGGAGGGGAGGGAACAAGGGAGAAGGAAACAATGTACATTCTTACAGTCCTTGATACATTCAGAATGTGAAAGACAAACATCAACTATCATAAACAGCCTATACAGCCATTATAGATAGTGAAAGTGCTTGGACAAAGAGGAGGGCGGGCGAGTGAGACAGACAAGCAGCTACATTACTATGCCTGATGGCAATTGAGGTAGTACCAGAAAGTAAACAGGGAGAAGGAGAAGAACAGAACAGGTAGCTATTTTACTAGGTCTGACGAACATTCAGACAGTGCTGGAGGGGGGGGACATAAGAGGAAGGGGGGAGACAAACAAGCTCCAATCAAATAGGTCAAGGATTTAACTGAAAGTGTAAGTGCAAAATGACAATGGTAAGGAGGGGAGGAGGGGAGGGCAAGAGGATGAGACAGATAGGTGGCTACATTACTATGCCTAGCGGCAATTGAGGTAGTGCCGGAAGGTTAACAGGAGGAGGGAAAGGTAGGGGGGATTTGAATGAGGGAGAGGGAGAGGAAACAAACAAGCAAGCTATTTTACTAGGTCTGACGACAATTCAGGGGAAGGGGAGGATGGAAACACAAAGGTGGGGGGCACAGACAAGAGGTTAATAAACAGATCAGGTGATATATTTGCAAAACATAAGTGCTAGAGGAGGGAACAAGAGGGGGGGAAGACGGAAAGGAAGGGGTTTGTCGGGGGAGAAGAACACAGCATAGAGAGGTAACTGAGCAGGGGGATGAAAATGCCAGAAGGTGAAGAGAAGGTCAGGGCCAACCAGGGGGGTGGGGGGGAACACAGTGCAGAACAATGGGCAGCGGGGGGTGGAGGGGAAAGTATGAAATTGAGGGGGGGGGGCTTGCATCAGCATCCCTCCTTGTACTCTTTTGAGACTTCATCATGGCATTTGTGTAAAGGTGCCGTGTTCCAAATAGTGATGCTGGGGCTTCTCTTCTTGGCACCATCGAGAGGCAATTTGATCCAGCCCACTGGACCCAGGCTCAACTCTAGTTTTCTCAGGCTTTGCCTCTGTTTAAAGCTCCACAACAGCTTTTTTCTCCAGAGCCGCTGCCTCCTCAACTGTGGGTGCAGATTTGTTCACCGGTGTTTGGGAGGTGGCAGCTTCTTTCTCACTGCAGTCGTCAGTTGTCCCAGTTCCTGTTCGGTTACCTGTTGAATCTAAGGGAGTATGGCGGCCAGCTGCAGTCAGCAGTGACTAGTCTCCATTACTATTGAAGGGGTTTTCATCTCAGCTGGTTAAGTGAATCATGTTACTATGAAATTAATCGCAATTAAATTGTGACAGCTGTAAACGCAAAGGCAAGCATGGATGGAATGCGCACCCTGTGCTAAAAGCAAGACATTGACATTGGTTACCTACGGGTTAGGACGAAATTTCCGAATTAAAATTACTGACCCCACCAAAAGTTCTAACTACCAAAAGTTTGAACTTTTCGTGGTATGTGTTTAGGTGGGGTTGGTATGAAAAAGAAATGACATAAAAGGCTGCAGGGCTGGGGGTGTGTCCCCAGCAACACCCCACTCACTACAGTGATCAGAGGTTGTGGGGGACACCCCACCAGCCCCCCCGCCAGAACAAAAAAACTAAATCAAACGGGGGCTGCAGGCATGTCCCCGGCAACATTCCTTCCACTCACTATACTACACAGTATAGTGAGCGGGGATTGCGGGGGACACCCCTGCATGTTTGCATGGGAAATGTACAAACATTTTGTATTCCTGCATTTCCCATGCAAACATTTCAGTTGTGGGAAAATCGGCTGCAGCAATTTCACGCAGATCCGTTACCTACACATTGGCAGGTTGGATAACGAGACATTCCGGTGCTATTTATGTCTTTCAGGCCCACCTCATATGTCTTTTGGGCCCACCTCCTATGTCTTTTGGGCCTACCTCCCTTATTGTAATTTGTGAAATAACTGCTCCCCTCTCTGTCTTCTTGCCCTTCCTACTTAAGGGTTTCAAGGGATGAAGACAATGAACCCCTACTTGCAATTGGCCAAGGTGACACTGCAGCTCAGTCGCTATTTTTCCTACATCGGGAACACTTGGTACCACCAGACTGTGGCACCTCACCCCCTGCCTGGATGAAACTGAGGGGTCGACATATTACATGTGGGTCAATAAGCTAAGCCATTACATTATTTAACACGAAACAGGCTCCCTCATCAAGCAAAACATGCAGTACAAAACAAGCACTATTTGGTCTAACCTCAGGTCTCTAGTACTCATTCCAATAAATTGACAGCATAAGCAACCTATTCCAACTAAGACAAATGGAGAATGTTCTCCCTTCAGGGAATCATACTGCGGAACACATGCAAAAGGATAGGAAAAACACATTACTAAGGCAGATGTGTTTTCATTCACATACCCATTACCTTTCAATATAGCATCACATCATCATATGCCCATAAGCATTAATTCAGCCATCTTCAAAATTGTTCTTTCATCTCCCCTGCAGCTTACCCTTACTCATTCATCGACCCACATAATCATTAATTCGTACATCCTCCCTCATCTCATTCATCAGTCCTCCCCTTCATATTCATTCACCCACCCAGTTTGCAACCTCTGTCCATTACTTCTGTTTTATCTTTGACATATTCCCCCATCTGCCCAAGAGTGCCTGTGCCTATGAATTCAGCACATGTTTTCACCATAGAACATCCAGAGCTATTGGCTTTGTCAATGTGTGTTTTCCAAGAGAACCACTGTTGGAACCGACATACTCGTCCGACAGCCTTTTCGGCAAATATATGGTTTTATATTTATTTGCATTAAGCATGCTGGTAGCCACAAAGGGTTCGTAGTGCAAGGTGAAATAATTTGAGCCAGAATAGGATGACATTTGGAGAGTTAGTGGTAAGGTATTTGTACAGCAAGCAAGACCCAAAGCCATTGTTTGTTGCCACTGAATGTCACCAATCTTTCTGGTACGCAGAATGGACAAAAGGACATATTGGATATTGGTGAAAAAGGTTTGGTTATCAAAGATTTTTTTTAATGTAGCTAGATTTGACTCTAGCCCTGCCCGACCACAATCTCCTTCCGAATCTGGGCACGCCAACCAAATAAATGACTTCTTCCCTGAAAAGCAAAGTTAAATCTAAGCGTCACCCACAAATGGCTGGATGTAGAATGCAGTGTCCTACCAGGTTTGTAGGAAGCAATTCTAGACTTTGCCGAATAAGCTCCCATGGGAAAAAGTAGGTACTCTAAAGAGGATTCTTACTAACATGTGCTGCCGTAGACATGATAAAATCTACTCAAATGGCACCCCAGTCGTGGTTTATGAGACGCCATTAGACACTTGACTCGGACAGGTAAAATGTGAATGTACTTGGAATGCTTGACGGAGTGTTCTGTGGATTGCAGGTCTTTACTTTCATTTCAGCATTAATGCATTTTGATGTAGTGACAACGCCTATTTACATGTGAATGATTGGCAGGTATTGTCCCTATCCAAAGATGTGATTGGACTTCCATGGTATGAAGTCTGTTCTGCCCCAGGCAGCCGGGATACCATATCTGTGCTTTATAGCCCATTTATCATTGCATACTGTAGAAAAAAACTCACGCCATTTGCAGACACTCCAGAACCAGCGACATCCCTGAGGATTTCTTGGGACCACAAAAGAACCGACGATTGATTGGTGTAGTAGTATTTTGAATGTATCCTGTCTCACAGAGGAGATGTGGAATGGTGGTTAAGTTGCTGGGCAAAACAAGAAGTGTTCCAAGCAGGCAAAAAGTCAATACGGAGTGGTAGAAAAATAAACTGATATCTACATCTGTAGACTTGGGCGTGGTGGCCCAGTACTCATCTCATGCAGTGAGGTTTACTTTGACCCAATTCACTGTGTGCACTGCTGTGCTTATCTACAGGTCAAACTTATAATCCAGTCTAACAGATTTCAAACTGTTATACAGCGATAGGGAGGTGATATCGTGGAAGAATTTGTTGAATACGAATTCGACACACATTTCTTTAATCGAATTTGGCCAAAAATATGTGTGTGTGTGTGTGTGATGTGGGTGTGTGTGAGGGGGGCTCGGGGGCCGGGGTAATCATGATAATTAAGATGGGGAAGTGGGAGGACTGCAAGCGGAGGCGGGGTGGCTCCCCTAAATTTATTTGCACAAAATTGAATGAAATAAAAAATACAATCGAAAATCGTATTCGTTTGAATTGTTTTCGATGTAATCACATAGAACCGCTATATATATTGTTTGTGGAACAATTATAATATGACTACATCCATTTCCTGTTTATTTCTGATTGGGCCAAAGCACAACAAGAGGGCTTCAGTGTTTAGATGGTCTGTTTTCTCATGTAGTGTAGGGTGTTGTGCTGCAGGGTCCGCACGTACGTGTTGGTTCTCTGGACGCTGGGCTTTTGGAAGGCATTGGGCTTGTTGCCTAGCAACGGCAGGCACATTCGCACCTTACAGTTATGAATGCCTGGCCGCACAGAGATGATGTCCTTTGAACCTTTCTCTGGAGAACCAGATGAAAAGCCATGCTGGGCTGCCTGCGGACTTTGCTCGTTTACTGGACAGCTGGAGTGTGCAATGTGGTAGCAGATGAGAGCTGCGCTCAAGTGGAATATTCTAGAACGCGTAAGTGGAATATTCTAGTTTACAGATTGACAGATTGGACCACATCTCCACAAACGTCACACAACAAAGGGGTCCCATAAGGGCACTGCAATGAGTCAATGACACATGGTACAGAACTAGAAAGTGCATTACACGTAAACTGATGTGGTTTCTACTTTAGAAGGTACATCTGTGATTGCTGTGTGAATGAAACCTCAGGCATTTCACCATTACAGTCATTGGTACTGGTGTAACATAACCTCTTACACCTATACTCACGCAGCAGCTACTCCAGAACGAGCACATTACACTATCGCTGCTATCAAGGCAAACTTTTGCCCTTAAATTTTACTGAATCTTTAGAAACTAAATCCACACATAACCATGCAAAACACCTTATTTTGGCAGACTGTATAAAATGTATATGCTCCTTTCTGATTCATCTTCCACTATACTCTACGGATGTTATTTTTTTAAATCTGGAGACCTGCTGAGGTGCCCATTATTTTAGTCAAATCCATTAAGGCAGCTCGAGTGTCTATTGTGTTTGATAAATTGTATCTGCACAACATATTTACATTCCCATTAAAAGTGGCATTTACTCCTTCTCTACAATGGTTCAGGGATACCCCCTGCTCACCTCGTCACCAAAAAATCTATTCATTTTACAAAACGTGCAAAGACATTTAGCTTTATCATCACAATAGGGTTTTGTGAACCCAGAAATAGATCCTTCGATAATCAACCAAATATTGTACTACTGCAGCTTTAGATCCAATTAAGGGCCTGACTCAGAGAAGTGTTTTATAATGCCACAATCCCATAGGAAAATGATCTGTGAATCAGGCACTTTATGTCTAATTCAAAGGAGGTAATATCTATTTGGTATTTGGCATAGTTCAGCTGACATATCCACCCTGTACAATAAATCTGCTATTATTCATAGCATGAAACATGAAATAAAGTACATAATATGAATAGTGTCAAGAATGGAATTGGTTTAGCAGTATTTGCTCATCTGCTCATTGTTCTGCATCTCCTAATCCTTGAAGTCCTTGAAGAAATAATGTTGGCGAACCAAAGATACGCATATCCTGCACATTTCTTTTTTTTGTTTGTTTTAGACATCTGCATATCAATAAATCTTTCTTGCACAACTTGTCATGTGGACGCATGGCAACACTGCTGCCCTGCATGTTAGGCTCAATTTATCTTAATAATGTGTCAAATTGTAGGTCTGTCTTATTAAATGTTTAATTATCAAGTTGCAAATTTCCACTCAGACTCCCTGAACTAATGGTGATAGTCCTTTCACTATGTAATCAGGTTTCCGTCAAGTGTGTGTTCTCAGTATTCTTCACAACATATGTTGTGCCACTTCCTGGAACAGAAGATTGACATGATAGTTATTGATCTGTTTGTCTGCTACCATCTGGCAGTAGTGCCATCTGCTTCTTAGGTGGTAATCGTGCCCTTCTTAAATGATACTTAGAATTTCTGGAAACATAAAATATGTAAACTGTGCAAAGATAAAGACACATTTATTTTAAATGTTATGATAATACAACAAAGCAAACTGTGCTGTGCACCACCCTTAATTGATGCAAATTAAAAGGTGCAAATGTCTTGTGCAATTTTCTACAAATATAAGTTGTGATTTAATTTTTTAAACACTTATCACCATGATAATGCATATCAACATTACGTTTGACCCACCATTTTCTCAATGTGCCGGTTTTAAATTCCAGTCATTGTGATTGTTAGTGATGACTCAATTGTATGATTTTATAGTATATAACATACGCTTTATTAAGGAACACGGAACACACAATCTAATAAGTCAGCCATGGATCCAGTTTAGATGGTGCTGTCTAGGAGAATTGTATTTGTACGCTCACACTTCAGTCATGTCACCATTCCACAGAAGTGAGATAAGTGGGTCTGTCTAATTTCAGGTCCTTGGGCAATCCGCAGTGTATTTTACAAAATATTTACTTGTTACCATCAAAGTGATGTACATACAAGCATTCTAATTCTGTGGAACCAGGGCTCATACTTCATTAAAGTGTTGCTGAGAAAGCTAGTGACACTCTAGCCGGCTGTCATGTTCATAACTGCTTAGTGCTAGCAAGAGATCATGAAGTTGATGTGTTTCATCTGGTTGTCGTCAGTCTCAATTCTTCAATCATACTTAAAATATAATGTTCTTGCCTATTTTCTTTTCTAGATTTGTTGATCCAATTTTAGCATCTTACAAACATGCCAAATATGCTGCATGTTTTTTCTTGTACATGATATTCTATTTCCTGGAAACACAAGGACGTCTATTTGATAGATTATTCAGTGTTCCTAAAACAGTGCATTCAATTCCCAGTAATAAAAACAATGTAGTGTTTCCTGCAAGTGCTTTTTTATACCATATCATTTTTGGAAGACCTAGGGCTGGGAATCTGCCAGCTTGTATTTGGTATCCGGTTCCCAACATGACTGCCTCCTTTCAGTAAGATGTGTAATTTCTTTGGTTGTAATTCCCGGGGTGTTGTATGTTAACTTCAAAGTTTTGCTGCAGTTTTGGAGATAGGCTAAAGTAGGGGTTGGGTCATAGAGTGTGACATAGTGAGTTTGTATTTTAGGGCCAATTCTTATGGCATGAGCATCCCCATACATTGATTTATTGGATCTACGTGATCCGACCGCAGCTGATTTTACCACGGCCGGAAAGTTTGCATGATAAATGATCGAACCACCAAAAGTTTGCACATTTCCCATGTGAACACATGTTGAAACCCCTACATATCTTCACCCCACCCACACCCACCGACAACACACCCTCCATCCACACTCTCAACACACCCCCCACCCACATCCCCAACATATACAAACCCTACTTACCTTTGTCTTCACGCTGAGGCCCTGCAGCACCAGTTCCCTTTCACTTCCATGATCGGGAACCAGCGATGCAGGATCCTTTTTCTTTTTTTTTTTTTACGGGGGGTGCAGGGGTTTCCCCCGCAACCCCCGCTCATTATACTGTATTGTATAGTGAACGGGATTGCGGGGGAGACACCCGCACCCCCATTTGTTTTTGTTAATACTTACCTACAATGCTACTACCAAAGGTTCGAACTTTTGGTGTTCGAACCTTTGGTGGTAGCATTTTTAGGACTTTTTGTACATGTGTCCGTTTGGATACGGTCAAATCGTACAATACTGATTTATTTTGTGCTGCTCCTCTGCTGTGTAGTTTCGTGCTGGAGCAAATTGCATGCTGATTTCACCATTGAGGAATGTCTGGGAGTAATGTCTGGGAACGCAATAAATCCAAACAAAACTAATGAGGAACCACACTGAGAACACATGTTAGAATGCAGTGATGAATTTAAGAATCCCACTAACCAAATTCACCCGACTGGCATGACCATAAGAGAACATGTCATCCATCCAAATATAACCAGTCACACTACCTTGTCAACATTCCATGGTGGTTCAAATTACCACCATATATGGCCAAACCTTTGCTACACAGAAGATGGAGAGTAGGGGTGGTGGAAACCAGAATATCTGTTTGGCATGGAAACTGGCAAGCTGGTAGCTTGAAATGGAAAAAGCACAAGCTGTTAATTTAAGTGACATTTTGCCATTTAAACCAATGTGACCAGAGGTTTTGTAATAAATCGGCCAATTCTGAATTGCCTATCAAATCATGTCCTTTCATTCTGTTTTGGTGTGCAGTAATCATCCTTTTGTTCCTGATCTGCCCAGTATAGCTGCTCTATTCCCAGTACAGCACCACACAAGCTGTACCTCCCTGTGACTGTTTCCTCTATCCCCTTGCACCTCTCGTCAACCCCCCCCCCCCCCCCCATAATCTGGACATATGCATAGCTCCATCCCCTTCAGGCTCACCCTATTATCCGAAGAAACCGAAAAAAGAAGAAGAAACTTAGACCGTTGTGATCCTGACCCTCACATCATTATGTGTTCATGTATGTTTCAGGTGTTTTTCAAAAGTCATTCAGGCTTGCTTCAAACAAGGAAGCCCAAATTCCCTTAGAACGAGAACCAAAACATGTGCAAAATGCTAAATTGGAGTGAGTTATGATTCAGGCAGAGACAACCAGGCAAGATTTGTTTTTGTTCCTATAGTCTCTAGGCAGCAAGTATTGATATTCTAATATGGGGCAGTGGAGTAAGGATATTCTGCTGCAGCGAATGACCTCCACCTGCATACCACTCCTCACTGTGCCACACCACCACTTCCACACCCGTACTCCTCTACACCTCCACCCCCCAACCACTACACCCCCACTCCACACACTATGACCCCACACTTCAAAACTGCTACACCACACAACCATTGGACACCACCTCAGCACCCATAGATTCCTAACCACCACACCACTTCAATACACTACCTATACATCACCCCTACCCTTCTATGCCCTACAACACCACACCACATTCCTACAGCTCCACATCCCTGCACACATCTACACTATTACATATCTGGACATCACCACTATACTCTGCCACACCCCCATGCTCTTACATGTATACACCACCCCACCATGCCGCACCTCACTACCATGTCCCCCGCACCTCCATGCCTGCACACCGCTACACCCTCTCTCCACACCATTTCACACCACCACTCTAAATAAGCACCACCCTGAAACACCTCACCACCATCCCAAACCACCACACCACTCCAGGCCATGACACCACCACTCCACACCCCCATTGCACTTCATACCACCACTCCTAAATGTAAACTACAATTAACAACTGCAAACAGAAACCTATTGGCTTAGCCGGTGCTCGCTTTTTATTGCAAGGTGAACGCATATACAACTTAAAGTATTAAAGTATCACAAGTTTTCAGACAAATGTTGGTTTCACCCTTTGAGTGCCCTTAGGATTGATGGGTTTTAATATATTATAGGGCTGCATTTCCTGCCCTATAGTTGAGAGAAAACCTATGTGCATTGCATTTACACAGAATTCTATTGCTACGCCACCTCAACACCATCCCTATACTGATACACCTCTATTAGGATATTCTGCAATCCATGAAAACATTGCAGACAAAATTCCAACCAGGTGAAAAATGCCTCCGAAAATCCCACCTGAAAAAAGTTTCCTTGACCCAAAAAAGTTAATTAGGAAGCTCATGATTATTGAGTACCCTGTCATCCTGACAACACAAGAGAGCACGAAAGCAGCAACACATAGAGAAGACAGTTGTAGTATGACAAAAGGTAATTAGATATTAACAGGCCTGGGTTTCAATGGGTGTGGGTAGTTAAGGGTATACATATAATGAAGTGTCTTGTATTAAATGGGGAAAAATTGTTTTCCGCCAATTTTTGGAAAAGGAAGCATTAGGGGGATTCCTCTTAGCACTTTGTTCAGGACATGAGATCACACATCACTGCAGGAAAACAGTCTCATACAAACTTTCACTGGCTCACTTAGTGGTAAGTCTTGGCCGAGCAGTCAAGTTCAACTTCCAGGAGGGCAAGTGAACAGGCACAAATACAGTGTAACCAACCCTTAGTTAGAATAGCGGTTGGTCCACACAGAGATACTATAGATGTACTCTTTATCTAGGTTTTACAGGGAACACTCCATCTAGGCTTTAGATGCAAAAGGTTACGTGATCAGGTTATGAAAAACCATATGGTATGGGGAAGAATGTAATAGATGTGAGAGTACGAATAAAACACGGAAATATAAGATATTATGGAGCGGGCATGGCTTTGAGGACACAAGGAGTGGTTACGAGGGGTAAATCCCAAAAACCTGCGGGGTGGGGTAGAAGGTGATTGTCTATCTTCAACAAGAAATAATTAGATATTTTCAACATGTTCAACATTTTGACAACTTTTTTTTATCAACATTTTATCTATAGGAAAATATTGTTGGCAGCTTTTCATTCAGACTGCAGTGCGGGCTGTGCTTGCTGTGGGAGGAAGATGTAGAGGTGCATGAAGACGCCGGACTGTTGCGAGTCCTGACGGGGTCTGTGCCTCTACAATCCCAAACTGCAGAGGTCACACAGCGGGAAGAATGGAGAGGAAATGCCTACTCCAGAAGAACGTGATTTTCAGCGATTGCACAGCAGGAGTGGTGTGAGTAGTTGAGAGGTCTCGGGTGGCATGGTCCACCGTAGACTCTCATGAATCAGGATGACTCCAAAGCAGCATGGCAGATGCAGTGGTGACCAAAGAGAGAGGGTACGCCTGGTCGGGAAAAACCATGGGGCCCACAGTCCTGCAAACATGGGGAGGAGCACCTGGAAGCGACTTACCCAGTGAGTCTGGGACATGCAAGTGATCTGGGTGCTCCGGGGCAGGCTGCGTGACAGCACAGGCAGAATCACTTGCGAGCAAGTCAATCTCAGATTGATGAGCATTATGAATACCGAACTGTTGCTAACTTACAAAAGCAAGCTAATAAGCATTATGAATACCGAGATACTGCTGTAAACATACAAAAGGAAGCTAATAAGTACTACGAATACCGAACTATTGCTAATTTACAAAAGCAAGCTAAGAAGCACTGCGAATACCGAACTACTAAAAACGTACAAAACTGGCTGATGTTAAATCAAATAGAGTCTAGAACTGAGTATGTGAACTTGGGCAAACACCAACATCCAAGTGGGGAGGCCTTATCAGGATCGCAGGCACACCACCAATACCCAAGCCAAGAGAACTTACAGAACAGGCAATATCAGAGGGGTATGTTGGAAAGGTGCAGGGTTGTCAAGGTTGTAACTCAGGTTTTGGGACAGCTATCATTGTAGTTGATATATACTCACAGTACTACAGCCAAGGCAGAAGCAGAACAATATTTTATCCTGACTATTATCTCATTGTTGAAGGGAAAGAAAAGCGGCAAACAGGCTTCCCTTCGGGGATAAGCTATCCAGAGGCAGATGGGCATCGTTTGTAGACCAGTCTTAATAAAGATCAATGTGAATGTCCTATTCCCTGACAGCTGCTACCATTTCGATATCAAAGGAGACTATTGCATTTGTTATTGTACTGTGAAAGTTATGTTTTGGTTCTGAAGAAGTAGATGGCCAGGTGTATACCCTTAGGGCAAGTAGTGATTGCCCAGAAGAAATCTGGTGAAAGAGTAAACCAGGTAGTAGAAGGTGCAAGTGCTAAAGAGTGGTACTATTAGAAGTCAACATTGTCAGTTGTGACATTTGGAGAAGAATTGTGAAAGCTGATTGAAGAAAAGTTACAATTCTTTTCACTGTTATTTTTGAAGCAGGCCATCTTGACCACGCTATTTGTTGTTGCCAGAAATGTGAAAGCATTCTTATTTAGGGAGGAGTGAGAGCTTATAACTGTTTCAAGATACTTTCGGAGAATTCTAAGTGAAAGCTTATGATTTTGTCAAGCTATTTTATTGAAGCAAAAAAACTTTGTAGTAAATTTGGTTTCCTTGTTATTTTCCTTTGAACTGTGAAGAAAACCCTTGTTTAGATCTGGAGAAGGGAAGTTAGCCCAGCCCACAAAAAGAGACATTGATCAAACTGTGAAGTTCGTTGAATTAGGTTGCCACATAATACATTTTTGCTTTGATTGTTGTATAAGTGTGAAGGTTAGATATCCCGTGGTTAGACTGTTCCCTTTAGTTACCTTTAGGCAGGGAAATCCCCTTTAGGGTAGGGATATTGAGGTGTTCATTCAACCTGCTTTATATAATAAAATGGCAAACGTTTAAAACTCTTTAGAAAGTTGTCCGCCTCACATTTCTGACCCCTTACATGTAGCTGTGTATTGTCAGCCTATTGGTGGATGTGGATGTTGTGTGTGGCTAGGAGGGCTTGGAGCAGCTCCATGTACAGATTAAAGATCACTGGGGAGAGGATGGAACCCTGCGGGATTCCACAGGTAATGGGTAGCATTGACAATCTGAGGAGTCGATCTGAACAAACTGCTGGTGGTTGCCGATGTAGGACTTGAACCAGCGTACGAAAAGATTGCTGATCTCCATGCACCAATGTAGGTTTTCTGTGAGTGCTGTGAGAAACCTGAAGGTGTCTCACTTACTAGTTCCCGGGGATCTGACATCCAGGTGGCCACGATGCGGTCATCACTATTATATCCAGTTGCTGGGGGTGGACCAGTGGGGGAGGATCACATGAAGGAGGGGTCTTTGGGGAGTGGCAGTTGGACACTGATTGGCGAGACATGGTAACCCCTTCCCTATAACACCTTTTGCCCATCCTACCCTGTAGGATATCTGGAAACTCTACCCCCCCCATTTTTTCAACATGAACACTTTCCTACACTATGACAAATAATGGACTAACACCAGAGCTGTTTACCGGCATGTCCCAATGCAAGAGTCATGCAAAGTCGGCCAATTGACAACAACTACACACACCTGATGACCCTTTCTCTTCCCCACAGGGATAAAAGGCAATGCACGAAAGTACATGGAGAGCAAGGCCAACCACACAAGGCAGCAGCTAGTGTGAACCAGCAGTTTAAACCAAGACAAAAGGCTGGTGAGACCAGAAAGGGCAACAAGGAGAGAAGTGCCCTTGTCGTTTATAAACCCGACCCGCAACTATGCAAAAGGAATCATAGCACCAGGATATACAGCTGGTGTGTGGCGTGGCGGATGTCAATGGTGCATGGGAGCCTACCACACTGACAGCTGTAACATATTCTGGTGATTCAAAATGAATACCGACAACCCTCCACTACCAGTGGCCTACTGCTCAGGTGGGGAGGCATGCTCGCTACCATGGTACCGTCCTTGACTCCAGAGACAAGAAACGCCAAAGAGTTCAGCACAGCCGGTGAGTCAGAGAGAGCTCATAGTAAGCCGGACTGTGTTGTGCTGAAGGTTGCAATCGGCAACATATTGTGAACGCAAGGACTAATGAACAAAGGATTTGAGTGTGTTTTGAACTTTAAAGACAGCCTAGATAAGGACCAGATGCAGAGTGGTCTGGCACCACATGGGCGTTCATTCGAAAGACTCTGACCGGGACCTGTTTGTTAAAACTACCGAAACCAGAAGGCCATAGGAGAGTCACAAGGGGAAGGTAAAAGTGGTCATACAGGGGTCTAGCAAAATCCTCTACAGTCAAAAGTCGTTGACCGACAAACCATTGGAAAACTAAGGGGAGAGAATCCACATAGTGAGAAAATAGAAGGAGCTGTAAGATTGGCAACAGAGACCCCAATGGAGGGATGCCTGCAGAACAGGATGAAGTATGATGCCCAATGAATATTGTGTTGACAAAGTGTGAACCCGACAGAGGAATGTCCACAGTGGATTGTTTACAAAGACATTAAGACTTATGAAAGCGAAAGGTGAAAATATCTTTGAATACAAGTCATAGTGAACCCGACAGAGGGAGGCTGACATTCGAGAGGGGGCTGACCCCGGAATAGGGGTACCCAGGGTTGAAGATTCATTACCCCAACTGGGAGGCAAACAGTCGAGAAGGGTCTGAGCCCAAAAGAGGGGGATCTGGAGAGAAAAGCCATCACTCATCAACATGTGAATGTACCGGATGAAGTTGTTATAGATGCAAGCCACAGTGAACCCGATGGAGGGAGGCTGAGATTCGAGAGGGGTCTGAGCCCGGAAGAGGGGGACACAGGGATGAAGACTTGTCACTCAATGGCAATCAGAAAAGACCTTTTTGTTTATTATTTTGAACTTACCAGGCCTTCAGAAGCAAGATACTGAACCACCGAAGGTCCTGATACAGCTAGACACTTTTTGTGGATCTGAGCCCGGAAGAGTGGGGGCACTGGGGTGAAACGTCATCACCCAATTTAACTACGAAAAGGAACTTTTCTTTTGATATTTTGACCACATCAGGTCCTCAAGGCAAGAGACCTTTTTGTAGAAAAGAGACTTAACCACCGGAGTTCCTGATACCTGAGAATGGAACTGTAGTCTTGTGCTGGGAAAGCTTGAGCGTGTGCTGTGCTCCGGAGTCCCGACTTGTGCCGTGCTCAAAACATGGGGAATGGAGACCCCGGCTATACATCCTGACTTATCATTTATGAAAACTTCTTTCTTTCTTGTGAACCCTATCCCACACTCTTTTGGTATTTAGTTGTAAGGATTGGCAATAGATTGTTTTTAGACTAGGCCCTTTTTATTTGACACAACACCACTAGGACTGGCATATTATTATTTGATGGTTGTAGCTTGCTCCGATCCTAAATTTAGGTTTAGATTAGGCGTTTTCTCAACCTACCTATACAGATTTATGAATACCCTTCAACTGTGATCACTTATGTCTGTCTATTCTTGATACCATGAGTTCCATACAGCGCCTGGTTGTCTACTGTGTCGAAAGTGGCCAAGAGGTTGAGTAGAACCAGGGGTTAGGGGTGGCCGCCATCAAGGATGTTGAGGGTGTCGTTGACCACCTGTATGGTTGCCGTCCCCATGCTGCATCTGGGTCTGAACCTAGATTGGTAGGTTTGGAGGAGATTGTTTGATGTGTTGCTGCAGTTGCACGGCTACCGCCTTCTTGATGATCTTACCTAGGAAGGGAAGATGGAACTATAGGTACTTTGGTTGTTGGGATCCAGAGCAGGTGTCTTTAGTAGGGAGAGGAGATGCCCTGTCTTCGGGGTTGATGGGAAGGTGCACTGAGTTAGGGAGCTGTGGATGATCTCCAGGTAGGGATAGAGAGCTTCTGCATGGAGGGTGTTGAGGATAGATGCTGGGAAGATGTCATCTGTATATGATGTAACTTTGAGGGCAGCCATGGATTCTACCAGGTCCTCTGTAGAGTGTCTTGAATGTTGTCAAGGGTGTGGAGGTCTCGCTGGGAGGGACGTGAGGTGGATCTGTGGATGCAGAGCTGGTGTCTATGTGCTGGTGAATCTTGCTGATTTTGTTGATGAAATAGATGTTGTTGGCGGTGGATTTTTTAATGGAGTGTGGTATGGTAGGGTTGCGTAGTGGGTTGACGCACTGCTTGACCGCTTTGAAGAAGGCTCTGCTTTTGTTGTCAGTTTCTGCTATGGTGTTCTGACAGTAGGAGGCCTTGGCTGTGTTGATTAGTTGCCGGTGGGTTGCTCAGAGTTCCTTGAAGAGCGACAGGTTGGATGCGGTCCTTTAGCGGCACCAGGTTTTCTCCTGTTTCCTGATGACTCCTTTGCTGAGGTTGAGTTCTTGAATATACCAGGGTGCTGATGATTTCACTTTGCAGGGCCATTGTTTCAGAAGTGCGTGTCGGTCGATGGAGGCTGAGAGGGTAGCGTTGAGTGCAGTTCGGTTGGGGGGCATATACCTCTCTTTGAAGTACAGCCTTGAGTACGGGAGGTAATCATTAACCTCAGATGATTGATTTCTGCTTTTATGGCCTGATACTTGCCATTTCATGCAACCATACTCCCATATGAAGATTGCCAGACAGGGAATCCAGCCCTTTGTTCACCTCCTCCGTATATAGGATGATTTCCTGTCACTAACCTTGTTATGGTCAACATAACTTCCAAGAGAGTGCACCAGTGTCGGTCTGAGCATTCAAACTATGGATTGGCTTGCTACGTCGGGGGTTGTTCCTTACACCAAAACCATTTCAATGTAATTTTTGATTGGATTCCAGTGGGTCGTTAAACTGTCAAATCTTTGCGTACCACTTTTTAGGGATGTTTGTCACCCAAAACAAAGTTCCCTTTATTCCCTGCCTGGAAAGCGACACACCTTCCAAGAGAACATGATATAAACCCAGTTATTAAGGAGATGACCTGTGCTTCAAAGGAATGTACTGTCAGCACAATGGAGGGGTCACGTTGGATTGGTAATTACTAAAGTCTCTTTAATGTAAGGCAGCAGGGAGAGGGAGGAATGGGAGTAGCCCAAGAGAGAAGTTACAGCCGGTTTCTGTGTTCCCCTCCCTACTTTCTACAGACAGAGCACTCTCGGATTGACATCCCCGGGCAAAGACCCATGTCAGGGCAGCTAGCATTGTACACTTAAAGAAGGCTTGAAGTGGTTGAAAGACTATATAAAGGGCTGAGACCCCTCCCCCCTTACATCATCTTTGAAGCGCACAAAGAAGGTTTCATCTGGAACTTTCTTTCTTGGCATATAGTCTACCCAAATTCCTCTGCCTTAGTGGTAAAGATAAAGGCTTCACCCACTTCAGAGGACCATTTCAAGTGACCATCTGCTTGGACAAGGCCTGCCTGCAGCTGAGGTCACTGGTAACCAAGACTCTGGTCCTAGGTTTGTCATTTCCAACAATGCCGGCTGCTTGTGTTTTAGATCTATTGCCCCCAAAGTTGCAGATTTCTGCAGCCAGAGTGCTCATTGTGGTTAAATAATAAATACAGAAGCATTGGAAGAGGAGTAGGAGACCCTTGTGTGAAGATTGGCTACAGGACATGGCTCATTTCCTGGGAAGGGACAGCCTTTTTCTAAAGGAAATGAAAATGTAATGTCTATGGCCCTCATTACGACCCTGGCGGAAATCGAAAAACGATGGCGGAAATGCAATACCGCCATCGAATAGCGCTCGGTGCGATTATGACCCGTCACCGTAAAGTACAATGCCATTAGCGACACCGTAGTGAACGCCAACGCTAACTGCACCAAGTACGCGCACGCGCGCCATGCCAAACCGTAATTACCACCATGGCGCAACGGTACGCGAATTCTGACCCTAGCGGACATGTACCTAACGCCATCAAGCATGGCGGAAAGTACCATTCCGCCATGGTGAGAAGTACGGCATCGCGAATCAACCGTAAACGGCCCTACTGAGTGCCTGTACACCACTCCCTGGCCACATTGCACAACTCCTCGTAGGTGCAATGAAGTCACACAATGCAACCAGTGAAATGTACAAGTCACCCATGCATGCCAACGAACAAATGAATCCAGGGGCTCCAAGTGCCTTGTGAGTGGGCATCCATATTTGCCATGGCACCATTGCCGCACTGATGCAGCACAGGCATGTGAAGGTTCAAGTACAGCAACATGAGCAGAAAAATGAGACAAACAAAAACAGGCCCCCCCATCGACTGACACCAGTGTAAGGCAACATTCAAAGCAGTATCCTGAGTGAGACTGCACCAGCCCTGTACTCCTGCCAGTAAACAAACCAACCATCAGCATAAGCATGTACCACACAAGTTGGCAGAGTGACAGAGCAGCCAGGCTCATCTCAAGAGGGGCCAATGGGAGCTGCAGGGCACAGATGGCACGAATACAGAAGCTATTCCAATGGACATGACCTCAGTCTCCCTCCAAGAAACGCACGCAAACACAGGCACCTGTGACCAGCCATAGTCTGATAATCACATCATTCCACCAATCCACCTGGCTGACCGGCATCTGTTACACAAAAGCTAATCCCCCGCCCCTGAGCATGACATCATTAAAACAGTCATAATGGCAGGCCCCATCCCTGACCTTACTGGGCTTCGTAGGCAAACGCGGCCAGTACAGTACCACGCAACTATACTCAGAAGCCGGAACCCAATGCAGATCTCCTCACAATACAACGCTCCACAAATAGGAATATGCTACATTACTTGCAAAGAATAACGCTACACGGTTAATATCAGAATAGAAATTTAATGCACCACAAAATCAAGCCCATACAGCCATTAGGTCATGAACTCCAAAATACATTTCAGTATTGTGGGCTGCATCCGCAATAAATGACCAGCTTCTGCTTGTGTGACGCCCTGTTCCTTCATGGTACACAGGGGCTACATTCACGTTCAAAAAGGCAACATGGAAGCGCCTAGAACCGCAGGGCCGTCCCATTAGGTAGGCACTAGTCCAGCTGAAAGGTCGAAATGTTGCTCCTAGCCACTAGTACTGCGTAAGGGCATGTGGCCCATTGGCGATCGTCCCATAAGATCGTAATGGTGCTCCACTGATTAACTCGAAGCAGCAGGTGTCGGGAGTAAAAGCCATCTGCAGGAGTGGCATACAGATGGCAGCGGCAAAAGGGGAGGAGATACCTGTCACCCAAATGAAATGAAAAAGAATAGTATGGCCATCAGAACTTGATTTGTATTACTCACTTCAATGATCACACTAAATCTACAGCCATATGCATGCTAGCCCACTCAAAAGGATTATTCCCACCCAAAATATCACTTGCGAATCACAACTATAAAAATCGAGGTGAAAACACTATTACAAACGAGTGTTTGTGTGCATGCGTCTGTTAAGACAGAATCCATTAGATGGGATTAGTAACGTGCATAGACACAAGTGTTTGAAGGCGCGTCGAGACAGGGAGGGTTCAACAAGGGCAGAAAGACGATGGTCCCACTATGGCAGCTCTGCATCACATAGCACAGGGGAGGTGGATAGATTCCAAAAAGCCCTGTACATGGCAAACTCTCCATCAAATCATCTGTCCATGCATCCATACATCATTCCCTCATCCCGGTATGAAAATGCCTGATTATTTACTCACATAACATGTGAAATTTCCATTGAGTCTGTGCGTAATGCAGTCTGCAAAATCCACTGTGCTTCAGGCCGGAATTCAAGTGTTGTGAAGTAACATGTATTTGGGAACGTCCGGCCTTATCGTCCACTACGCTATTGCGCATCCCATACTATTCATATCAATCATAGCATTCTCGCCATGGCCCCTGTCCGAAGGACATTAAACAATAGAACCTTATATCTGCAGTCAGACCTGTGGGCGTCTCCTCGCCGCTAGCTGAAAACCGAAAGCGCTGTCCTTCGAATTCCTCATTTGCAACATCACGTCGAAAAGGCATCTGTGACCGCTTGAAATCACAAATTCATCCATGTAGTGCGGCAGTGTGTGAAAATGGCAACTGGCTTCACTCACAAATGGGACGCCCCGCCCGTCGGTGAACCGCGGTACAGTGCTGCATGAGGGTCCACCGTTAATCGAGTACTACATTCCACTGACCCTTCACAAGTTTGTTCGCGACTGCAAAGATAGTATGTGAAGCAATGGGACCATAGCAGAATGAACATATGAACCAATACCTCACTGCCATCGGGATGAAATACATGATTGTAATGGCAAGATGCCATGCGTCGAATTGCAGCGTTGTGTGCGGGACGTGCTCGCCCAAAGGGGATTGCAGCTTGCACAGGTGGAATGAATCACCACAGGTGGAGGCAATACAGCTTGAAAACACATAAATTGCACACCCAACCCCCTCCCACAACCACACCCACTCCAAAATGCTACCGGCAGGACTAGCGATGTTGGCCCTGGGGGACCTGATAGCACTGCAAGTACTCCAACTTCAAGAAGAAGACGAACACCAACTACTACAACAACCAGCCGCACAGAGGAGACGCAGGAGGAGGAGGAGGGCAAGGCAGGGCCAGCAAGGCCCGCCAGCACAGCCACTACCACCACGCAGGCAGCCCGCAATCCCACGCCTCCGAGCACATCCGTTCAACCTCACGGATGAGCAGATCCACACCCTCTACCGTTTGGACCGGGACACCATAACCGCCATTGTGGACATGACACAGGCTGACCTTGTCTGCATGATAGATAGCCCAACCGCCATCCCACCCCTAATGAAGGTGGTGTCTGTACTCCACTTCCTGGCCACAGGCACCTACCAGCACACAGTCGGACAGTTGCATGGCATTTCACAGCCAGTGTTCTCACGGACACTATTGCAAGTGCTCGATGCCCTCCTGAAGCACGCAGACGACTACATCTCTCTACCACGCTCGGAGCAGGAAATTACGAACACAAAAGTGGGATTCCATGCACTTGGCGGCATACCGGGTTGCATTGGTGCCATCGACTGCACCCATGTGGAACTGGTCGTCCCACATGCCATGGAGGCCCAGTACCGCAACCGAAAACAATTTCATTCTCTTAATGTACAAATGGTGTGTGACTCCAACAGGATCATTACACATTGCTGTGCCCGATTTCCTGGATCAACCCATGATTCTATGGTCTTGAGGAACTCTACAATACCACGCTACATGGAGCAACACGCAGGGAACAGATCCTGGCTACTCGGTGAGTCTCATTTCATGCATGATAATGTGGGGTATGTGATGCGGCAATGACCTGGCAGGAAGGGGGGGGGGTGCGTACCTAGCAATGTCATTCCACAAACCTCCTTTATTGTCCACATACAGGTGATGCCGGGTATCCACTGAAGAGATGGCTCCTTACACCACTCCGGAACCCAAAGAACCAGCATGAGGAGGACTACAACCATGCCCACTCACGTACCCGTGTAGTCATAGAACAGGCATTCGGCCTACTGAAGACTCGTTTCCGCTGCCTCAGCAGGTCTGGCGGGGCACTCCTGTACCGCCATGAGAAGGTTGCAAAGATGGTCATGGCATGTGTCATGCTACACAAAATGTGCGTACGTAGAAATGTGCCCATGCCCCCTGACGCAGAACTGCAAGCACCTGAAGATGGTCATGATGAGGGTGGGGATGTGGCAGCACCTCAAGGAGTCTGCGAGGCACAGGAGGGCCGTGACATTCGTCAGATTCTCATTGATTCATGCTTCTAGCACTCACGCCTGGTGGCTGATACATGGACACGGGACTTGTGGCACTGTGTGTGTCTGGAACATGCACAATATGGACTGTACGCCTATAAAGGCCTCGTACACAAAGATCAATGTCCACACATCTCATTGGATGATCGTGCATTGTTTATAGCATATGTGAAATTATGTTACACACCTCATCGCCCCGCCACCCAAGTGAGCCCAACACACGCCCTCCACCCTCCTACCTCCCCCCCGAACACCAGTGTCCGAAGATGCTCATTGTCAGTGGGCAGACGCTATTGCAAGCCCCCTCTCCGGGTATCAGGGGCACCCCTGCCTGTGGAGCGCAGGTTCCTCCCAGATCTACGTTGGGGGCTGCCCTGGACGGAACCTGCAACGGATGATGTCTCTGCCTGCTCACGTCCATGCATGTCCCTAAGGGTTTGTGAGAGCTCAGTGAGCACACGGCGCACAGCGGCAAGTTCAGCACATACGTCTTTGGACGTCGCATGCAGTTCCCCCCTCAGGCTCTCGGTGCTTCTCTCCATTTGTACTCTCAGGCTCTCGGTGCTTCTCTCCATTTGTACTCTCAGGCTCTCGGTGCTTCTCTCCATTTCTGCCCTAAGTGTCTCAGTTGATGTTTCTATGGCTGCCTTAGTACCCCCACATTCATCAGCATGGTCCTTGAGGAGCGTGGCCAGTTGCTGCTGTTGCACGATCACCTGGTCGAGGGACTGTTGCCTCTGCTGTGCCATGGCCATTTGCGGTGGTGTCACAGAGGGGCTGGTCACCTCATGTTGCCTTGCCACAGGGCTTGTGGGGGATGGCCAGTCGTCGTCTTGTGGGTGCCCCTGCGTGGTATCCTCATGGTGTACGGGATGAAACAAACAGGGGGATTGAGACAGGTCATGGATGGATCTTACTTCGACATCCCCGTTTTCTGTGTCGGAGCATGCTGCCATTAATGCAGTGTCACCTATGGTGCTGCTGCCACCAGAAGCAGTGCCTTCTGTGGCATCCATTGGGGGGACCTGTGGTGGTGCTGTTGTGGGCATGCTGGCTGCTGGGGTGCCTGTTGAAGTTCCCTCCTGTGTGCTGCCACTTGATTTGTGCTGCTGCCGTGTCTTGATGCGTGCAGCTGAGGTGGAGGGTCTTTGGCCGTTGGTCTTGGCCCTCTTTGCAGGTGTGCTGGTAGGGGTGTCCTGGAGCTCGTCGTTTGAATCGGACCCTGTGGTGGAGTAAAGGAGGGCGAGCGTTATTAATGGGTCTGTTGAAATTGGAATGGCAATGTATCACATGCATTGGGGTGGTACCTGAGGGTGATTTGGGTCGGGGCCTTGGAGGTGGTTTCATTTTTGTGTGGATTGAGGATGCAGTTGTTTTGCAGCCTGCAGTTAGGGTGTGCCGGCTGCACGTGTAGAGGGTGTTTTTAGGATTTTTAATTATTTATGTATTTAATGTGAGTTTTAAAGTGCGCTATCAGGCCAATGTATGTGGACGTTCTCCTGGACATGTGTTACTGTTGCACTATGTGGACACATGGTACTTCACATGATTGGACATTGTGGATTTAGCATTGTTTTATTTGGCCCACCTACCGGATTCTTCGGATGTCTGCACTCCTTTCTCCATCCCTCCGACTCCCTCTATACTCTCCATTCCAATGGTGGAGGCACAGATTTCTTCCCAGGGGGTCAACTTGATGGGTGATTCCGATCCTCCCCCGGTAGCTGTGGCAATGTTACGGTTGGCGGATAGTATGCTCCGTACGCGTATCCGCAGGTCGTCCCATCGCTTTCTGCATTGCTGTGGGTTGCGGGGTGCGGTCCCCACCGCACTTACCCGCTGTGCCACCAGGGCCCGTATGGCCTTCTTGTTCGCAAGTGCCGTCCTGGTCATTTGCGTCGAGAAGACGACGGCAGCATTCTCCTGGAGGGTCTCTGTGAGCACGGTGAGTTCCTCACGGGAGAAGTGGACCTGCCGCTTGCGGTCGCACGCTTTTTTCGCTACTTTTCCCATTTCTATTGCTTTCACTAGGGTGGATGACGGGTTGGGATGTGTCTCAGGGTAGTATTTTTAATGGTTGTGTGGGAATTCTGATTTTATAGGTGTACGGCGTGCTGTTTCCCGTTCCGGGACCATGTTTTTACTTCCGTTTCCGTATATTTACGGTCACCGTACTTTCCGATTGCCGCTCATTACGGTGACCGCTAAGATGGGTGGTGGAATTGCACCGAGGGCGCCGTACGACGGCGGTGAGGGGCGTTTTGGGGACATTTCCGCCATCGCGGACTTTGCACTTCCGCCATGGCGTAGTGCTCGTGCCCGATGGGTCGGAATTAGCCGCACTTTGCTCCGTCGTGCAATGGCGGAAACGCTATTTACGCTATGGCGGTCAGGTCAGTCACTTTCCGCCAGGGTCGTAATGAGGGCCTATGAATCTATATGGGGAATTTCTAATGATCTTAATGTTTGACTATATGCCTGGTGAGTTGCTAACTCTTTTTTCCTATCACTCTTCTCTCTCTTCCTTTTGTGTCCTGACTTCCCCACCCCTTACACTTCTTTGGGTATCAGTTATTAATTTGACTTTTATCAACGACGCTCTGGGGAAGAGTAGTATAAACACTGAGAGATATTTATGCAGACCCTGTGTTGCGCATTATGTTCTTGCGACTTGGTAAATTGACTGATGAATATTTTTGTTATTGTTTTTGTGTAAAAACCTTAGTATTGAAAAAAGGAAACCACTACTCATTACAGCATTCCTGCATAACAGTAGTTATTGCCCCACACCTGTAGAATCCTGCTAAATGGGAGGATTACCCTCGCACGTGACATTTTTGTTGCATAGTGTTTTCAGGCTGGTCAATATTTTACAGTGTTCGCTGCCTGATATGGTGTTTGGCAGAGTTCCAAATAAAATAAAGGACACAATTTGGATAGTGGAATGGCATTGGTTTAGAAGGATCTGCTCATTGTTCTGCTTCTCCTGTTCCTTGAAGAAATTATGTTGGCGAACCAAAGATACGCATATCGCCGACATTTTTTTTGTTTTCGTTTCAGACACCTCCATGGCATTAAACCTTTTTTTCCACACCTTGTCATGCAGACGCTTAGCGACACTGCTGCCCTCCATGCTAGGATCAATGTGTCATCTCATTGGTGTTTCAGATTGCAGGTCTTTCCATTAAATCTTTCATTATCAAGTTGCTAATTTTCCCCTCAGCTTCCATGAACTAACGCTGATGGCGTTGTCACTATGTGCGAAGGATTCTGTTAAGTGTGTGCGCTCAGTATCCTTCACAACATATGTTTTGCAACTTCTTGGAGCAGAAGATTCAAATTGTAGTTCTTGATCAGTTTGCATGCTACCATCTGGCAGTCGTGCCATCTGCTTCCCAGGTGGTAAACATATAGAATCTGCAAACATAAAATATGTACACTGTGTTAGGACAATGAAATTATTATTTTGAAATTATGTATAGTACAAAAAAAAGGAAAGGGAGCTGTGCACCGTATTGCATACTTTTCTACTAGAATAATTTGGGATTTATTTTTTGTAACCGGTTTTCACCATGATAAAGCATATTGAAAGTCTGGCTGACCCACAGTTTTCTTGCTGTCCTTGTTTTAGATTCCAGCTGTATTTGTATTATGGGGTGCACCACAGAAAGAGAATTGATGAGGGTTCGG
Source organism: Ambystoma mexicanum (assembly GCF_040938575.1). NCBI lineage: Eukaryota > Metazoa > Chordata > Amphibia > Caudata > Ambystomatidae > Ambystoma > Ambystoma mexicanum. The sequence goes on from NC_090941.1 coordinate 320,185,127, forward strand.
TTGACTGCGTTGGGTGTGGCTGAGCTGAGTGGGAGGACTATACTGGGAGGTGATGGGGAGAGAGGCAGGAAGAGGAGTAGTGTGATGTTAGATTTTTGTGAGGCAGACGGGGAGGTGGGAGGAGTTGTGAGCTTAAATGAAGCCAAATAATAATTAGTGGGTACGGTGCACATCATCCTATAGGATGGGGAAGCGCCTGCGTGGGTCCGCCCACGCCTCCGATAATTAAGAAGAAGAAGAAGAAGGGTGCACCACACCCAGTTCGATCAGTCAACCAAGGATCCAATTAAGATGGTGCCCCCTAGGAGAACTGTGGGGCTGTCTGAGATGCAGTTCCTTGATCAATCAGCAGTGTATTTTACAAAATATGTACATGTTACTAGCACAGAAAAGTACATACACGTATTCTCATACCATGGACCCAAGTCCAATCATTCTGTAAAGTGTCGCAGAGGAAGTGTGTGGCCTGATCTAGTTGTCCGTAGTGGTCATAACTGCTTAGTGACAAGGGATCATGAAATTAATGTAGTTCCTACGGTTGCTGCAATTCTCAGTTCCTCAATCGTACTTAAAACAAAGTCTTTTCTTGCTACTTTTCATTTGCAGAATTGTTAAGCTAATTTCATCATCTTTTAAACATGCCAAGTAGGCTGCAGTTGTTTTCTCGTCCATGTTGTTGTATTTCCTGGAAACACAATGAAGACTCTGATCATTCAGTGCTCCTAAAACAGTGCATTTACGTATTCCAAATGTAAAAAGGTTTAGTTTAGTTTAGTTTCTTTATTTGTACCGCGCGCCGAACCCTGGGGTAACCGGGCGCCGGAGACTTAGATACAGTTACAACATGGCAAAAATATACAATACAGACTGAAATAATAGCAATAAGTGTAGTAGACCGGGTTACAAGATGGTCGACAAGGACATGCGGAGAGGAAGTACATTAAGCAGAATTTACTGCTGCAACATATGTAACATATCCTTTGTTGAAGACCTGGGCCTAGAAACCAGCCAAATCCACTTTTATAACACAGCCCCGGTTATCACAGCCTGTCTTCAGTCGGATTTCTTTGTCTGTTATCCCCTGGGTGCAATATGTTACATTCTGTGAGTTGCTATGGCAGGCTTGGAGACAGGCTAAAATAGGGTTGCACTCTTATAAAGTGAGATAACAAGTTTATATTGTAGGGAATACTTTTACTGCATGTGCATCCCCATATATTGATGCTTTGTGCCACTCGATCTCGGGAGGATAGCTCAGTGGCAACGTGCTCGCCTTGGAAGCAAGACATCACAAAGCTACACAGGTTCGATCCCCGGATCCGCACTTAGAAACCTCTGGGTATTAAGCGTGTTATAAATAACCTATCAAATCATATCACTACCCAGGTGTTGCTGGAACAAACTGCATGTGGTTTGCACCTCTAGTACAGCAAATTGAGCTACGTGCGAGAACTCAATGAAACACACCCAAACGAAGGCACCACACGTGGTAGGACACAGCGGTGAGTTCAAGACTGAAATCGACTCGCACTAAACACATCCACCTCAATGGCATGGCCATAATAAAGGCATTTCACCAATCAGACCACAACCAGCAGACTTCCTATCTAACAAGTCATTTTTCTGCGGCAGGGTGAACCGCTTTACAAAGCGAGTAGGGTTTTCTGCCCTCCCAAAGAAATTGCTGATAAAAAGCCAACCAGTTGAAAGATGCTGCTGAAAATCATTTATGACACAAGGTTCCTTGACCAAACAAATAGAAAGCTGTTGGATGTTGGTTAGCCTGTGACCCCAACAACAAATAATTAAGTAAGGAGCTTGAAAGCAGCAACACAGAGGGAAGACAGTGGTTGCTGACATAAGGAACGTTGATAATCTCATGCGATGAGTGCTTGTAGATTTGTGCACAGAAAATAGGAACTATATCACATAAAACAGTGAAATCATGTTTTACCAATTTTAGGAAAATTAGGTCTTGGGATGATTTCCCTAAATCCTGTATTCAGGGTATGCAATCAATATCACTGCAGGCAAACGGGGTCTCCTGCAAAGTTTCCCTTGATCACCTGGTCGTAGCTTTCATCAAGCAGTCAAGGTCGCCTCATAGTAGGGAACAGGTGCTGACACAAACACAGCATAAGAGTCATTATGCTGTGGTAACCAGAGGGTGCCCCCTCACTGCAGGTTTACCCTTGTCACTTTGGCGCCTTGAAACACTTGTGTATAGGCGTGCTATGAATGGCATATCATATCATTACTTAGTACAGCGGAAGAGGCACAGAGATGCTAACCATATGCTCATCAACTAGGTTTTGCAGGGAAAGGATAAGGTAGGCACGTTATTTAAATACATACAGGAGGGTGAAGAAAGACATTGATGTGAGAATAAGAAAGAGAAAAGTAAGACATGATAGGGTAAGAACGGAGGAGAGCACAAGGGCAACGCAGTGGTCTTGGAAGCAAGACCATGGACAGCAACAGAGGTTCGAATTCTGGATCTTCGCTTAGAAACCAAACTTAGACACTGTATTAGGTGTGTTATAAAAAACAATTAAATAAATTAAAATAAATAGGAAAGGGTATGAGGACACAAAGTATGGTTCAGTGAGGGAAATCCACACACAAAGAGCGTGTGGAGAGGTAGAAATTGTCAATCTGCAGGAACAAATAATTAAAACTTTTCGACACAATTTAATGAAAATATGTTTGGCAGAATTTCATTCTGCAGATTGTTTTAACAAGTCGGAGATTGAAGAGGTACTTTTTTAAATCAAATTAAGTGGATTCTTTATTGTGCTCACTTGAATGTGGTTGTTCTAGACCAGGGGTAATTACAAAGATTTTCTGCCAGTTACAAAGTTTGATTTGGTCTTTGTCCAAGAGCCATATTTATCACTGGTCGTTGCCCGACACTCAAAGCCCCCAAAAAACGAATGCTTCCGTTTTAATGACAGTGGGGTTCCCAAGTGACAGAAATAATGTGTTATTCCTACAAGAACACTGTGCCAATAATTCTGCAACAAATGGAAATATCTAAATATGACTGTATGCGCCTTATTAGAGGCACAGAGGATGTTTCTTAATGATGACCACCTGTGGTAACCAGAAGGTTCCCCCCTTACTACAGGTTTACTCTTGTCATGGTGGTCACTGAAGGTTGTTTAGGGAAATAGAACTGGCTGTATTCCAGTAAATCCACACACACCCTGTGAACACATTTGTATGTAGAAGCTGAGGTATTTGGTATTCATGCTCAGGATGGAAATTGTTTATGTACAGTAGCAGATCATATTCTTACTGAACATTATTTCTAATGCACACATTGGTTGAATGGGACTCTTTTATGCATTACGTGGGGAAGGTGGGCATCAGAGATGCTGACTTTTTCACCCCCTTATAATGTCCTAGTAGGACACGTGGTTTCCTGCTATTGAAGGGAAGTGATATCCATCCCTCCTGTATACGTAAGCACATTTTAAATACATCAGTTGAGATTTGACACGTTTTATCTCTACCTCTTGAGAGGAGGTATTCCAAGGCACTATTCTACTTTGTAGTACAGCTGTTTTTAGAGGCGGTTGCATTCCAAGGCAATCAGACCGAGATAGGTAGTCTCCCAGGCCTGTAATGTGGTGGGTGGTAAACTAGGTGGAGGTAGTCTCCCAGCCTGTAATGTGGTGGGTGGTAAACTAGGTGGAGGTAGTCTCCCAGGCCTGTAATGTGGTGGGTGGTAAACTAGGTGGTACTTGTGTTTCCACCACACCTGTAACCAGGCAGCATGAAGAGTAGTTTGCCAGTCCTCCCTCAGGGAACTATGGCTGAATTTAGTGCCAAATGGTGTATTATGTGGGCAAATAATATTAGTAAGACAATCGGCCTCATTACGACCCAGGCAGGGGACCATGGTGCTATTGGCACCATGGTCCATGCCGGTGTCCGCCATGGTGGAATGGGGAATTACCACCCCATTCCAAGATTGGCGGGGTGGTAATTCCTCATGCCGCCATGGCCCTTCCCCATTCCCATTTTTGACCCATAGGGCTCAATGGGAATGGGGAAGGTGCTAAGTACGGTGCCGCGGCACCGTACTTAGCACCAAGGTCCCTTTGCGGGTCCCTACTTTAACGGCTGGTGAAACCAGCCGTTAAGGTCGGGTCCCGCAAAGGGACCTCGTAATTAGGCGCTAATAGGTCAACGGCGCCGCAGCCTTTTACGGCGCCGTTAACCCATTAGCGCCTGGGTCGTAATGAGGCCTAATGTAATGAGGGGGTGAGATGTGATTGCTTCTACATGGACTCATTGTGAAAAAACAGAAACGATGTCAATTCTTGCATTTTGAAGGACCTTCAGTCTGCAACATTCAGCAAAAAAGTTCAAAAAAAGTCCTGCATTGGAGGACTTCACCAAGACATTTCTAGAATTGGTACCTTGCATACCTGTCATTTGAGGCTGCACTTGGCACTCGGCGGCAGCAACAGGACTTGTGGAGCTGAACGTTTCATTTGGTGGCTATCCCATGCAGCTTTAGGAATTACCTGGCATTGAATGCATTACTGAGGTATTGGAAGGCTGTGCTTTCAAATGAGGCCAGGCCCTCCACATGAAAGGCTGTCTCTTTAACCGTTGTGTCAACGCGCAACAATGATTCAGTTGAAAAGCCAAATGATATGGCTTTATGAATGATTTGATTTTTTAAATATTTGTCTTCCTCTCTCATGGGCTCTTTTTAAATTCATTTTGACTGCTCCCACTTACTACCCCATTTCTGTGGAGAAATAGGTTATTTCTGAACCTCTTCCTTCATTCTGAAGTACTAGTTGATGAATAAAAGAAATACACTTCAAAGGTTCACCAAGTGATTAACTCTGGTGGCAGCTCCATCGCAGCTGTGCCAGGTCTGGCAGCAAAACCTGAGGAGAGGTGAGGTCAGGGTGGGCCACAGCAAAATATCTGATGGACCACAAGCGGCCTGTTGGCTGGATAATGAGCATCCCCACTCTACACTGACAGGAGTGTCATGGTAAACAATCCACTGTTGGGAGCCAACACAGAACCTCAAGCACTTGCGGAGGGACAGCCTTGCAACCAACCATCATAGGAGCACTGTAGCCCCTCCTAAATACACATCAACAGTCCACATGTCCACCTTTACTTAGCTGTTATCTCAGGAATACCAATATTGACAGATGATTACATAATTTGGCCAGTAACCTATACTGTTTTCAAGTGGGAAAAGCAAGATTATGTAATAGGCTTACTTTATCCGAAGTCAACAGTATAGCGACTAGTGGAAAACTCTTCCTTTTGTTAAGGTTGTCTGAAACTATAGGTACCAGGCACCCCTTTCACAATCCTGCCATACCCTGCTAAATTGTGGAAATGTGAGCTCTGAATGGAATGAAATTATTTTTGAGCTATTGCCTCCATTTTACTTTGGCAATGGTGGTTATAGTTAGCTTGTTTCAGTATTGCTCCATCTTTACTTTGGCAATGGTGGTTATAGTTAGCTTGTTTCATTATTGCTCCATCTTTACTTTGGCAATGGTGGTTATAGTTAGCTTGTTTCTGTATTGCCCCCTCTTTGTCTTGGCAATATGTTTGGTTTTGATAGCAATGACCATAACCTTTCTCTTTTACAAAGTTCTTATTATGCCAATGTGACTTCCTTATTTTAGTTCAATATTCAAAATTGTTATCAGTAGCCAGCGGTCGATTATGTAGCGTACCGGGATTACCCAACAATACTCACCAGTTTCTGCACACAAATCTGCACGATCTGCTGTCACTGCTCGCTCTGCTTCTTCTGCCGCCTCCTGTACGGCAGACTGCTTTTCCCACAGACCGCGATGATTGGGAAATGAGTTTTTCTCACTCCTAGTGCACTCCGGTGCTCTCTAGCCACCAGGACACAACACGCAATAAGGAGAGCCTGCCTCTCCAGAGGGAAAGCCTGCCATAGCACCACTTCCCACTGCACGACCTCTGCAATTAAGATCATCAATCTTGAAGACATTCTCAGGGCCAACATCCCCTTCAAAGATAGTGGCAGCTTTGGCAGCTCTGTTTACTTTCTTCTTCTGCTGCAAATGCGACTAGCGGTTTCTGCAACTCCACCTTCTGCTTGTAATGGTCTGCACCTGAGGGGGTCTTAAATATTCAAAAGTCCCTCTCAGGTGAGGGTCATTAAAACCACTAGACTGCATACTGCAGTTTAGTTCCTTCAAGTCCCTCTTCCTCTTCCCAGTAATCAGGGCATTCTGGGACTTGAAGTGTGACATTTTTCTTCATGCATATAAACTTCAACTTTATTGGATTTACTCTGTTTATTAAATATATACCAAGGTATGGTTTTTAGGGAGGTTAATTGTTGGTTCAGATTTAAAGTAGAATTATATTCAACAGAAGTCAGGGTGTTAAGGTTCTAATTCCCACATATATAGTTTCCCTATTGATCACAAGATGTATCACCACCATCAATGTGGGTATCTTTGTGAAAGGAAGTCATACTCTGACACCATTATATATTCTGGTACCATAGACTTCTCCCTCTCTGAAGAAGATGAATAGTGTGTCTCTCCTAAATCAGTCCTCCTGTTCCTTTGGAGGCCTTCTTCTCCCAGGTGATCCACTCGGCTAATACCACCCCCAAGGTTAGGATCAGGTGGAGGCTACCTTCCCCTGGCCACCTGGTAGGAGACTTTAGGCTTGGATTCTGTGTCGATTCCACCGGATTCATCATATATTGTAGTGATCAAAAGTACAGAGTATGTGAGGTTTGGACATAAAATATGCAGGGCACACCCACTGGCTCATTGTGTACAGAAAAGCAATCTAGCTTGTACAGGTGGAATTATGGACTGAACCAACTAAGTAAGGGAGGTAGGGAAGGCCAGCAGGATGCATTAGGTGGCTGGGTTGGCTGCATCAGCCACATGAACAACATTCATGAGTTTGGTGCATTCTGCAGCAGAGCTTCGTATTACAAACATTGTGTGCTCCAATCAGGTGTACAGACGTACAGTGTAGTAAACTGTGCCTGTGCCTGGAAAGCAGGCATGTAGCATGTGAGGGTGGAGGACACACAGTCATTATGAGAGATGCACAACATGCTTTGAAAAACTTTATCCAACCATTTGAGCATTTGCAATTCATATTATGTCCAGAGTGTATTGAAAAAGGTCCGCAATTACTTCCACATCTCTTGAATCAAGTTGATTAAAGAGCCAGTCAAGCAATGCATGTGGACATTGAGAATGATGTGTGGACATACAAAAAATACCCTGCCAATTAAGGGTGGGTGGACTCCCCCAAAGGTAACCCATGGAAGTGTGTGTGTTGCTAAGCCAAATGTTTGGTGACCCTTGCAATTTCAAGGATCCCTATGGGGTGTGTAAACCAGCCCCACGGCCCCCCCCCAGTGCACCCCATGACCACTCCCTCACAACCTCCACCAATCCCCAACACTGCTAAAGCCTTCGCACAGTGGTGGAATTAGAAACAATGTTTAACATCCCCCAGAGCAGTAGGCTATGTTATAGGGACTGTGGGGGTGGGAAGTGGCCGTAACCTGGCCTCCTTCACAGGGCCCCATGAACTCCTGTGTGAATGCAAACTCCCCTGAACACTCCTCTGCAGACGTTAAAAACATTTGTGAGTTTCAAACCACTCAGGATTTAGGTGATTCAAGTTTTGCACAAACTGTGTCACTCACCCCTACAACTAATCCAAAGATACATCTGTTCTCTCTACTTCTCACAGGGATCCTGCATGGGATTAATTCATCCACTTCTTTGACTGTAGACCATGCAAGAGCAAAAAGCAGAACTTGGTGCAAAGGAAATGTTCACTCCTTAAATAATGGGGGTAACATGCTTTTCCATCCACTTTTAAAAAAAACTACAAAACTACCAATTAATTCTATCAAGGCTTATAAAAAAAGTGACAAATGGGTCTCCAAATAAAGGAATAGTAATGAAAGAACACTAAGGAATGCATTCCTGGGCATATGTCAGGACGACGAGAACCTGCTCACTCTGAGAAAGTAAACAATATTTGTTAAGTACTAAAATTGTACCCAATCATACATTGGATCCTTTATGATAATGCCAAAGGCAGCTGTTCAACTGCAAGTGTCCCAGCAGCACACTTTGTTAGCTGGCTATATTATGCGTAGGTCACTGAAACTGAAAGCTTACTTTTGAACTATTCCCCTTATATGTGCCTTTGGGACTGCAATTGAAATGAGGACCAATGTTAGTGCATTGTTACCTGCCTCAACATTGACTATTTCTAAGAGCAGTGATGTAAATATAACTAACAGCAGAAACAGCAGAAGTAAAGTAGTGAAAAGGTTCGCGCTACATAGTCAAAGAGTGAAAAGACTAGCGCACCAACATAAATATGATGCATTCCATGGTTTAGGCCTAGAAGTAGTAGAAGATATTTGTCAACCGGAACACTTGAACAGTTGGTACTCTGACAGGAGTGCAATGGGAAAACGAACCACCAATTGGAGTTGCTACGTCTGTTCCTTAATACTGCATGCATTTGGGGCACCCAAGGTCTTAGTAAAGCAAGAAGTACCCATGATAGAGACCCAATGCTTAATTCATCTTGCGCTATTAAGGATCAAAGGCACTTTCCAGGCACGCAACGTCCACCTAAAACTCACCAATCCTGACCCCTGAAAATGTAAAACCAGTTCCGCTAACCCCAACTGTCTGAAGGAACCACATCTGGTGATCGAAGGGGCAAGATATGTCAACAAAGAATGGCAAGAAACACAAGCATGCAAAGATGAAGGACGTTTACGGTTGTCCGGAAAAAGTATAGCACTCATGGAGCAGACTTGCGCACAAACATGGGCAGAGCACATCACCAAATTAACTTGGATTGCGGCTATTGAGAAACCAATAAAAATACATCAAGAAAAGACATATGAACTGTGTTTTTACAGTGAAGGAACTGTCTGTTGTATGAAATCAGCGGTGTAACAGAACTAACCTAATCCCAGACCTCAGAAAAGGCCCTGCAGCACTAATGGACTATTACTGGGTCTGTGGCCAGCAAGCGTACTTGCACCTCCCGCCTTCTTGGAGGGGCTACGGTTTGCTAGCAATGCTGCACTCTGCCCTGTAAGTGGTACCAGAAGAACACCTGAAAAGAGTGCGTACTGTGCTCTCAACAATCGAAGCACGATACATGATGCCCACACAAGACTTTTGCATCCTCCCTGAGAAAAGAGCCTTATGAACAGCTCCGAAGAAGAAAAAGGTCCTCAAATTACTTATCTACAAACTCATCCAAATTGATTGTCCAAATCCCTGATGAATACACGCTCTACAATTCAGCAGAGACCTTTTTTGCATCCCTAATACCAAGCATCCAGACCCAAGCCAATGCAAAATGGCTCCAGATGGTGAGGTGGGAGTTGATCCAGCTGGCTAACGATACCGAACAAGATTTCAATGTCATAAAAGTGAAGTTCAGGGCCCTAAGACTAATGACAATGCAGAACCGATACGTGCTGGATCTCCTGACAACCATAGAAGTAGGTGTTTGCAAAATGATCGGGAGTTCATGTTGCACATTTGTCCCTTCTGGAGATGCTGAAAATGGAACATTGTCACACGTCATTGCAACAGTACATGAGCTAGGGGTGAAGATAAAAAAGAAGGGGGGTCAAGAAGAAGATTGGTTCACCATGGCCTTCAACTGAACCCATCATGGCTTGGAACATTGGTGAAAATGTTGGTGCCCATCATCGTGTTCATCTTGGTGATTTTCTGCATATGCCAATTGGGTCTCCGGTGTTGGGCCAAAGCAGTACCTAATAGCGCAATGATGATGGTTACTATTGGTAATACTAACATTCTTTGTGATACAAAGGAAGTAGAAATACAGACTGACCAGGCTGACCACCACGTCCAGCACATGGTCCCACTCCCTATTGGAGATATAGTAGACAACCTATACCACACGACCATTGTCCCTCCCCCTGACCATGCAAATTACAAAGAAGTGTGGGTTGACTTGGCTGGGGGTGGGGGATGCATTCACTTGACATGTACACCTGAGCAGTACATGGAATCAGGGGAAAGCTTAAGACATGAGTGCAGAGCCTACATGCCAATAAAAGGAACACCTGCATGGGAGGAAGCAGAAAGGCGGGCCAATGAGCGTAAATATGGGGGAGTAGAATTTGTTACTGTAGAAGCCAGGAAAGGGGGGAATGTTGGGATGGAAATTAGTATATACCACCCCCCTAAGCCTTTCAGGTAAGGCGAATCCCCAATGAGATAGTGTAGTATATAAGGGAGAGAAAACTACACTATGAAACTCGGTGCAAAAGCAATATTGGGTGAACAGCATTTACATGGCATTAGAAGACACATAGAAAGAAATGCCATTTTGTAGTTATGACGAAGACACAGGTTTGTATAACCGCGCTGCACCAGCCGAGCTCCATGGAAAGATTTCACTAGGCCCAACATCATTAAGGCAGAATGAATCTGTACGGCCAGTTCTCATGGAAGTCCACTTCCCCGATATCTCGTCACTGTTGCAAACATTTTGTATCATTCAGAGGAATGCACCCTGTAAGAGCGTGAGACAACACCAGGCTCCGTGCAGCGTCCATTCATCACCACTAAGTTGCCAGCAGGCCTCTAATCCCCTCACAGCCAGCCCAAAGCCTCCCAAAACCACTGACCCATCCCCCACCCTCCTGCATTCCATGATATGTAAGTGACCCCCCTGTCCTAATACAAATCAAGTGTCCATAAAAGATCTAAGCATTCACAACTGTTTTACCCCCAGCATGAAATACATCCTTTGTAACACAAGGTACAGGGAGGGATAAATTAATGATCAAACCCAGGGTGCTGTATCAATGAACCCCAGAATGTGTGGGTCAATGTGACTATATTTTATCCTCCCTTCCCCCTGGCACCAATTCCCGAGCCGCCCAGGTGAATGCCACAGTGATATAGTAAGTAGGATTAGCATGTTAGTTTTGAAGCAACATTGTATTTTGTGAGTGCCCCGACCTTCACCGAACTCCAAGATGAGCCCAGCTGACCCACGTGGAGCCTGACTGACGGTGGAAGAACCAACCAATTGTAGCCTGGCATCCCCTATGGAGTAGGCCCATGTATACGGTCCCACCAATCAGTGGCACCAGTTTTTACTGTATGTGATGATGCTACACAGCCTTTCAATCTTCTGCATGAACTAAGATGAACCAGAACGTTCTCATGCAGCAGAGTCCTTTGCCGATATTTTTATTCTGTCATATTAAACCTTGTTTTCCTTGCAAAGCTATCTCTTGGCTTATTTCCCTACAGGGTTGTGTTCACTCTGGAGTGTGCGTAAAAAGGGACTTGCCTTCAAAGTACATTTTGGAAAAATGGTTTATGTGAAATAAGGAAACATGATAACATGCGTTAGGGGTTACAATAAGGAATTATCATCCATTAATAACCGCTTGTATAAAAGCAAACCAAACGTAAATGTTGGTATGTCAGCTCTCTGATCAGCCAATTGATGCTAAACATCATGGGAGTGAGAGATTCTAATCCTCAAAAGAAGTGCAATAAGGATATGTTTTTCAGCAAATGTTTCCCCTGACAATTCTCTGTTTTTACAGGAGTGCCAATCCTGTGTCATGGAATTCTACTGCGGCCATTCATTGGGAAATTATAATTTTAACCAATGAATGGTGGGCCATATTTTCAAATATGCAGGAGCAATACAGGCAGGATAACTAGATATCCCAAAGTAGTACAGAAACAGAGCTAATAAATATTTCTCTGTGGATGTGCTCTAAATAACCTACTTCACTAAACTACATTTCCTAAAGGAAACTCCCCACTTACTCTATAATGTGTGCGTAGGTTGTTGAATTGTTCAAAATTGTATTTTGAGTCGTACTGAAGTATTGTACACAGAATGTGATCTCCAGGTTATCTTATTTTCCATAGCTTGTTTTAATCCCCACTGCAGTGTCATCATTGTTGGTCTGTCTTCTTACAATAAGCAGACAACTACTGTATTAGGGTTGATGACTATTTTATTACTGATTTTCAAGTGAAAAACAGCAACCCATGCTACTACAAGTTTATGTCGGCAGCATACCATAAGTATATACAATAAAAAATGTGATTGCTGAATCAATCTCAATCTCAACTGGAGTTCAGATCTACTTCCCAAATGCTTGGTCTCAGAAATTAGAGAAATTGTATACAGGCACTTCTTCACAGGTGAGACTTCATCAAACGGGTCACTTAACAAACAAGATTGAGACGTTCAGGGGGCTGAATCAGGGT